>NC_141907.1:33785500-34095333 GCF_057802395.1 Ceratotherium simum simum | reverse complement strand
ATCCAGTAAATGTTTATTGAGCATCAGCCCTATGCTAGGGCAGTGTATGAGGTGTGTAGGAGACGAAAATGAATGAGCCCTGGGTCTGTCTCCTAGGAGCTCATAGATGAGTGTTAGCTTATAGAGACCTGTTCTGCAAACACAGAAGAGGGATCAATAAATTTTGTTTGGGGGTTTTAGAGAAAGTGGAAGAGAGGGGATGACACACTATGTCAGGGCCATGGTTCTCCATCTGAAGAATCTGAGCCATGTCCAGAACATTTAGTTAATGACTTCCTCAGGAAAGCTAAGTGTATTTACTTGTGCTGAGGACTTTAGTTTGTTGAGATTTTATTGCTTGATTTTTGAAGTGAGGCTGTTTTGTTATCAGGTCAGTGAGCTGTTTTTGGGAGGGGATTTGCTATCATTATAATGCTGCAGGGCTAGGAGGATTGTATTTACTCATTAAAATTTTAAATTAAGGTATAGATTATGTACAGTGAAGTGCACAGATCTTAAGTGTACAGCTTGATGAGTTGTTCCATATGTATGCACCTGTGTAGCCATTATCTAGATCAAGAGAGAGAACATTTCCATCCCTCCTGCAGCTTTCCTGCTGTCGTCTTCCAGACAGTGCCTCTGACACTGTAGATGAGTTTTCCCTGCTTTGAACTTCACATACATGGAGTCATGCAGTATGTGCTCTTTCATGTTGGCCGTCTTCTGCTCAACCATCCATGTTGTGAGCAGCAGTAGTTCATTCTTTTCCATTGTGTGTAGTGTTCCATTATATGAATATACTTCAACTTATGCTCGTTACTGTTGACAAACATTTGGTTTCCCAATTTTTGTCTGTTGATAATAATGGTGCTGTGAACATTCTTGGGTATGCCTTTTGGTGGACACTTACCATGCATTTCTTTTTCTTTTTTTTTTCCCTCCTCAAAGCCCCAGTACATAGTTGTGTATTATAGTTGTAAAGTTGTTGCTTTTCTATGTGGAATGCTGCCTCAGCATGGCTTGATGAGTGATGTGTAGGTCTGTGCCCAGGATCTGAACCTGCGAACCCTGGGCCACTGAAGTGGAACGTACAAACTTAACCACTATGCCACTGGGCAGGCCCCTACCATGCATTTCTATTAGGTGTATTATTCTTAGGCATAGGATTGAAGGGTTGTAAGGTGTATGTATGTTGTTTAAGTCTTTCAAAGTGGTTGTTCAGGTTTACATCCCTACCACTATGTACGAGGCCACCACTTTTTAACCCTGTTAGGACTTCCGGTGTTTCCCACCACAGTTAACAGCACCACCATTCCCACAGACACCAAAGCTGGAAACCTTCCTGCCTCTTTAAGATTCTTGTCTTTTGCCTCATCCAAGTAGGTCATCAACAGGAATGGCCAGTCCTCAAAATGTCCCTGGAATGCGTCTTCTCTTTTTAGTCCCCAAATGTCTTCATTTTTTTATTACTTTGATGGTGGTAAAGTCTGTTAATTGGTTGTTCTGTCTCTAGATTTTCTTTTCTACAAGTCAACCTCCAAATGTTCCCCTAGAATACACAGATACATAACTAAAAGCACCCATCACAATTCATTGGCACTTTACTGTGAATTGAATGGGAATCTATTTTATTTTTATTTTTATTTTTATTTTTCAATAAATTCCTTTTATTTTTATTTTTCCCCCAAAGCCTCAGTAGATAGTTGTATGTCATAGCTGCACATCCTTCTAGTTGCTGTATGTGGGACACGGCCTCAGCATGGCCAGAGAAGGGGCGCGTCGGTGCGCACCCGGGATCCGAACCCAGGCCGCCAGCAGCAGAGCGCGAGCACCCAACCGCTAAGCCACGGGGCCGGCCCGGGAATCTATTTTAAAATTGGCTGTAATGTAAGGTCCAAACTCCTTTGCATAAATATATATTGGAAAGAGTTAAAGAGTAATGATTTTTTGAGCCTACTGGGGATATAATTTGGGAAAAACACACACACACACAGACATACAGAGATAGAGAGAGGTGCTTTTGCCCTTTGCCTCTGCAGTAAGATTTGGCTTATAAGCGAAGCTAAAATAGGAATGGGTAATTCATGTCACAGAAATGAATGACAGTACTCTCTATTTAAAGATCTTTCAGTTTAGATTAAAAACATCTTGATTGTTAATAGTAAATAACTCTTGAATGGCAGTTTACAGTTTATGGATGTGTATGTGTGTACATAAATGCATGTGTTTCATTTAATGCTTACAACAACCATGTTAAATAGGTGATATTACAGTATCCTCTTCTTGCAAAAGTAACGAAATGGGGTCTCTGAGGAGCTGAATGACTCACCGAGGATGACATGGACAGTACTCGATGGTTTGGTACATATAGCCAGGCCTTCTGACTTCGTAGCACGTGGTCATTAAATTCAATTTTATCCATTCTATTTATGGCTTCTGTAGATAAAGTCTGAACTTAAGAATCAGTAGTTTTATGTACATTTATTTATATTTATATTTATATTTAGGTACAAATATTAGCACATTGGCACAAATGTATTATTGTTCAGTTTTTAAAATTGAAATACCCTTATCTTTTCTCATGTTATAAAACTGGTAAAGGTTTTAGTAGAAAACACATCAATATATAACAAAGTATAAAAAAGAAATTTAAAAAACTCACCTGAAATCCCGCCATTTAGATAAGTTTTACTTTTTAATATTACAGAAAGCAAAGGACTGTTGCCCTCTATTACCTCTGAGACATGATCCTGTTTTATAGCATCATATCTTCACGTTATCAGGAAATAGAATTCCAGCCGAAGCTGATCTCTGACCTGACTTCATTTCTGTGCTGTGGTTATATTAGGATGCTAATACTTGAAATAATCTTAAATGAAAAGGCATAATACAAAACAGCATTCTCACATTGATGATTTCTGTGCATGTGCAGAAGCCATGAATTTTAGTGATAAAAATTGGTTCTTTGTTTCTCTGCACCTTAAATATTTGTTTACATTTGCAGTAGTTTTCAAAGGAACATACAGTGCAGTCAGGTACATGGGATTTGGAGTCCAACAGGCCAGGGTTCCAGTGCTGGCTTCATTGCTTCCTAGTTGTATGGCCTTTAGCAAATTTCTCTGTTACTTTGAGCCTCAGTTTTCTCATCTGAATAATTGGAATAATACCTACTTGATAGGGTTGCTATGAAGACCCAGTGAGACCATGTCAGCGCTAAGGCACTTATGGTTATTATTAATAATAGTATGATGATCCTTTATTTATGGCCAGCAGTAATTTGTTTCCAAATGAAGTGGATTGCTGAACTTAAGTAGCGATAATAATGAGTGTCTCATTAGGATTGCATAGCATCTTCATTTTTTGCATGGTAGAATTGTCGGCATAGTGGTAAGAGAAGGCACAATGTACTTTGGAACTTCTTGGATTCTGCTTAATGGCAAACAGGTAGCAGAAAACTGACACTCGCGGTTGCAACGTGCGCATGTACACACGACCCTGCAAAGTTAGGTGCATACCAGACGAATGAATAATGTACTAATTATTATCCTACCTTGGAGAAAGTCTGGTAGAATTGTAGCTTCAGGCACCATGTAAGACCTAGCTTTTTAAGCTGGCAAAACAGTGATTACTATTTTTAGTTCTATTTCTACCCTTTAAAAAATGTAGCATACTCCTTGTTACTTCTGGATGGTTTTATATATTTTAATTAATGTTATCTTATCGCATTTGTGCCCCAAGGCTGCTTTAGCGAAAGATGTAATTTCAGAAGACTGATGAAATTAGATAGGTCTGACTGGGAAGACTCTGTTATTCATATTTATGGTTGTAAAGTATTTCAGGTACATGTATGTATGACATTCCTGTGCTGTAAACGCACAGACAGTGTTCTGAATCCATTTGTCTTACAGTGGTTCAGACCAGTAAAGTCATAGTAGCTCCACTGTGAGGGTTATTTTGTTGTTTTTGATGTTAAACTTATCTTTCCATTTTTCCCTTAGAATCTCATCATGCAGTGCTATGTAAAGAAGTGAAAGTGATTCTATAAACCAAACACACACATCCCCCGAGCTTTATTACTTTATAGTCAGACCTCACATATTCTCATATTGGTATGAGGTATATGATCAGGTAAAAATCAGCTTTATTTGGGTCTGAACAAGTAGCCAACTATAGAGCATGGAAAAATATATATATATATATATATATATATATATTTGTGTGTGTGTGTGTGTCTGTGTGTCTGTGTGTGAGGAAGATTAGCCTTGAGCTGTTGCCAATCCTCCTCTTTTTGCTGAGGAAGATTGACCCTGAGCTAACATCTGGGTTTTCTTCCTCTCCTTATACGTGGGACGCCTGCCATAGCATGGCTTGAGAAGCGGGGCGTAGGTCCGTGCCCGGGATCGGTGCTTGCAAACCCTGGGCCGCTGAAGCAGAGCGCACAAACTTAACCACAATGCCACCGGGCTGGCCCCTGGCAAATATATTTTAAATGATTTTCCAGAGATGAATGCAATTCAGGTCTTGCAATAAAGTGAAAGACAATTCTCTGAGACAGAAAAAATAATATTTTGAGTGAGGCTTGAAATAAGACACGGTCAATAAAGAGAAAAGCTGTAATAAACTATTTATTATCATAAAATACAGAGCAGAGTTTTTCTTTAGTGGGAGTTAGGAATTAACATATAAGATGTCACAAAGCTATTGAACAGTAGTTACATAGTATCTTCCCTACCTTAAAGAGTGGGGTCCTGAAACCCTCCTGGTGGTGGAACTTGAGGTTGCAAAATTTAAAATCTTAGGAGGAGGGGAATGGTCAGAGTATCAAGAAAATAAGTAAATCTTAGGAACTTTGCACACATGTAAGTTTCTTTAACATCAAGCAGCAAAGTGCACTTTAGAAACCTCAAGCAGAGTTTCATTGTAATAGTGTGTATTCCTTTTGCTTTGTGACAGATAATGACCATGTTAAGAGGCTTCTGTTTTATCCAGGGGCTAGTCTTCTATCCAAATAGTCAATGTCTGCCCCTCCCTTCTTCCTTCCCTCCCTCCTTCCTCCCTTACTTCTTTCCTTCCTTCCAATATTTCCATTCAGTCATTTCCTGTTTTGTACCAGGTACTACTTTAGGCTTTGAGGGTACAGTGAAACAAAGTCCTTGCCCTCAGTAAGATTACATTCTAGTTGGGAGTGGTAGATAAGTGTCTCAGGGTTGGGTTCTCCAGAAGCCAACACTGAGATGGAATTTGGGGAGCAAGATGTTTATTTGGGATCAATAGCATGAACTGAAGGGGGCAGAAGCAGGATTGGGCAGAAGAAGAAGTTGGACTGTGCTGCAAATTTGACAGAGCCTCTACCAACGCGCCAGGAGCTCTGGGGTGAGTATTACCTGTCAGAGTGTCCCGCACTGAGTCATAACCTGACTCCCTTACGAGGTGTGTTAGCAGGTGTGGGCTGCCCCGGGAAGGGTGTGACCTCAGGCAGACGAGGCAGCTTGCTGCAGCTAAGGCTGACCTGAGGAGCTGGGCCCTGGAGGCTGTCTACCTGCCGCTGCTCAGCGAGTCTTAGTGCATCTCCTAATCTACCACTGTAAGTATTTGAAGTATCTGGTGGTGACACATGGTGGAGAAAAATAAAGCTAGATGAGGGAGATAGAGAGTATTGGAGGGAGCAGACGGCCTCATAGAGGTATTTGAACAGAGATCTAAAGGAATTGAGGGCAATGGGGCAGAGCAGACCAGGCTGAAGGAAGAGGCAGAGCAAAGGCCTAAGGAAAAGTGTGCTTGGCATGTTGGGGGAACAACAAGGAAGCCAGTGTGTGAGCCAGGGTGCAGTCATATGGGGCCTTTTGGCCATTGCAAGGAGTTCACATTTTATTCTGTGTGAGGTGGTGTATTAGTTTGCTAGGGCTGCTGTAATAGAGTACCACAAACTGCGTGACTCAACAGTAGAAATGTACTGTTTCCCAGTTCTGGATGCTAGAAGTTCATGATTCAAGGTATTGGCAAGGTTAGTTCCTTCCAATGGCTGTGCGAGAGAATCTTTTCCATCCTTCTCTCCTGGCTCTTGGTGGTTTGCTGGCAATATTTTGTGTTCCTTGGCTTGTAGATCTCAGCCTTCATCTTCACAGGTATTCTCCCTATTTGCATGTCTTTGTGCATGTCCCCTTCTTATAAGAACACCAGTCATATTGGATTAGGGCCCACCCTAATGACCTCATCTTAACTAATTACATCTGCAACAACCCTATTTCCAAATAAGGTCACATTCTGAGGTACTGGGGGTTAGAACTTCAACATATGAATTCATGGGGGACACAATTCAATCTGTAACAGGTGAGAAGCCATTTAGAGGGTTTTGAGTAGATTAATAATATAATTTGACTTATGTTTTAAAAAGGATCACTCTGTTTTGTGGAGACTAGAATGAAGGGAGGAAGCAGAGCCATTGCAATAATGTAGGCAAGAAATGATGGTAGCTGGGCCGGGGTGCTAGAGGTGGCAGTAGTGAGTGGTCAGGTTCTAGATATAAGGTGGAGCTGATTTCCTGTTAGATTAGATGTGGAAAGAGAGAAGAGCAAGCGAGCCGTGAATGAGTGCGGAACGCAGAGGCAAGGATGGCTCCTGAGCAACTGGAAGAATGGAGTTGCCATTTTCTGAGATGGGCAAGGTGTTGGGAGGAACCAGGTTGGGGTAACATTAGGAATTTGATTTAGGACTTAAGTTTGTGATGCCTATTAGACACTCATGTAGAGATACTGAGTAGGCAGTTGGATACATGAGAGATTCTGGAATCTAGAGTTCAAAGATGAGAAGGGACCGGCAAAGAAGACCTGGAAAGGGGGAGTCAGTGAGGTAGGAAGTGAACCCAAAAAAAGGAGAAGTCTCAGAAGGCATGTAATAAATGTATTTCAAGACAGAGTAATCATCCAGTAGGATGAGGTTGGGGTTGACCATTGACTTGCAACATGAAGGTCATTGGTGACCTTGACAAGAGCAGTTTTGATAGAATGGTAGGGACGAAAGCCTGATTGGAGTGAAATCAATAGGGGGAGAGAAGTAGAGACTGTAAATACACACAGCTCTTAGTTTTATAACTAGCTCTTTGACGAGCTTGCTGAGGGCGTGGACCCGTGTGCACTCCACAGATGCAGAGTAACAAGGATGCTAGAGATGGAAAAACCTTTGGGAAACCTTTATATAACCATCTTAGAATGGAGGTCAGGTACTTCTCAGACTCCCTCCCCTTTCCTTTTACAGGGTTATTTAGCTTTAACTCGGCCCGGTAATGATAACTTGATGCCAAAGTATGTAATGTTAGCCCCTCTCAGGCAAGGTTTAGCTCCTTTCCAAGGAGCTAAATCATACTGAGTTTTTGAGGAGTGAGTAAGGGAGTGTGAGAGTTATATAGGCTTAGTTATGAAGTCATAAGGGAAGAAATATTTGACCTAAAGGAAATTTATCTGAGATTTACTTGCTTGAATAAAGAAAATGAAGAAATTATACATAATTAGCTCTCAGGATAATTTACATCCAAAACCAATTTTACCTGCATTTCAATTTCCTCCTTCACATATCTTAAAATCAAGAGTTATGAGCAAAGTATAATTAACAGACTTGAGTTTCATCTCTCATTTTCCCAGCACCAAGGTAAGGGAGCAGAAGACCCGAAAGGGCAACTGAAAGTGTGGAGTGAAACAAGAGGGCCTTGAGATGTATCCATCCCCCAATGTCTCAGTGACACCGTTTAGAGAAAGCTTTGTATGCCTGCTGGAATTGAATGTGGGTGAAGGTGTGAACTTAAACTTTTAGGGAGATCGGTACAATTTCAGAATCAAAGGAGATATTAAATGCTTTGTTGCTACAAGGCCGTATTAGGTCTGAATTTTTTAAACATAAATGATAGAATTAAATTGGATCATTGATGTCCTTCCTCCTATGAAGAGGGCACCCATTTAAGAATGCACCTGTTCTGTTAACTCCCAGAATTCATCTCAGCAGATGTAATTATTTCTGTGAGATGAAAGGGACTTTTTCTCTTAGGGGTGTATTTCCTTCCACTGAGTTCACAGAGGAAAAAAAAGAAGTGGAATTAAACTGCACGACGAGAAGAGCTTTAGATTTAATAAAAGGGAAGCTTCTCCTAATGAGGCTCCTTGAGGCTGGTCAGAGCTTCTCTGCAGGATTTATAAATCCATCCCTCTAGATTTTCAAGGTGTGGGAAAGGCTGAGTGATCCGGAGACCGTGATGAGGAGTGTGGGGGTCCGTTTGGTCCATCGGAAGATACAAGAAACCTCTGGACAAGCTTAACTCTACTTTTAAAGACCCTCAAGCAAGCAAACAAGCACAGCCCCACCATCCTGCAGGTTTACTTAGGCTGATTCAAGACCCACGGGACCCCAGTTTTGGAAAGCAGTTATGTCTGTGTAGGAGATAGTGCAGTGGGAGACAAGACATGCTGCCTTATGCTGCTGGATGTTCTTCATGGACAAACCTTTGCCCAGGGAGACAAATGATGTCTCCATTCTCAGCGCTATGTTCTTGCAACCTTCCTCTTTGTCTTATCTGAGATTGGCCTTTTAAATTCAGCGTTGGAATTTAGGTGAAAGATGAAAGAAAGAGGAGAATTAGTTGGGTATTGTTTCTGTTAAATCTTGTAGTGAGTTAACATATTATCAAATACTGTTTTGTATGCTTACCCCCTGAGGCTTTAAAATATTGTCATTTCCAAGAGAAGGAAGATTCCCAGGCCAGTGTCTTCCTTTCTTCTGAATTCATATATAATCTAGCATTATTAACCCTTTGTAGCTCTTTTTCATGCCAGTATATGTCTGCTATGGGAAATTTTAAATAAAGCCAGCTGTGTTAAATATTCATAGACTCGACTTTCAGTTGTTTAAAGTGGTGATTTATCTCCAGGAGTGTTAATGCGGCAGTAATTCTGCATTACATTTCTTGCACCAACATTTAATTGATACCATATTTCACGAGAATTATTGCAGGTTTATTGCTGTTGTATTTAGAGTTGTGGTTCTGTGCTAGTAATTCAGAGGAATAGGATCCTTGAGTCTCTTGTTTCCATTTTAATTGTATGTGCTTTTGAGCTGACAGAGTTGAGAAGGACCGTTAACTATTTAACGCACCTGATGGATCAAAACCATTTTGGTGAAATAGACCTGGGGATAATTTGCTTGAGGATGTCATTGTATGAATCTATTTTCTTTTTATGACGGTAGATAAGTTTAATCTATGTTCCTTCTTTAATTGACATATAAATTGGTATAATTTATATTTATTTTGATGGGTATTAGTGGTTGCTTTACTTCTCAGATAAGGTACCTGGGGCGTCTCAGGCTGTGTGAATGTCAGCAATTGTATTGCTTTTTAAAGCAGGTTGATTTACATTCTTATTCTCTTCCAGAAAGTTAAGTAGATTTTCAGACCACTGGGACACCGGTATCCTAACTATAGTTCTCATCAGAGCCTCACACAGTATGACACGCTCACTGTTGTACTGAAAGAACAGATAAATGTCTGTACAACGAAAAACTTTTTGTTGAATGAGGAAACGGATGTCCATGCAACAGAAGTGGCACATATACGGGCCGGCCCCGTGGCTTAGCGGTTAAGTGCGCGCGCTCTGCTGCTGGCGGCCCGGGTTTGGATCCCGGGCGCGCACCGACGCACTGCTTCTCCAGCCATGCTGAGGCTGCGTCCCACATACAGCAACTAGAAGGATGTGCAGCTATGACATACAACTATCTACTGGGGCTTTGGGGGGAAAATAAATAAATAAAATTAAAAAAAATAAAAAAAGAAGTGGCACATATATGACACAGTGGTGGGCCCTGAAGGAAGGAGGAGGGTTTGCCCATCAATCACAGTCCTTAGTAAATATTTGTTTAATGAATGAAAAGCAGAAAAAAGAGGGAGGAGGCAGTTCTAGGTGGGTGGAAAGGAAGAGTAAAAACTGCAAAGGCTGAAAAGTGTAAGGCAAGGCCAAGGCCTGAGTATTTTGTATTGGATTTAACTCAGGAGAATGTTCTGGAAGGAAGTCCAGACTAAGAGTTAACACACTTTGGTTCTCTGCCACTTACTCAGAATGTGACCTTGGGTGACTCTCAACTCTTGGGCCTTGGTATTCTCATCTGTCCTGCTTTCCCCAAGGGCTTATTGTGAGGCTCAGATGAGAAATTTATATGAGAGTGTTTTGCAAACTCTGAAGGGTCATTCATATTAGATGTTGTTGTGAGCCTTGATGGATGATGAAGTTCATTCATCCATCAGATATTTACTGAACCCTTGCAGCAGGCCAGGCCCAGTGATCAACAGTGGTGGGTAAGACACAGCCCTTACCTCCTGGACTTTCATTCTAGTGAGTGAGAAAGGTATTAACCAAACAATCACTCAAATATATAATTATGAACCGTTATAAGTACTGTGAAGTACACGGCTCATTCTAGGCTGAGTGGGGTAGAGCTTGGTTCTGGGGTTTGAGGTTTACCCTGAACTGTGTGGAGTCTTTTAAAGATTCTTGTAGGGAGTGACTTAAACCCAACATGACTCTAGAAAGTTAAATCTAGATGCTACATATAAGAGGGATTGAGGAAGGATTGGAGTCTAGGAGGATAGTTAAATGAATCTACTGTCATATATATCCTATATCTGTCATATGACATATGTATGTCATATATATTCTTGGAATTGTTGTAATGTTTAATGCTGATATTTTTATGTGCAGATTTCTAGAGTCTTGATGTTTATGTGGTTTTCACTTGGTATATTAGTGAACATCTATTTTTAGTGAAACATGAAGTTCATGTAAAATGTTAGCAAACTTATTTAGGTTCTTCTGTGTGCCAGAGACACTGTGCTTAGTGCTGTATATATCTTAACTCCTCTTAACTCTCAACAACCACTTGAGGTGTTCAGACCGTCTTATCCTCATTTTACAGAGGAGGAAACTGAAACTTGCCAAAGGCTATATAGCTGGTAAGTGGGACTTGGACCCAGGCCATCAAGTTCCATGTGTGTGTTCTAAATCACTTCATTATCACCTTTTCACGTAAAAAGAAAGAATTAAATTTAACGTTCCATAAGAGAAGATTAAGATGCCCGTAAAGCAGTCTTTAAATAACCACTGTAAATCCTTTCATCTCAATGTATTTCCTTCTTGTTATTTTAAAAATAAATTTTTGTTAATTACAAAATCAACAAAATTTTGTTAATTACAAAAATCCCCATTTTTTCTTTTGTTTCCTAACCAGAATAACTTATCAGCCAAGTCAGCGAGTGAGTCAGCGAGTGTTCGAATCTGCTCACTGTGGTAGATATTAGGTTTGCCTCTCGTCTTTCGTTGCCCATAAGAGCTTCAATTCAGGGTCAATTGTGTATTTAGTTCTAGGGCACTAGAATCTTAGCATGGATAGCACCCATGGTGTGTATATAAGCTGAGTCCCTGAGTTCACAGACAGAGACCCCAAAATTAAGGTGAGCCCCTTCCACGGGGCCCTGATGCTAATTATGGGCTGAGCTAGTACCAGAGAGCAGGACTCATAATATCAGCTCACTGTTCCCCCACGGCCTGTGTAAGCTTTACATGCGAAGGATAGCAGAATATGCCACCCCCAAATATGACTGTAGGAGTCCAGGACATGCCACTTCAAACTATGCCTCTTTGATATCTTGATTATTTTGAGCTGTAGGCACTTAAAAAACAGCAAATGCAGGGAGAGGCTTTCTCTGAACTCCCCTCATCTGCCCCAAGACAGATCCTCCAAAAGGAACTCAGTTGTCATAGATCCCCTCCCTGAGAGTTTCATCAACCAGGGAGGACTGAGTCTTATCACAGGAGAGGAGATTGGAAGCCAGTAGTAAATCCAGACAGACTTTGTCACAAACTGTCATACCTCCCATCTATTCTTACAAAGGCCCATTCTTGTTTCCTAAAAATCATTTACTCTCCTCTAAGAGGCCTACATGCTCCCTCCCCTTTCCCTATTAAGATGGTATTTAAATAAGCCTGAATTCGGGCCGGCCTGGACCCTGGCCCCTGCCCCCTGGTGGCTTAGCGGTTAAGTGCTCGTGCTCCACTATTGGTGGCCCGGGTTCGGATCCCGGGTGCGCACCGACACACCGCTTCTCCCGCCGTGCTGAGGCCGTGTCCCATATAGAGCAACTAGAAGGCTGTGCAACTATGACATACAACTATCTGCTGGGGATTGGCAATAGATATTAGCTCAGAGCCAGTCTTCCTCAGCAAAAAGAGGAGGATTAGCATGGATGTTAGCTCAGGGCTGATCTTCCTCACACACACACAAAAATAATAAATAAATAAAAGTAAGCCTGAATTCTAAGCCACCTCAGGGAGTTACTCATTTTCCGCTGGGTATCTCCCATGTATACTTGAGTATTCATGTTAATAAACTTATGTTTTTTTTTTTCTTGTTAATCTATCTTTTATTACAGAGGTGTCCACTAAGAACTCAGAAGGGTAGAGGGAAAATTATTTTTCCTCCCCTACACGTTTCCATGCCATTTTTGGTTTTTTTGCATATTATTTCCATTCAATTTCATTTGTGTAATATAATTGGCAAAATTTTTTATTAATTCAGCTAAGTCTTGTGAAGTGGGGGTAGGACACACTTTGGTTGTTAGTTCAAAATGAGTTTGTGTCAAATTATTTCAATTTAAGTACTAATAAAATCTTTAAAACTTTTCTCCTATAATTTTAGTTTTTGTCAACCCAGAATGCTTTATTAAATGAGCCTTCCTGTGTTAATTTCCTTCATCACACTATTATACTTTTCATTTGTTTGCTTATTTTTCCTAGCACTAAATTAAAACTTGAATCCTGACCTGTGGGCCAATGTGGATAAGCTACAAAATGTCTGAATTCAGAATTAAACTAAACCCATGGCTTTGGATTAGTTTGGTTTATGGCTCAGAATCATTGACATTTTTTTCTATTGATAGTAAGGGAAAAATGTTTTGCAGTATCGCATAAAGGACTTTTTATACATTGCTTTTTGATTCTGCTTTCATTTCTTGACCTTTGCCCTCTTCTGGGAAAATTTCCCTTTCTGTGTGATGTTACCTAGTTTGTTCCCTGAGGGCTCTGCTTTAATTTGGTTAATGCTGTTAACTGCTAAAAAGCACATTCTCTGCAGGAATTGGGTGTGGATATAATGTTACTAAGAAAGAGACATATGCTTTGCAATTGCACAAATTGCTTCATTTTCATTTGGTTAGAATCTCTTTTTGGACTCCTTATGCTTTTGTGATTGGTGTGAATCTTTCCATACATTGTATTTTGTCCCTGTTTTTATCACCTACCAATTATGTCTCAGTAATAGAGCCAGGAGGCTAGAATCTCTTGAATATTCTGTACAGAATTTGGTGTTTATTGTAGAAGCTCTCTTATCTGGTATTATTATGAGCAACAGCTGGTCAGTTAAAACAGAAAAATGTAAAAAATGTTACATTCCTATTTTAAACATTGTATTTTAAACTCAAACACACAAATGTACATCTGTTTGCTAATTTCTGATGTAGGTCCTGATAAGTGGTTTCTATGTTGGTTTTTGCATGTAAACCATACCCGTGTTGCATGGTCTGTCTGGTTTGCAGTCTCCGTTCTTTTAAAGAGTTACAAGAACTTTAAGATACTTGTGAACTATCTGAGCGAGAATCCTTCCAGATTTTTGTGATTTGCTTCCCAGTCCTTTGCCATCTCTTCCACACATCTAATATAAGGGCAGTTATTTTAGTGTTTCACTTTTATTGAATCATTCTGTGTTATTCAAATACTCAACTTCATTTTTATAGAAATATTATTTTTTCTGAACTTATTTTATGTGTTTATATGCAATTTACTATGTGTTTATATATAATTAAATTAAGTTATAAGAACAACTGGCATAAATAGGTTAGGAATAAACACGTCTGGGCCGGCCCCGTGGCTTGGCGGTTAAGTGCGTGCGCTCTGATGCTGGTGGCCCGGGTTGGGATCCCGGGCGCGCACTGACGCACTGCTTCTCTGGCCACGCTGAGGCCGAGTCCCACATACAGCAACTAGAAGAATGTGCAACTATGACATACAGCTATCTACTGGGGCTTTGGGGGAAAAATAAATAAATAAATAAAAACTTAAAAAAAATCAAATTAAAAAAAACACGTCTGACCCAGGTGAACGATACGGTGTGATTAGTGGGAGCAAATCACTGCTTCTCAACTGTGGGAGATCAAGATTTGGCCACTCTGAATATATCTCTTTACCTTGATTGTTTTCTCTGACAGACATTTGACCTCCCCCATTAACTGCCTAAAGAATTTGACATAGTAACTACTTCCTGGAACAGATCTTCTATCTGATGGCTGTAATATAATGTAAAATAGATGTTACAATAGAAAAGGCACCAACAAGCCCATCTTATCTGAAGTTCTGTCTCTGGCCACATTCTCTGGATGGCCCTGCGAGGAGTTGCCAGACAAACATTTACATTTATAAGGGAAATCTCCATTTGTAAAGGTATCTCCCTCCCTGTACTGGGAAGAGCGGGGATGACCTCATTTCTAGAAACTTATCAGTGTGGAAGGTGAGGCCTTAAATCTGCATAAGAACCTTATTCTTGTTTACTGTGCTTTAGTGGTAATCTCCTGTAACTGACTCCCCCCACCCCCAACATCCTCCTTTGTCATTGGCTGAACATGGTATTTAAGATGAGAATTTCTGCTATTGTGTGGAGAAACGCAGTGTCCCTGGTTTCTCCCATGTATACATGTTATTAAACTTGGTGTTATTTTCTCCTTGCTAACCTGTCTTGTTAATTATTTGACCAGGCATAAGAACCTTAAGGGAAAGGGCAGAGGGGGATTCTCCCTCTTCCCCAACACAACCTATATATGGTGAAGGTCTAGTCTTTTTTATTTTAAATCTGTCATGGACCTGACTTTTATAAACAATAGAAAAAGAAGAAATAAAACAGATATACAAAATACAAGCTGTAATTTTTTAACTTAGTTTTAGAAACAACAAATGAAATTATATTTTAGTGAATATAATCAGAACAAGCATAATATAGGGAAAAAAGAAAACAATTACAAAATCTGTACATGTTCTTCAAAAGCGCGCATATAGGCAATTCACATAGAGTCACTGTTAGTCGTTAATTTGTTATTCCAGTTATAACTAAACAAAAAGTTATGAGTGAAATCGTGATTCCCCATATTAAATACCTGTATGTGTACTTTAACAAACACCATATGTATAACAATATTTACGGTTTTTGATATCACAAGTGAACTTCTTTCTTGTTAACCTGTCTACTCTGGATTGGGTGGTGACAGCCTATCTTAGGGCTAATGTATAATGTATATCTAAACTGTTTTTGGTTTTGTTTTAATAACACTCATGGTAGAGGAACTAGTCTTACAGAAGGATGTTGATAAGAATGGAAAAAGATTTTAAAACAGTTTCAGCAAGCTCATTTTTCACTTTTCTCGCAAATGATGCTTCTATGTCAAAATTCACCTTCAATCCTTCCTCAGTAGCAAATTCCAACAATTTATCCTTTAAATTTATGGTCAAATTTAAATGATCTTTTGGTGAAAGATACAAAGTATCTTTGTATTACTTTGTATTACAGTTGGCAAAGTAACATTAAACTGTTACTTGTGGTCACATGGTTCTACAATGCTTGATTAGTAGGCAGCTGGTGCTGCAAGCAACTCACCTTACAAGGTCAACAGCACCAGAATTGGTCAGTGAGACAAGCTGCTGTTGATGTACTTGGATGTTGCCACCATGTCTAATGGCTACAGACATCTCTAAATGCCCACTCTCCATTTCCCGGGCACCTGATCACAAACAGTTTGCAGACTGGCATCTGTCTCTGGACCATGCTCTGAGAAGTCCTGTGCTCAAGTAGCATCTCCTACCAGTTGTGAGCTGCTAATGTGCTCAAACATCAGTCATTAGGCTCTACAGAGGGAGTGGGATATGCTGGTTAATTTGGCAAAGAGATTAAACAGATCAGTTAAGAGGGCCGCTTTGTATAAACTTTTTTTTTTCTGGGGAGAAGGTTCTTAGCTTTCATGAGATTCAAAGTATCAGATGTACGTGTGTGCATATTTGTATGTGTTATATATCTGTTTATCCCATGATTGTGAAGATAGGGACCATGCTTTTATCTGAAAGAGTTCAGGACATGCTACCCCAAAATATCCTACTTTGATAAATTGATTATTTTAAACACGAGGTACTTGAAAAACAGCAAATGCCATGAGAGACTTTCCCTGAACTCCCCTTATCTACCTAAAAACAGATCCTTCAAAAAGAATTCAGTTGTTGTAAATCCCCTCCCTGGGAGTTTCATCAACCAGGGAAGGTTGACTCTTAACACACACCACACCCAGACAGACTTTATAAGAAACTGTCATACCTCCTATCTATCCTTCTCAGATTCCATTCATCTTTCCTAAAAATCGTTTACTCTCCCCTGAGAGGCCTACATCCCTCTCTCCCCTTCCCCCATTAAGATGGTATGTAAGCTCTCAAATCTCACCGCTTTTTTGGGTATTCCCTTTTTGTGTGTGTATGTAATGTCCCCGTGCATGTAATATTAAAAATTAATAAATGCGTATACGTTTTCTCTTGTTAATCTGCCTGTTGTCGGTGTATTTCACAGACCCGGCTATCAAACCTAGGAGGGTAGAAGGAAAGTCTTTCCTCCCCTACATGTCCATCTTTGAATTACCCACTGGGCTCTGCATGTAGCTGCTAGGTATTGCTGTATATAATACATATATCTGGAATGTAGCCATTTCAGTGTAGACACTTACTGGAATCAAGTTCTCTAAAGTGTAGTTTTTTTCTAAGGAAACAACACACTCTTGAATTCTCATTTCTCCTGTGGTCAATAGGAAACTGTCTAGTTATTTCCCAAGAAATCTCAGTATTTGGTCCTTGTTTTCCTTTGCCTAAGTATATTGCCTGGGCCCAAGAGAATTTAGCTGAATTTAGTGAAACATATGTGAGAATTTAGTGAAACGTATCCTGAAAGAATGATCAATTTGGGTGTTTCAATACTCTATTTTTTTATTGAAGTAACATTGGTTTATAACATTATATAAATTTCAGATGTTCATCATTATATTTTGACTTCTGTGTAGATTATGTAGAGTTTACCACCAAAAGTCTAGTTTCCATCCATCACCATACAAGTGTTCCCTTTACCCCTTTGCCTTCCTTCAATTCCTCGTTTTTCTCTTTTAACTCAATTACAGTTTTAAATGATTTTAAATCCTCCTGTGAACAAGGACAACTTGGATAGCTGTGATTTATCCTGCTTTTATTAGTTCATTGTTGAAATAGAAGGAAGTTTTTTTTTCTTTTTCTTTTTTTGGTGAGGAAGATCAGCCCTGAGCTAACATCCATGCCAATCCTCCTCTTTTTGCTGAGGAAGACTAGCCCTGGGCTAACATCTGTGCCTGTCTTCCTCCACATTATATGGGACGCCGCCACAGCATGGCCTGACAAGCGGTGCCTCCTGCGCCCAGGATCCAAACCGGGGCCTCCAACAGCGAAGCGCAAGCACTTAACCGATACGCCACGGGGCGGCCCCAGAAGCAAGTTTTTTATGTTTTTAAAGCAAATGAAATTTTAGCCATTGTTGAAACTCATTTTCTTTTTTTTTTTTTTTTTGTGAGGAAGATCAGCCCTGAGCTAACATCCATGCTAATCCTCCTCTTTTGGCTGAGGAAGACCAGCTCTGAGCTAACATCTATCGCCAATCCTTTTTTTTCCCCCAAAGCCCCAGTAGATAGTTGTATGTCATAGTTGCACATCCTTCTAGTTGCTGTATGTGGGACGCGGCCTCAGCATGGCCGGAGAAGCGGTGCGTCGGTGCGCACCCGGGATCCGAACCCAGGGATCCGAACCCAGGCCGCCAGTAGCGGAGTGCACGAACTTAACCGCTAAGCCACGGGGCCGGCCGGAAACTCATTTTCATAAAAGTTATTAGCAGTCTTTGGTGTTTGAAAAAGAAGCAATCGTCCTTGTGGTGGTAATAACCAGGATTTTGAAAGAGAAGGCGACAATGAAGGCTGCAGAGGGAAGTGAAAATGTACTGATGATGAGTATAGATTCATCTCTGAGTGAAAAAAGTGCAGTGTGTTAATTTTAGAAGCATTTCCTTTCGTGATGTTATACCTTGCAATTTGAGTTTTTCAGTGTCCTAAAATGTGCTGACTTGACAGTCAAAAAGTATCATTGGAAAAGGACAGTTTGGCATCTTTTGCTAGGCTGTTTTCCCCTCCATCAGGTGAAAGAAAAAGCAGTGGTAAATTTCAAGCATATTCAGATGCTTGAAATGATGTCATTTTGACATCATTCTAATAGCTATCACTCATTGAGTGCTAAGCATATTCATATGCTTGACGTACGTTATTTCATTTAATCCTCAAAATAAGCTGAAGACTTGGGCAGGATTATCCACCCCGATGTCTGAAGTGCAAAGTACTGTGCTAGGCATTGGGATGCGGTGGTTTGCAAACCAAACTTAGTCCGTGCCCTCTGGATGCTCCTAATCTAATGAGGGAGACCAAGAACCTTACAAATACATAATTAGAAATGGTGGTGGGTTCTCTGAAAAGAAATTATAGGGTGCTGTGAAAACATAAAACAAAGGGTGCTCATCAGTACCCAAAGTTGGTCAGGGAGGGCTTTCCTGATTAAGTGCTCTTTAAGCTGAAACCTGAATAAATGTTAATGAGTGGAAATTAGCTAGGCTAAAGTGTGGGTTTGGGGGTGGGGGTGGGAAGACATTCTAGACAAAGAGCACAGTTTGCACTGTCTTTGAAGTGATGATCACAGCTGACTCGGACTGTAGTGTGCAAGGTAGAGGGATGCTGATGGGAGGTAGAGCAGTGGGCATGGACCAGGACACCAGGCCATGACCAGGATTTTGGTCTTTATTTTAAATGCAATGGGAGACTGTGTAAGAGTTTTATGTTGGGGAAAGACATGGATAGATTTATGTTTGGTAAGGATCATTCTGGGGCATTGTGGATATTGGTCCTCATGGAGCCTTATAAAAAGGTTACTCAACTCCCAATCTGCTAAACCTTTGTGTTTATTTAATTGTGTGTGTTTGGCTTTTGGCCCTTTGCTATTTTGTCCTCCATAATCCAGTTTATTCGACAAGGTTCAAAGTTTGCTGCTGATGCCTCCCCCTGCTTTACAAGGTACCTAGAATGCATTCTTTCTGTTGGAGCTGTCTGTTGTCTTTGCAAGAAGCTGTGGAACAATAACAATCTGTGGGTGTTACAGGCTTGCAGAAGGGTCATTGGGCAGGGCCCATTGGGCAAGTAGCTCTTGATCAGCATAGTCTGGGGTCTGGTTCTCAGCTTTGATAACGTGGAAAATAATTTCTTTTCTCGGTACACCTATAAAGTGGTTGGACTCTGGGGTCCAGTTCTTGTTAACCCAAATTACAAGAGATTCATGTAAAGTAAAATATCAGATGGTTAATGTCAGAGTGAAGACTAGAGCTAGAAAGGGGTCTCGACCTGAGTTCTGGAAGGGAACCTATACGGGAAGCCAGATGAGACTAACGTCCTGTGTTGGTTAGATCTCCATGAGGGCCATCTCTACAGAGGGGACCGGACACTTCAGTCAACTGGACGTTAATAGACATAGAACAGGTTCTTGGTGTTTGGGTTTCCTTTTTGTTGATCCATAGCCTTTCTTGTCTCTTTTTAAAATTTGTTTTGTTTTTAACTTTTTTTTTTTTATAATTTTATTTATTTATTTTTTCCCCCAAAGACCCAGCAGATAGTTGTATGTCGTAGCTGCACATCCTTCTAGTTGCTGTATGTGGGACGCGGCCTCAGCATGGCCACAGAAGCGGTGCATCGGTGGGTGCCCGGGATCCGAACCCGGGCCGCCAGCAGCGGAGCGCGCGCACTTAACCGCTAAGCCACAGGGCCGGCCCTGTTTTTAACTTTTTATTTTGAAATAATTTCAGGCTTTCAAAAAAGTAGCAAAAATAATACAACGAATTCCCTTACATTCTTCACCCAGATTTTCTAAATGTTAATGTCTTACATAATCACTGTACAATGACCAGAATCAGGAAATAAGCATTGATTTAATGCTGTTATCTGGAGACCTTATTCAAATTTTGCCTGTTAATATCCCATTATTGTTCTTTTTATGGTCTAGGATCCAGTCCAGGATTACATGTTGCATTCGATTGTCATAGTGTCTTAGTCTTCTCGATATGGAACAATGCCTCATCGTTTTTTTGTTTTCCATAACTTTTACACTCCTGAAGAGTACTGGCCAGTTAATTTGTAGAACGCCCTTCACTTTGGGTTTGTTGATTGTTTCCTCATGAGTGAATAAAGGAATTTTTTAAAAGAATATTATGGAAGTGGTGTTGTGTGCTTCTCAGGGTATCATATCACTCGTCTCTGATTTTTTTTTTTGCTGAGGAAGCTTCACCTTGAGCCTCTTGCCAATCTTCCTCTATTTTGTATGTGAGCTGCTGCCAGAACATGGCCGCTGACAGACGAGTGGTGTAGGTCTGCTCACGGGAACTGAACCTGGACCCCCAAAGTGGAGCACGCTGAGCTTAACCGCTAGGCAACCCGGGCTGGCCTGACTCTTCTCTGTTTTTGACTGCAATGTACTTTACTTGTTCTTCCTTCCAAATGGATATGATAGAGTTAACTAGGCTCCAGTTTCTCAAACTCTGGGTGATGCTGACCTCTGAGCCCATGTCTGGGGCACCACAGCTTGAGAAACACTAGAGTTAAATGCTCTCATTTTAAGTGATCTCGGTGCCTGTGTGCTTATAGATGCGCAGTAGGAATTGAGATGACAGGACTGTAGTAAGGTTGGTATCTGGATGGCCTCGGATATGCTTATATTATTATTATTATTATTATTTTTTTTTTTTATAATTTTATTTATTTATTTTTCCCCCCAAAGCCCCAGTAGATAGTTGTATGTCATAGCTGCACATCCTTCTAGTTGCTCTATGTGGGACGTGGCCTCAGCATGGCCGGAGAAGCGGTGCGTCGGTGTGTGCCCGGGATCCGAACCCGGGCCGCCAGCAGCGGAGCGCGCACACTTAACCGCTAAGCCATGGGGCCAGCCCAATTATTATTATTATTTTTAAATTTAAAAAAAAAAAATTTTTTTTTTCCTTTTATTTTTTCCCCCAAAGCCCCAGTAGATGGCCGCACGTCATAGCCGCACAGCCCTCTAGTTGCTGTATGTGGGACGCGGCCCCAGCATGGCCGGAGAAGCGGTGCGTTGGGGATCCGAACCCGGGCCGCCAGCAGCGGAGCGCACGCACCCACCCGCCAAGCCACAGGGCCGGCCCTATTTTTTAATTTTTATTTATTTATTTATTTATTTATTTATTTTCCCCAAAGCCCCAGTAGATAGTTGTATGTCATAGCTGCACATCCTTCTAGTTGCTGTACGTGGGACTCAGCCTCAGCATGGCCGGAGAAGTGGTGCGTCGGTGCACGCCCGGGATCCGAACCCGGGCCGCCAGCAGCAGAGCGCATGCACTTACCGCTAAGCCACGGGGCCAGCCCTGCTTATATTATTGTATATTAATTAAAAAAGCATTATAAAAATAGAAAAAGAAATAGAGGGCCGGCCCTGTGGCTTAGCGGTTGAGTGCGCGCGCTCCGCTGCTGGCGGCCCGGGTTCGGATCCCCGACACACCGCTTCTCCGGCCATGCTGAGGCCGCGTCCCACATACAGCAACTAGAATGGATGTGCAACTACGACATACAACTATCTACTGGGGCTTTGGGGGAAGAATAAATAAAAAAAAAAAAAAAAAAAAAAAGAAATAGAAAGTTTCTAAATCTCAGACTCCTGGGGGAAATGTCCCTGGACCCCACAGTTAGGGAACCTTTGGAGAGGGCTCTGGCTTCACCTTGCCTAATTGCCTTACTCACCAGAGACTGTACCATCAGTTAAGGGATTTGGGAGTTCCCTGGCCTTGAAGTGATCATTTAGGGTGGCTGTTTCCCCCCGTTGCCTATTCATCTCTTCTATTATGCATAGACTTTTAACTTAGAGTAACTTCTTGTGTTTTAGGATTGTTTTAGATTAATAAAACAGAAATAAAACAAATCAACATTTTTCTTAACAAAGTTCATTCTTCATTCTTTCCTAATTCCTCCCATTTATAGTTTTTGTCTTTACTTTTTAAAAAAACCTACAGTAATATTTTCTTTTCTTTTCCTTTCCTCTTCATTTTTGGCTTTTCACCCTGGTAAAATACTATAAAAATAAATCAGCTAAATTTTAGCATAAATACAGTGAATGCCAGCGGTTGAAATAATTGCAGTTTGGAAAAGGTTAGATGGAGGCCCTTCAGAAGAAACATTTCACCATATCAAAGGCTGCTGCTTTGAAATGACTCATGTTTCTTTGCCACCTCTGAATTGTCATTTTTCCAGTTCTCTCTTTTGGAAGCTTCAGTATGCAAAGCTCTGACAACAATTTAGGAAAATGAAATCATTACCCACTGTGTATGTGACATTTGCTTGAAGAGAATTCATTTGGCCAAAAATTGGCAGTTGCGGAAATGGGTGAAACAATGAAATGTTTGCATGGGTTCATTGTTTAAAGGAAGGAAATCCATCAAGGTGGCCATTTAATTGCAGGGCTGTGAAAAACCTGTATCTGATTATACATCTTTGAATGGATGTTTTCCTCAGTTTCATGTAGAGTTTTATGTAATGATTGGAGTTCTTGGTACCTTTGCCTGTCCTGTATCTTATCTCCTTCTCTCACCTTACTTTGAGCTGGTGGATAGTTTCCTGTATCAGGTAGAATAGTATCTATTGTAAATGGCAGAAAATTCAACTCACACAGGTTTAAGCAACAGAAGGTACCTACTGGCTCACCTAACTAAAAAGTAGAGATTGAGAGTCAGGCTTAGGTATGGTTTGATCAGGGCTGTGATTCCGCTTCTCAGATCTTTAGGCCAGTGCTTCTCAAGCTATCTGAGGAAAGAAACTTTTTAAAATTTCTAAATCAGTGCTGACCAATACTTTTATAAAATACATACAAAAGAATTACTAGAAAAATGAAATTTAAAAGGCCAAATATAAACCCCAGATTTTTTTTTTTTCTGAGGAAGATCGGTCCTGAGCTAACCTCCGATGCCAATCCTCCTCTTTTTGCTGAGGAAGATTGGCCCTGGGCTAACATCTGTGCCCATCCTCCTCTATTTTATATGGGACGCTGCCACAGCATGGCTTGACAAGTGGTGTGTTGGTGCACGCCCGGGATGCGAACCTGGGAATCCCGGGCCGCCACAGCAGAGCGCGCGCACTTAATTGCTTGCGCCACCGGGCTGGCCCCTAAACCCCAGCTTTTTAATTATTAAATTCAACAGATATAAAAATATTCTGTCAAATTGCTATAAATGTTTCTAAACATGCTTATTCTCAATTTCTGTCCTGACCTTGTTATAGACTGTTACAGGCTATTGAGAGGCATTATTTTGGTGCCGGACTCTTCTGCCAGCTTCTTTTTCAGTGTGATTCTCCTCAGGGTGGCAAAATGGCTGTCAGTAGCTTCCAGAATGATGTATATCTTTGTTCACATCTAGGGAAAGAGTTTTCCCAACTGTTGTTCAGAAATATTGAGCCTCATCCTGATTGGACCAACTCACAGCCCTTCACTGTGATCAGGGGAATGCTACTGGCTCCTGTTCATGTTATTTGTCCATTCTTGAAACACTGTTAGAAGGAATATAGGAACATAGGGATGGGGAGGCAGTCTCACTTAAACCACGTGTCTGCCATACCGTGCTGGGGAGGCCCCCTGCAATAAAAACACCAATAACCATACTTGTATGGTGCTTTACATTTTACATTTAGTCTGTGGTATAATAAAAAATAGATATTTGGTCTTTGTTCCAGGTTCCTGAAGCACAGAGCTCCTAAAACCATTGCAGTATCTTGAGTGATGAGTGTCTTTTGTATGCTAATGAGATGAATCCTGGCCAAAGGGTGAGAGAACACTGCTAGATAACTTCAGAATGAGGGCTGGTCGCCAGAAAGAGCAAGCCATGATTAGAGGGTTGGAACTTTCAGCCCCCCTCTGGACTCCAGGGGAGAGGAAAGAGACTGGAGATTGAGTTCATCACCAATGGCCAATGATTTAATCAATCATGCTTAGGTAATGAAGCCTCAATAAAAACTCCTAAATGACTGGGTTTGGAGAACTTCCAGGTTGGTGAATACATCCGGGTGCTGGGAGGGTGGTGTGCCCTGAGAGGGCATGGAAACTCTGCACCCCTACCCCCCATACCTTGCCATGTGCAGCACTTTCATTTGGCTGTTCCTCAGTTGTATCCTTTTTGATAAACCATTAAACGTAAATAAGGTGTTTTCCTGAGTTCTGTGAGCTGTTCTAGTGAATCTGAGGGGCAGGGGTTGTGGGAACCCCAGAGTTTGTAGTCAGACAAGTAAGGTAACCTGGGGACTTGATGCTTGTGACTGGCGTCTGAAGTGAGGGCAGTCTTGTAGGACTGAGCCATTAAACTGTGGAGTCTGATGCTCCCTCTGGGCGGTTAGTGTCAGAATTGAATTGAATTATAGAACATCCAGTTGGAGTTGGAGGATTGGAGAATCACAGATAGTCTTTACAGCATCCCCGAGAGACGGGTACTAATATGACCCTAGTGTACAGTGAGGAAACAGATAAGTGATTGCCCAATGTTACACAGCTAAAAATTGCACACCTGGGGTTTTTTGGATTCTAAAGCTCAAACTGTCTTCCTTTACGTGGGTGTGTTGCAGACATCTCAAATGGTCAAATAAAATATAAAATAATGGATATTTTTGTAGGGGAAGTGTTAGGGATTTAATGGTTTAGGGAAGTGGTTTATTATTCCGATGGTGAAACTTTCTGCAAATGGGGCAGAAGGGAAAGTAAACCCACTTAAAATCCTTTGTAAAATAAGACTTAAACAGGAAAATGAAAATCTAGAATTACTCCCAGAAGGTAGACATTATGTTAACCTTGATATGTACTTAAACACCCGGGTTTAATCTAGTCCTTTAAAAATAGCCATGTTTTAAGGGATCACTTAGGAATATTCCCAAGTGAAAAGAATCAACTTCGAAGTTACGATTTTCTGCTGATTCTAAAACATCTGGAATTTACTCTTTGTGCCCATGTTAAAGCTAGTGTGATATAGGATTTGAAATCCAGAGGATAACATAGCTGTTCCATTTATTTAAAGGGTTAACATTTAAGGAGAACTGATATTATTTCACTTTTTCAGGCAATCTGTAAACTATAGGTTTTTTTTGTTTATTTTTTTAAAGGGACTTATCATCCCAGAAAGTATCTATTAAGCACTTGATTGGGTTTGTACTGTCTAGTACAAAGAGAAACTGTTGTGTTCTCTTAGTTAGATAAAGGGAAATTTTGTGTCTTTAGATTTTCTCTAAGTCAAAGGAGGCTTCTATTGTGCCCTGTATCAGTGTCTTGGAAATTTGTAGTCCTAAGCGACTGATTATGATTTGCATGTACTTTCAAAATCAGTTGTGAATTCAGAGATTGAGATTGTAATTTAAACACTTGCATACATTTTATCCCTAGATAAATATATAGAGCCTTTTAGAACTTTTCTTTATAATTAGTTTCCTTCCTCCTATGTCCCCTGTCTTTGAAACATTAGAGAATGCTTATATTTAATGTGGATTTTAAGACAAAGTTATGGAAGAATGTAACTTGAGGTACTATAGAAACAATGCCTCTTTTCCTCGAGAAAATCATCTCTCTTCTCTCAAAGCTGCAAATCAGCTTTTCATATCTACTCTTCTTGCCTTCTGGCCCCAGATATTCAGTTGAAAAATCATGTCACTGCCTTTTCTCTTTGATCATTGCCATTGGCCTAGTTCGGGGCCCCATTAACTGGATTATTGAAATCCAAACTGGATTCCACACCTCTAATACATTCTCAATGCTGCTACTAACTCTCCATAGTACAGATCTAGTGCCACTTGCCTATTCAGATATGCTTGATGATTCTCAAATCCTCAGCAGATATTCAGAATCTTTCATTACCAAACTCTTTTCCTACGAAATCTTTTACCCACCAGTACTGCTGTCAATTTATTATTTATTTATTTATTTATTTATTTTTTGTGAGATAGATCAGCCCTGAGCTAACATCCATGCTAATCCTCCTCTTTTGGCTGAGGAAGACCGGCTCTGAGCTAACATCTATTGCCAATCCTCCTCCTTTCCTCCCCCACCCCAAAACCCCAGTAGATAGTTGTATGTCATAGTTGCACATCCTTCTAGTTGCTGTATGTGGGACATGGCCTCAGCATGGCAGGAGAAGCGGTGCGTCTGTGCGCGCCCTGGATCTGAACCCAGGCTGCCAGGAGCGGAGCACGCGCACTTAACCACTAAGCCACGGGGCCGGCCCTATGTCAATTTAAAATATGTCAGAAACATTGCCGCCTTGCTAACATTACCTAAGCTATCCTCTATGCTGTATTGCCCTTTGTTCCATATGGGCCCAAACCATCTTTTTCAAAGTCTAGCTTAGGTCCCACCTCATCCTTGAAATTCTCCTGGAGCCTTCTCAGATAGTTCTCGTCTGTCTTACTTGAATTAACATTATGGCGTTTATCACTCTCCTTGGAGCGTATGTCTTCCTAGAAATAAGGATCATGTTGTCTTCACCTTGGAATTCCATCAGACTTGCCCTTATGGACATTCTGTAGATAGTTGTTGAATTGAATCCATAGTTAAATAGAATTTATTCTTTTAAAACAGAGAGAAGGAGGGAGAGAGGGAGGGGGGAAAGAGAGAGAGAATGCACATGGGTGAGCCTTTGTGCACGGTACAGTGCAGAGCATTGTGGGGAGATAAAAAGAAAACTCAGCAAGGGGCTGCCCCAGTGGCGAAGTGGTTAAGTTCACGTGCCCTGCTTCAGTGGCCCGGGTTTTGCATGTTCAAGTCCTGGGCGTGGACCAGTGCACCACTCATCAAGTGTGGCAGCGTCCTACGTACAAAAAATGGAGGAAGATGGGCACAGATGTTAGCTCAGGGCTAGTCTTCCTCACCAAAAAAAAAAAAGAAAGAAAGAAAGAAAGAAAACTTGGCAAAATCCAGACTATGGGAAACCCTATAGGACAATCGACCTCATTTCTTCAGTGAATAAATTGTTAGGGGAAAAAAAAGATAGAGATGAGTAGGGAACGTAGAGATTAAAAGAGATTTAAGAAATATATCAACCAGTTGCAGTCTATAGACTTTATATGGATTCTGATTCAAACTGTAAAAAATATAAGACAATTGGGGAAATTGAGCACTGGTCAGGTAACTGATATTAAGAAATTATGAATATGAATTTATTATAAAATTATAATTATCCACATCCCTTTGCTTTTTTGCAGCTTCTGAGGCACTTTAAGGCTCATGAAATTTCCTAATAACAGGGAAAAGTAATATCTCTATAAAACTTGACAGATTACATAGCGATTTTAGTGTGATAATGCTATTAATGCTTTTAAAGTAGTCTTATTTTTAAGAGATATGTACTGAAATGTTTGCGGATGAAAGGATGTGCTGTCCAGGATTTATCTGCAAACAGCCTGGTGTTGGCAGTGGTGGTGGTGTAGGGGGAAGGGAGGTAGGTGGGTATAGAGATAAAACAAGATTATCTGTGAGTTGGTAATCGTTGAAGCTGGATGGTGGCTATATGGGGATTCATTCATTCTTTCTACTTTTTTATGTGTTTGCAAGTTTCTATAATAAAAGATATAGAATAAAATAAGGGGCAAGACGTGGGTCTTGTTTTTAAAGAATTGAAAGAACTTGGGGCGGGCCTGGTGGCATAGTGGTTAAGTTCGCACACTCAGCTTCTGCGGCCCAGGGTTCGCAGGTTTGGATCCCGGGCACAGACCCACACATCGCTCATCAAGCCGTGCTGTGGCGTGCGTCCCACATACAAAATAGAGGAAGACTGGCACAGATGTTAGCTCAGAGACCATCTACCTCAAGCCAAAAAAAGAGGAAGATTGGCAATAGGTTTTAGCTCAGGGCCAATCGTTCCTCCTCCCCCCAAAAAAAAGAATTGAAAGAACTTGAAACTGGGATCTGGGAGGCTCAGGTTCTAGCCCTGGCTCTCTAATTACCTGAATGACTTGGAGTCACTCCTTCAACATTTCTGGGCCTCACAGGCTCTCCTGAGTAAGTGAGTTCATGGGTTGAGTCCTCATTGTCATCATGGCCTGGAATGTTGTCCTTCAAAAAGAGACTTTGGGCCTGCACTCGGGTAGAAAGATTCTAGAATCACGGTGTGATGTCTGTGAAGGGCATGGTTCCACTCAAGCTGTGTATTTGCCAGATCCTAGTTCCAAACTTGTTGCCTCCTTTTCCCCAAGGAAACTGGCAGCGTTCTGTAATACACTTGTCAGTTTGAGTTGCTAGAATTTAAGCCAAAGAACAAAGAAGCATCATATAATTACCTGGATAGTCTTATCCTTGAAGTTAATGCTGCGTGTGTAGTGATTACAACCTCAGGCTCTGGAAGCCAGGTTGAAATCCCAGCTTAACTACAAGCTGTGTCACCTGGAGAAGTTACTTAACCCACTTTCTTTGGAGGGTTGTTTTGAGGATTAAGTAAGCTAATATATGCAACGTGCTTTGAACAGTGCCTGGCACATAGTAATGGCTCAATAAATGGTAAGTATCATTTTCATTGGCTCCCTTAGTTTTGTTTTTATTTCGGATTTCCAGTTCTTATAGGCTTGTTGAGGCTTAAGGACATTTGTCATCCTCAGTTTCTTCCTTCCTCCCTCCGTCCCTCTCTTCAAGTTAGAAGCATGCTGGAGAGGTCTCCACAGTCCGTGGGAGGTGAGAGGGAGACCAAGGAATCCTGGAAGGGAGTTAGTGACCAGAACTTGCCTCTTAGAGGTCATCCTGTCTGCCCTTCACTCGGATGCTGATGGTCTGAGTTGCTGAGGGATTTGTCTGAGGTGCCATAGCCAGGACATTCGTGGAGCCCCATCTGGAATCCAGTCTCCTGATGGCTGGTTATTTCTGTGGCCATGTTCAGCTTCCTGAAGTCTCCTTTGGCATCCTGATTGCTGCCTGGGGTGCAGTGTGCAGAGAATTTTCTCTGTCTGGTCTATCTGGTATTAAAAAAATCACGCCCTCTGTTGAGAGGGAATGTCTGGTACTGCTCTAGCATTTGCAGGGAGGGAAATGGGAGGAAGTGTGGTGTTCCTCAGCACTCTGACTAATCGCTTAAGCAGCCGGGCTTCGGTCATTTCCTCTGTAAGGCCTGGTGATCTCAGGCCCTTGGCGTCCTGGTCCAGGCGGCAGCACCTGTGAGGCCCCTACCAGTTCCTTGCAGCCTGTTCGCCTTGGGCCCTGGGTCATTGTCTTACAGTTGTCTGATCATCTCCCCATGGTTGTTTTTCCTCCTTGACGTTTCCCAATGAATAGCATTGTTTCTCCAGCACCCACAAAGCAGCATCCTGTGATTTTTTTTTTTTTTTGCCCTTAAGCCTATCGCTTTCCTCCTTAATGTTATTTCTTGATTGCCTTCATTTTCTTTGGATGCTTCTATCTGTTTCCTATTCATTAAGCTGAAAATAGGTTTACAAGCTTCTCTTGTTCATTCCACGGATGAGATTCCAGTTTATAGATTATCCGCATCCCTTTGCTTTTTCTGCAGCTTCTGTGGCACTTTATGGCTCATGGAAATTTCGTAATAACAGGGAAAGTAATATCTCTATAAGACTTGACAGATTACATAGCGATTTTATAGACAAAATAACATACTAGACTTAAGAGTTGAAAAGGCTAGATTTTATCCTGGGTTTGAATTTCCATTCACAAACTGTGGGTCTTTGGAAAAGATATTTTTACCTTTTTCTACCTCAATTTTCTTCATCCGGAAAATGGGAATGAAAATACCCATCTCTAGGAGTGGTTGGAAGATGATGTGTTCTTGGCACTAATTAAGTTCAATAAATATTAGCTAATATTACTGTGGATATTGTGACCTTATTTGAACCTCATAGTAAAGTAGCTTTTTTGAGGTAGGTAGAGTCATTTTTTCCATTTTTATGTGACTATTTCCATTAATTCATCTGTTCCTATCCTTTTCTTCCTTTCTTTTGCCTGTTAAGAAATAAAAGAGAGATTGATTTAAGGCCAACACATTTCTGCTGTACAGATGTAGCATTGAGGCTTGGTGAATTTGAGATTTGCCCTAAAAGCCTTTCCAGCAGAAGGAGGTGAAGGGTGGGTGGAGGACTCCTTCCTGCATCTTTTTTTTTTTTTTTAATTTTTGTTTGTTTATTTTTTTCCCCCCAAAGCCCCAGTAGATAGTTGTATGTCATAGTTGCACATCCTTCTAGTTGCTGTATGTGGGACGCGGCCTCAGCATGGCCGGAGAAGTGGTGCGTCAGTGTGCGCTCGGGATCCGAACCTGGGCTGCCAGTAGTGGAGCGCGCACACTTAACCGCTAAGCCACAGGGCCGGCCCTTTCCTGCATCTTTAAACTTCAATTTATTCCTGGTTCAGTACAACCTCAGAAGATCTGGGGGTGGGATGGGGTGTGTGTGTGAAGCTTCTCCTTCAGTCCGGTTCCATAGCCCTTGAACTGTGTCCAGGGTTCCTCAGTGCAGGTGATAGGCCAGGAGGCAGTGTGGTGCAGTGGGCGGACACACCTAGGGTGGAATCTCGGCTCTGCTATGGAACCTCTCTGCGCCTCAGTTTCTTCCTTTGTACAGTAACCGTGCCTTGGGGCGATCTTGAGGAACAGGACATATATATAAAGGGCTTGGCATGTTGTAGATGCTCAGCCAATGTTAGTTCCTTTTCTAGTTTAAAATGTAGTTCTGATTTGTGGGATGGAAAGCTCCTGCTAAAGGAATTTCAGGCAGCAGCAAACAGGTTGCAGAGGCATTTTTGTGGGCAGTGGCAGTGGTACCCTTGAAACCCCCATGAACTCTCCACACTCTGTCAAGAGAGGCTGGTCTTGCAGAGTTGGGACTTGCTTTCAGCCAATGCTTCTCACCTCCAGGTGGGCATTAGAGTGACATTGCTTTGTCAAAATACACATCTATATTTTGTGTACCTACAAACCAGACCTACCTCCCAGACATGTATCTTTTGGAAAAGCTTCCCCAGTGTTCCTGGTGCCCCGTTGGCTTAGGGCCACTGCTTTAGACACAGCAGAATGACTTCCTAGTGTCTCTAAAATATGATTTAATTTAAAGAACTTTCTTTTGGGTGTAGCCTCTTAGGGATACAGCAGTCCTTTTCTGAGAAGAGAGTGTACTCTTGTACACTCAGCCTCATTAATGAGAATTGAGTATACTGCTTTCATAGTAATAATAATAGCTAACTCAGGCACTAGTACATCCATTAACCCGTTCAATTCTCACAACAGCCCTACGAGTTAGGTGCTGTCATTGTGCTGCATGCCATGTCCAAGGTCACACAGCTAGGATGGGAAGGAGCCAGGTTATGAACCCAGGCAGCCTGGCTCTGGAGTCAGTGCCCTTGTCCTTCGTGTTACCATCTCTCAATTATAGATAGGATTGCCTTGGAAATGGACGTTGGAATGTGTAGCTCTTGCCCAAAAGCCATGGAAATTTGGTAAGAACCAGTAGCCTCTTTCTCCACTGACCCTGTGTTGTTTCTTGGCATATCTTGACCCGGTCCAGATTTCAAGAGGATTCATACATCAGAGCAGTTGTGTGTGCTGGCAGGTGGGGATGGGGGTGGTACAGCAAATTTACAAACCTGCCTCTCATATATGCTCCTTCCACTCTTCCACTTATCGTCCAAGTGTTTGGGATTAGCTGGCTCCAGGGTGAAAATTTGGGGGTCATTTCTTTGGCTTCTTTCACTGTAGCTAAGATGATAGACTAAGTGTTCTTTGGGGGTGGATGGTCCTTTGAGAAGGCCTGAGGAGAATGGCTTTCACTTTATCTGTACTCGGGAGAGAACAGAACACAGCTCCCAGGCCCTGTGGGCTCGCAGCTTTAACTAGCCTGGTATTCGATGGTCGTTTGAGGGGGGCTTTCGTTTGAGCGGGAGCTCTTTGCAGCCTGGAATAGAGTATTTGATAGTCTGGGGAATACTTGCTTTAGACCCACCTGCACAGACAGAAAATTGTGGCGCCCTCAGGCAAAAGCAACAGGTGTGAAATAACAATAAAAACAGCCACTTGCTGTGCTGGGCACTTTGCTAGGTTCTTTAGGATACTTTGTCCCTAATCCCCACTCCATCCGGAGGGTAAATGCTGTGGTCCCCATTTTATAGAAGAGGAAACAGACTCGGAAAGTTAAATGGTATGTCTTAAGGTCACACAGATAATAAGTGATGCAGTCAGGGTTTGAACTCATTTCTCTCAGACTCCAAAGCCTGTGAACTTTCTGTAATACCTAGCCTCCTCTTCTGTGAAAGAATGTGCACTCAGCTTCACAACAGATAATAATTTACAAATAAAAGTTTTTTTTCCTACTATCACATCAGGATTTAATTTTGGATAAAATGAATAAAATAAACACTGCTAAATGTTGTCCTGAAATGAAAGAAGTAAAAAGAAATGAATGAATGAATGAATGAGTGAAGCTGCACTGGTGAGGGAGATGTAGTACACAGGGAGACCCCTCCCGCAGTGCACTCAGGAACTCTGATAATTTTCTTCTAAACAAATCTGTTGGGGAATTTTTCCCCCTCCCTTGCTAAAAAATGATATAGTGTTTGGACCAGGAAGTAGCAATTTGTATTTTTAGCTACACTTAATTCTTTGCTTCTTTAGTCTTGATTTTTCTTCTCAATTAATTGTACCTCCTATCCCTCCCTTTTCTTTTTTCCCATCTGTCCGTTCTTTTTTTTTTTTTTTAAAGATTTTATTTATTCATTTTTTCCCCCCAAAGCCCCAGTAGATAGTTGTATGTTGTAGGTTCACATCCTTCTAGTTGCCGTACGCGGGACCCGGCCCCGGGCTGGAGGGGGAAGTGGTGCCTCGGGGCGCGCCTGGGATCCGAACCCGGGCCGCCAGCATCAGAGCGCGCGCACTTAACCGCTAAGCCATGGAGCCGGCCCATCTGTCCGTTCTTGTAGAAGGTTTTATTTGCCAGTATTACTTGGTTTAAGGTGGATAAATGTAATTTAAAAAGTTAAGATTTCTTTGAAAAAGTCTGAAAAGAATTAATAAAGCCGTATCCATCAGTTGAACTACGAAAATATAGGGTGAGCTTTCCAACAAATGTTGTTATAATACTTATAGCTCCATTTCCAATTCAGACATTACAGATGCCCTGAGGAAACAAACACAGGGGGAAAATAAGATGTGATCGTATTAATTATGATTTTACTGCTGGGGTTAAATAGATTTCCAGCTAGAGGTGGAATCGCTCCTTAATTAAACACATATTTCTTGAGGGCCTGAAATCTGCCAAACCCTGTACCCTGGTCTGTGATTTCACTTGTTCTTTGGGTGATAGTGCCATTTCTGCTTTGAGATGGTTTTAAAAATTCTTAGCAGCAGCTCTCGGCATAATTTATTAGGCCAGAGTTTAGGAATGTTATTCCATGAAAGCCATTTTTCCACATGCTTGAAGGGTAACACCATGTCTGTCTGTTTGTCTCGTCTGTTTGTGTCTAGGATTCTTTCTTACTCTTTTTTCTTCTTCCTTCTCCTTTGTCTTACTTTGTTGATTAGGTAGAAATAGTATCAAAATTAGTTTAAGTTTTTAAAAATTGAATAGATCAGTGTTTCCCATCAAGTGGCCTTCAGACCATCAGTATTATAATCACTTGTCCTTGTTAAAAATGCATATTCTTGTGCCCCATCCCAGAATTGAATTTGAGAATTGCTGAATTAGAGTTACATGTGGTCACTATGTTATTTAAAAACTTTCAGTGGAATGTTCTTTTTCTTTCTTTGAATTAAAAAGGTAATCTCATTCTCCCCCCCCCCGAGTTAATGTACTCTGATTAAAAAACAACAACAAAAAACACTTCCAAGTGAGAATCCTGAAATTAGGTTTCAGAATTTGAGATACTTTCATTAGACTTTTATTGAAACTTGAGTTGGACTGTAGATATCCTCAAATTATTATTAACAAAATATCAAATTACTTGACTTAAAAAAAGAGTTTAATGATGACCAAAGTCATTTATTTTAGGTCCTAGTTCAAACTACTTATGATGTAAAATGAGTCAGATGAGTCAGAGAGTTAGATTGGGTGCAAGGCTGGGTAGAAGTGGATTCTGGTCTCTGCCCATCAGCCGTGTGACCTTGGGTAAGCCTTTTCAATGTTCTGGGCCCCAGGGTGCTCCTCTGTCCAGTAAGAGATTGCACAGATATGCTGTGACTTCTCTTCTAGTTCTGATTGAGTCAGACCCTATGGGAGGAAAAATACAAGATGTTGACACATGGGCCAGCATGTTGGAGAGAGAAAGTTTTATCTTGCTAGGGGGACTTTTAAAATGAAATATCTGGAGGTTGAAGGAACTATAGTCCATCAGTCCATAAAGAATAAGAATATAGAAGTTCAGAAGAAATGATGGGGAGTTTCTTGTATTCATGCAGAACAGCATGCTGTTTAATGCTGTACTCATCAAAATTCCCGGTTATTGAAACCCAACCAGGAAACGGACTTCCTTAAGGCAAGGACTGTCTTTTGTGTGACACATTTCATTTGCCCTGCTGTTGCCAGGTAAATCTGTGCCATTTTATAAATTCTAGTAGAAGTGGGTGACGGTAGGAGCTGGGCAGAGCAGTGTTTCTCATCATTTTACATATTAGAAACCACTACTATTGGAAGAAAGAAACAAAGCGTGCTGCCTTAAAAGATTCATCAGTGTTGAGCTAATTCAAACAGCTAGAGAATTGGGGAGAAATTGGAGTTTAGTAAATGATTTCTTGCTTGTGCTGTTGTATTCCGTTTCTCTCTATTCGTTTATGGAGAGAATGATGAATGTATCAAAGGTGGCAAAGTGTATAAAGACAGTGTTCCTTAAATTTCAGTAATTTATGGACCTCTTTATTTAAAGGAAAAAACTTCTCATAAATACCCAGTACTGACATAAATATTTTCGTTAACTTAAATATGCCCATGCATAAAACTAGATGTAAACTCCTGATGCTTCCAGCTCTTATGTAACTATAAAACAATGACAAATTTATAGAGTAAATTCAAGTAAAACTACAAAACCAATAAAATTCAAATTAATGTTAATTTATCATGACAGATAATTTTGTTTGACTAAAATTAAACCTCTCCTTGAAAATAAGCTTATGGTTCTGACAGCAAAAGTTCCAGTTCTTTTGAGAGCCACGTGAAACTCAGTGCTCCTTCCACTTCCCTGTGTTTGAACCTTCCTTCATATAAAGCACCTTCATTTGGCAGGAATGAATACATGATTTTGGCCTCATTTTTCTTACTTGTCCTTAATGATTAAAATTTACTACTAGATGCCACATTGATCAGAAACATAAATGCAAACTCACTTTTGATCAAGCAAGAAGTTGGGTCTTGGTGCCTAGTTGCACATGGGGTAGTGGAGAAAAGAGAGGGGTCCTTGGTACCTGCAATACTTGGTTTCAGATGTGGATGAGAGTGAATGGTGCCATTCAACAAAATGTGGAATAAAGGAGGAGAAAAGTAGTTTTTGAGGGAAGATGATTAGTTCAAGACTTAGGTTTCTAGCAGTATGCTAGGCTGGGTAGTCTAACATATTTCCCCACCAAAACACTGAATTCTGGATGAAGCATTTTTTAATGCACTTCTGGGATTATGAACTAAGACATCTCCCAAGTCTTCTACCCCAATTAGATCAACCAACCATCAAAACTGGGAGCTTTGTATGTAACAAACACAGAAGACAGGTTGCCTCAAGAGCAAATGCTGATATCACCACTGTGGTTGGGGACTAAGCCTTGGGCAGTGGCAAGGTAGAAGAGCCTGCATTCTACTAGGACCTGTAAAAGAAGCGAAGTGGCCCAGGTAGAAAGTGCCCCTTGGCTTTTGGCAGAAGCAAATGCAAATTCTTCCTGGAGTTAGGCATCCCTCCTTTACACCTTAGGATTCTCCTGACTAAGGTCAACCAAATATGAGCTCAGAATCAAAGATCTCCAATCCTACTAGACAACAGGCCACCAGGAGTGAAAGTCACCAGGAACAAATAAAGAACAATAGATTTAGAGCCCAGAGGACTTTAGATATTAAAATTATCTGATACAGAATATAAAATAACTATGTTTGAAATATTTTAAGAAACAAAATGTGTGATAACAAATAAGTGCAAAGAGCATTGAGATAAAAATTGACCAGGCATATTATTCAGCCATAAAAAAGAAGGAAATCCTACCATTTGTGACAACATGGATCAACCTTGAGGGCATTATGGTAAGTGAAATAAGTCAGACAGAAAAAGACAAATACTGTGTGATCTCACTTATATGTGGAATCTAAAAAAACCCAAACTCATAGAAACAGAACAGATTGGTGGTTGCCAGAGGCAGGAGGTGGGGGAAATGGGTGAAGGTTGTCAAAGTACAAACTTCCAGTTATAAGATGAATAAGTTCTGGGGATGTAATGTACAGCATGGTGACTATAGTTAACAATACTGTCTTGTATATTTGAAAGTTGCTAAGAGAGTAGATCTTAAAAGTTCTCATCACAAGAAAAAAATTTGGTAACTATGTGAGGTGATTGATGTTAATTAAACTTAATATAGTAATCATTTTGCAATATATACATATATCAAATTATTATGTTGTACACCTTAAACTAATACAATGTTATATGTCAGTTATATCAATAAAATAGGAGGGGGAAAGAGTGTGCACAAGGGCAATATAAATCTAGGTGTTTTTGTTGTTGTTGACAAAAAAAAAAATTGACCAGGAAGATTTGAGAAAAAACAAACAAAAGCATAACCTAAGGAAAAAATTATAACTATTGAAAGAAAAACTCAATAAATTAGATTAGAAACAGGTGAAAAAGCAATTAATGAACTAGAAAAAAAGATTAGAGGAAATTAACCAGAATGTAACATAGAAACGAGAGAAAAACATGAAAGTGTAGCTAAAGGATATAGAGGCTACAGTGAGGTCTGTCCAGAGTCCCAGAAAGAGATAATAGAGCAACTGAAGGGAAATAATATTTGAAGATCTAGTGTATACATAATTTCCAGAGAGAGTTTATGAAGGACATAAATGACCAGTGTTCCTTAAATCCAAGTAATTTATGGATAGATAAGGGAAGCACAACATATATCAATAAGGATAAATAAAAAGAAATCCACATCTAGACATAGGAAAACGTCAATACAACAAAATAAAAAAGATGATCTTAAGAACACCCAGAAAGAAAAGACAGATTGTTTATAAGGGAATAATAGACTGACAGCTGACTTCTCAACAGCAATAATGGAAGCTGGAAAAATATCTTCAAAATGCTAAAGAAAATACTGTTGATTGTATACCTGCAAAACTGTCATTCAAGAAAAGGGCAAAATATACTTTCCAAAAAAACTAAAACCACAACAGATCTTTACTAAGCAACTTCTTAAAGGATGTACTTTAGGAAGAAGAAAGTGATTACAGGAGGAAGGGCTGAGATGCAAAAAGGAATGATAAAGAAGTTGGTAAACATGTAGATAAATCTCATTAAAATTAAATAAAATAAAAAATTCAGTTCCTCAGTCATACTAGCCACATTTCAAGGCACATGTGGCTAGTGGCTACTGTATTGAACAACACAAATATGGAATATTTCCATCACTGAAGAAAGTTCTGTTGGATAGCACTGTTGTAGAACAATGGAAGGGAAATACACTAAAAGAATCTCTGTAATTCATTAATGTAAGATGCCATCATTTGGAAGAGCCACCATTATAATATGTGTAAAAAGTTTTAAGAAAAACATTGCAAAAAGTTTCTAAGGTACCATTTTTTATAAGACACATCTCAATATTACTGTGTGAAAATGTGAAGAAATATGCCTCTGAGAATGGATGCAATATGGGGTTAGATCATGAATGACATGGACATCTAGGAATTGTGATCCAAGTAGGACAGAGTAGTCAAGAGAGAGATCTGGTCTGGAGACAAAGCATGGTGTGTACTTGACATAGAGTATGTCTCAATAAATGTTTGGTGAATGAATGGGTGATGAACTGGATGGGTAGATGGGAGTCGTCAGAATATCTCACTGGGCCTGCCAGCGTGGTTGCAGTCACTTGGAATATTTGTATGAATGTGAGGAGGGTCGGGATGTGAAGCCTTTGTGAACACCATTGATATTCTGGTGGTGGTAAGGTAGAAAGGAGCCTAAGAAGGAACCCAAGAAAGAGCTTTAAGAGAGATGGGGAAGAACCAGAAAGGACTCGGGCAACCTGACACTAAAGGATGAGGAGGTGAGATGTTGCAGACTCTGTCAAGATAAAACATATGTATTCCTGAAATAAGCATCAGTCTGCTATATGTGATAGGAGGAGAAGCGTTGAAAATCACAAAGGCATCAATACTTATTTCTGCCAGGGCAAGTGAGAAGGCCTCATTAAGGAGGTAATATTTGTCTGGGCCTTGAAGGACAAATAATTGGCACATCAGAGTAGCAGAGCGGGGCAATCTAGACAGAAGGAGTAACACTAACAAAAATGAAATTGAGAAAAGGTGTGAAGCCCTTGACAGTAATTCCTAATAGTCTGGACCTCACGGTGTCCAGCTTCCTTCCAGGTAAAGGTCTACTGTTGATGAAGGGGCATATGTTCCCTAAGATCAGAAGCAGACCTTTTACTGATCTGAAGTTGGAATGGAAGGTAATTAAAATAACTCTGCAGACCTGACCAAGCACCTCCCCGGTGCTCTAAAGAGACCACACCTATATGTATGATTTCCACATCATCATCTTAAATTACAGAGTTTATTACTGAAGTTGAGAATTTAAGTTCTGTGTTAAAAACTTGAATGCTTATGGTATATTGTTAAGATGAGTAGTCATATGACATCCTTAGACTAGAGAGTGGAAAAGAGACTTAGCTTGCTGAAGTTCACTAGATCAGAGTGCTAAGAAAATATGGGGCAGACAAGACTTGGGTAAAAATCCTAGGTCCTTGATTTAAAAACTATGTAACAACAGTCAAGTTATTTGACCTCTTCATGCCTCAAATTTCCCCATTTAAAAATAGGCGTGATAATAGTTCCTACTTCAGGATGGATGAGGATTGAGGGAAAGCACTTAGCAAAACAGTTACCCATTATTATAATAAAAATATTCCAGTACTTTTTTTCAATAAGGAAATACAGTAAATCACTGGTTCCCAACCACGCTGGGCATCAGCATCATTTGGGGACAGTTAAAAAAAATTAAGACTCAGGGACACTACCCCATTCTGACGTATCTAGCACGTCAGAATACGTGGGCTTTGGACTTGGTATTTTTTGTAGGAACCCCAGTTATGCGAACCCTTGCTCTGGAGTTGAGTAGCATTTTGGTCAGTTTTACCTGAACATTTACTTTCCTCCTTTGCTATACAATATTTTGAACATTGGCTGTTAGTATTTGTCGAGTGTGTGAGCTTTCAGGTTATTCATCCTAGAGATCAGGGCATGGATCTTTACTCCTGTGCCTTCCTTCTTCTTTCTCCCTTTCCTCATCCCTTTCCCCTCCATCCATGTTGAATTTTTAGACAGTTGGGTTGTCCTGGACAAGCCTAGTTATCAGGACTTTTTTTTTTTTTTTTAAATAAAATAGGTTTTAAAAAGAAACTTTGCCAAGGCAGACATTTGGCATGTTAAAATTGAACTTCAGTTTAGTTTCTAAAATAAATAATTCAACTTTTTTTTTATCCTTTAAAAAAATGACTACAGGAAATGCTTCTAAAATAACTGATATTCCCCTTGTTAAAACTGGGGTTGTTCTTGGATGGGGTCCAGCATGTGTTCTTTCTCTTGAGGGGAAAAAGATGTGGGGGGAGTGCTCTACCCCATGCCAACACACACACACTGTAATCCCTTAAACCCAAGGGTGCCTTTCGTATGATGACAGTTATTTGGTATATTGTAAAATGTGGCCTGGAGATTAAAATAAGAAATAAAATGTTACTATATTTAGATCAATTAGAATATTCCTTTTAACTTCTGTGTGTGGATATTTTGGTTAAAAAATTGTTGTATTGCAGCAGAAGCAGCTTGGCTGCATAAATCTATTTAGTTCATGTATTTTGCATTTCATGTGGTTGAGGAGTGACTGAAATGTCATCTCTGAGTTTCTGTTAGGGCAGAAACTGTGTTCAGTGCTACATCTCCAGCACCTAGAAAAGTGCCTAGCACATAGTGAGTGTTCAATAAAAATATACTAAATGAATGAGCTAACAGGCAGTTAAACCTAAAAACCACATTTACCACTTTTCCCTGAGAAACTTCCTCAAGGGCTTGTAAAGGTGACAATACCTGATATTTGTCTGGTATTGGGATTAGAGGCTGCCTACATGTTCCCATAGCCCCCTGTGCCTCTCACAGATCACACTGTGTCCCTTAACCTAGGTCATTGCAGGAAGGGACTGGGTCTCTTGTTCATGGCTGTATCTACAGTGCCGTATCTGGCAGCATAGTAGTGTCTTAGTAAATATTTGCTGAATGAATACATAGTGCTTTATAAATTTCTATAATGCTTTCATATTTAGTTTCATCCCTTGACAATCCCGTGAAGTTGGCTGATAGTGGCATCCCAGTTTAACAAATGATGGAGCAAAGGTTAAAGAGAATAAATTAGTTATCCCAGAAAGCCTTGGGTCATAAGCAGCAGAGCTGGGATCATAACCTCAAAATCTGCTAATTTCGTCTTCCCTTATTCTTTCCAGAACAACCTTTAAAACTTTAGTAAGCATAAATTCCCCCTGTCTACCTTCCAGTTGAAACCCTCTTGAGAGCATCACAGGGGAAGTTATTATGTGAAACCTTTTCCAAATTGCCATATTGTCTTTATCATCAGCCACAAAATTTGTTGGGTGCCAATTTGGGTTATTCATAATAGATTCTTTTCGGTTGCCTGTGATGAGTACCTATCATAGATTCTTTTTTTTTTTCTTTTTGCTGAGGAAGATTTGCCTTGAGCTAACACCTGTTGCCAATCTTCTTCTTTTCTTTTTGCTTGAGGAAGATTACCCCTGAGCTAACATCTGTGCCAGTCTTCCTCTATTTTTTTTGTATGTGGGACACTGCCACAGCATGGCTGGTGAGTGAAGTAGGTCTGTGCCTGGGATCCAAACCTGTGAACCCCGGGCCGCCGAAGCGGAGCACGAGGAACTTGAACCACTGGGCCACGGGGCCGGGCCCTCGTAGATTCTTTCTGAAAAACAAAAAAAAAGATTTCAAACAATTTATACTCTCCTCTCTCAAACATTTTAAGATGTAAATCTATCAATATTGTGAATCTAAGTTTTTAAAATCAAATTCCAAAGCAATGAGAGCGATGTTCTGCAGCATATTTTTGCCTGGTCCTCCTGGTCATTTTGAGATAGAAATTTCCAAAGTGTTGAATTGGCTTGGCTGATATTTCTGGAATCAGGCTCAAGAAGGAGAAACCTTCCTATGATGTTAGAATAGGAAAAATAAAATGCTGGCCAAACGTTTAAAATTCTGAAATAGTGGCACTATCTGGGTGCACATTTTGCCAAAAGCATTTACTGAAACTAAAAACCAAACAGCACACAGACAAGGTTCCAAGTAAGAAAGGATTTTAACATCTATGATCAGATCTAATGCTAATTTCTGTTTCGTCTCTATTGAGAAAATAATTTGGTGACTTCAGCAAGATTGTGTGATTAGTAGGTCAGAGTTCATTCCACCAGACTGCTACATTCAAACTTACTATCATTACCTTACAAATGGCTTTGAAGAGTTACTTGACCAATACTCACCCACAATACTTGGATTTCATTGTGAAATAGCAACAAGAATCTAATTCCTTTTGCCCGCTGTGGACATGAACCTTTAGTATTAGAACTGAGGCCTAGAAGGGAGTAAATAAACTGCCAATATTGTCTTTCCTCCAGGATCCAGCCATGAAAATATGGTGGAGACTTTAGGAGTAGTTTTGGGTGGAAAAAAACGCATTTTCTTTTTTTTGTCGGGTGGCTGACTTCTCAGATGAGGCGGGACAGAGCCGTTGTGTTTGTTCTGCTCTTACAAAGCGAGATCACATCATCCCTCGATGTGGCTTTTTTTACTAGCAGCTTCACAGTTCATGCCTTTGTTGTCCTGCTGCACAGTAGGCAAAGAGTGACGAGAAGTGAGCTCGACAAAGGCTTTTCAGGGAGCATTTGAGTTTGTCATTGCCATCTGTCCTCTTCTCTCCCCTTGCTTTTCAGGCTACTCACCTTTTGTGAGAATCTTAGGTTTCTGATTGGTGTGGTGGGGACGCTGTGGGTAGACACTAAGAAAGAAGTGGAGGTGAGCAATATTTCAAATGAATCATTTAGAAGAAGAAAAATATCCTGCTCACTCTCTAAGGTTGGAGCCAACGTTAAGATGTGAAGCATGAGGATTATTTTATTTTATTTTAGTTCTTAGTGACTGTTGTTTTCTTAATTTTGAAACCACTAATGTCTCTTCCCTAAGACTTGGGTCGTTTTGGAAGGAAAAGGCCAGGACTTGACGCCATAAATCACTTGTGTCCAGCACTGGGGTGAGCATGCATCCTTTTCTGTCTCTTACGGGTGGCTCGGTGCAAGTATGGTTTTACCTTGTTGAAAAGCTTTTGTCCTGCTTTGAGCTGTGGGGCTGTGCTGGTATCAACAGGGTGAGTACTAGGACCAGAAAACTGTCGGTGTGATGGGCAGTTTCTGGTCAGGACACCTGCTGCCTGAGCACACTGCAGCCATTGTGTCTCTGGTTGAACGTGTTCTGCGCAGAGTCACGTCTCTTTTAGCCTGCAGTTGAGTCTTTGCTTTTTTTCCTGCATGCGTTTCATTTTTGGTGGAACAAATTTCTGTCTTGTTCTTCTAGTTTTGCTGATATGAATTTAACACGTGCGTGTGGTTCATACAAACAAATTTCGTCAAGTGCGTGCTGAGATGTTGTAGTAGTGGAAAGAGCGCCTGGTCAAAGTGAAGACAGGCGATCTAGACTGTCATCCCTGCTCCACCAGCTGTGTGGCCTTGGAAAAGACATTTGACCTCTCTGGGCGTCTGTGTCCTTATTTGTAAACTGAGAGGGTTGGGCTTCTTGGAGTGACGGATCGTCAAGTACCCCAGCATTAAGATTCTGCCATTGTGTTTTATGTTTTCTGTGATGCTAAGAGTATCAGAGATGAAGTGTGGCAGTGTTCACTTAAGGGCCTTGCTCCTGTGACATTGTAAGTAACATCAGGAGGCGCTCTTTTTAATTAAGCCATAATTCTCTGGCGTGGCCAGTGACGGAGAAGTTTGGATGCATTGGTTAAGGGAGGGAAATAGCTATGGTCTATTTTTGTCTCTTTGTGGCAAGTTTGTAGAATAACAAAAATTTCTTAGCTCTGGGAAAGAACTATTGTTCAGCCCTGGAAGTGTTATTGGACACTTGGGTTTTGAGCTTCTAAATTAGGAATTACTGAGTCAGATAAAGGAAGACTTCTTAATTTATTAGCTCTTATTATTCACATAAGAGGAAACCCACAGATCAGGCTAATATAGTATACATCCCATTTCTGATTTGTATTCTCATACTATTTAAGGAAAACCTTATTTAAAAATATTCTAATTCTACAAGCAAAACATATTAATTGTAGAAACTTTGGAAAACACCAAGAAGGAAACATAAATATCTTCTAATTCCGTGACCCAGAAGTAGCTATTGTTCATACTTTGGTGTCTTTAGATTATATACACTCGATTTGTAGGACAAAATTGGGATTATACCATACATATATAACATGATATCTTGCCTTTTTTCCTGCTGTGTTCCTTTGGAGATGATTTTTGGGACTGAGGTTTCAAATGAAGGTAGAGATTAATGTAATATTATGCTTGGCACACTTGTGACGGGGTCTGTTTTGACTTACAGAAATAGAATCGTGGACCCAGTGTCTGAAAATAACATTTGTTCTGTTCCTTCTTGAATAGGCTTTCAATATTTAGCATATATAGATGTTGTCATAACTATTACTATAATTAACAAACAAAGACTTTTTAATCTGTTGGTTCTCAATTATTCACCAATTGCTTTTGTAAGATTCCCTCATTTGAGTTTTCTGTGCCAGAATTGCTAGCTGCAATATCCGTGAGTATAAGTTATTTTAACACGGTTTTTCTGGATGCCTTGATTCCTCAAGCTGAGGCATAGTAGCTAGTGCGGGCCAGGCCACAGGTTTGGCATGAATTAGGGTAGTTAAGAGATTCCTTTTGCCCGAATATATTATACATTTGATAATATTTATGATTCACTTGTTGAATATGTGTTTCATATATCATTTTCCTCTATTAGGAAATGAAAGATGATTAGTTTCCCCTTCGGATTATTTAGCGTATAAAATTTTCTGTTACACTATTCCCTTTGCATTGAGAATACATTCTAAATCCTGAACCACATTGGAATTTTTCGTATGACCTTCCCCTTATGTGTCTTTTGGTGGTGCCGTTTGAAGTCCTGAAATGTTTTTGTATTTGATTGAGATTACATCTGGGTTTCATTTTACTTTTTTAAACATATTGAGCAAGTTCATTTTCTGTTCAAGTTCCTAAGGGGGATAATTCCAGCCCTCTGTGTCCCAAGAATTCAGACGGAGCCTTGCCAGAACATTCCTGTGGTTTTCCACAGGGCAGATCAGTGTGTTCATGAAATTTTAGTTGTAGCTCGTGTTTTCTGTGGTTAATTAAACATCTGGCTTTTGAATTTTCCACAAACAGAGCATAATTGTTTGGCCACACCTTTTCAATAATAATTAAATATTTCAGTCCTCTCCTCAGAATAGCCCAAACTTGTCTTTAGGACACCTTATAAGCTGTTGTCTCTGTTCTTTAATGATTTTGAACATTTGGAAGATTTTTGGGGTTATCTTGCCAAACACATACTCTTGACAGAGAGAGTTTGTGAACATGAATCTCTATAATGGCTTCTGGCCTCTGCCCCTCCAGGTTGGAGCTGCTGTGGGTGAGCCGCTGCGTCTGTAGCCAAGCATGCTGTGGTCGGATCTGCCCAGCCGTGGAACAGAAACATTTGCTGGATGGAAAATCCATAAAAGAAAGCTGCTGTGAAAGCCTGAGACAGACGATACCTTAAGCAAAATCAGGTTGGTATAAGATAAGAGAGGCCGGATAAAGTGAATTGGGTCAGAGAGGGAAAAGTTGTTTTGTTCATTCCGTAAAGTGTTTTTGAGACAACCCCAAATAATCATTCCCAGTTATCTGAGAGATTCCTAGCAGCGTATAAAGGCCAGATGTATCCTGACAAACTTCTGTGTACAGTGTATTGTTGTCTTCCTTTCTTTCTCTTCCTCCTTCTCCTCTGTTCCATCCTCTCTCTCATCTTCTCTTCTGTCAGAGAAAAGAGGAAGATCTTAAGCACAAATATGTAAGAAGCCACAACCAGAGGCCACCCATAACAAACTCAATGATCTTGGCTTTATTTTATTTTATTTTATTATTATTATTTTTTTAAATTTTATTTTATTTTATTTATTTATTTTTTTAAAGATTTTATTTATTTTATTTTTTCCCCCCAAAGCCCCAGTGGATAGTTGTATGTCGTAGCTGCACATCCTTCTAGTTGCTGTATGTGGGACTCGGCCCCAGGATGAACGGAGAAGCAGTGCCCCGATGCGCACCCGGGATCCGAACCCGGGCCACCAGCATCGCAGCGCGCGCACTTAACCACCAAGCCACAGGGCCGGCCAGATCTTGGCTTTATTTTAGAGAGAAAGCAGTGTCCTTGAGAAAGCGTGGACTTGTACTGGCAAGTTAGCTAGTTAGTTAGAATTCGGTGTCTGTCACTTACATCCAAAAACATCCTGATGGGTTATGCATTTAAGGTGTGAGGTCTTAGCATGAAATAACTGTGGCCCAGTCCTGTCCTCAGGGGTTTACGGGATAGGGGACAGACCAGACCAGTATTCTGCTAGCTGACGCACAATGTCAAGTTCAGAGACTTGCCCTCATTTGTCTTTTCACACTATGAAGGGTGGATTATGGAGACCTACCATTTTTGCGGGGGCACTTCTGTCTGTGCTCCTTTGGTTTGCTTGGCAAGTTTTTACTTTTATCTGCCCCAAAACAAAAGCTAGCAACACATTTATTTTCATCAGTGTGTGCATTTGGTGTTAAGATACTCATATAGGACAAAGGAGAAGAAATGTCCTGAAAATAATAGGAGTATAAATAAATGCCAAATAGCCTCACTGTGGACTGGGAGAGTGAAACTGCATACACAGGCTCAGATGTGGCCGTTAAGGTGGAAAATAATTCATTTTGAGAAAGTATATTGTACAGGGACAGGCACTGCAAATACTTTTATTGGATATTCAGTGGATAACTCAGCGTTATACATAATAAGCGGTTAATAAATACTAGAAGGGAGCAAGTCAGCAGTCTTGAGAATCTGGGAAGTAGGGAACGTCTGTTGACTTTGCCCACCCGGCGTCCTTTTCCTCCTCCTTTTAATAAATCACCCAGATTTTCCATGGGCAGTCACCCTTGCTTTGTTTTCAGCCTGTGTTGTTGGAGGTGACCTCACTGCCTCTGTATTGGGCATGTGACATAAGCTTGGCTAGTCAGGGTCACAGGATCAGTTTATGGAGGAGCCCCAGCATTTTCACTGAAACTGTTGCAAACAGGTTTTTCCTTTTTGTGGGTTTGTTAAGATGGAGCTCCTAGTGACCATCTTTGCTACCACTTAGGGAAAGCCTTTCTGAGAGTGAAGTCAACGCAGAGGAAATCAGAGCAGGGAGATGGAGGAAAAGAGATGGAGAGTGAGGGGGACACATGCACACATACATGCCCCTCCACCCCCACCCCATATGGCCCTGGATTCAGCAACACCCAAAGCCAGTAACTCCAGTTTCACTTTCCAGGCAGGTTAGCCAGTTAGTTTGAATTAGGTATCTGTCATTTACATCCCAAAACATCCTGACTGGTAATGCCTTTTGGGGGTGAGGTCTTAGCATGAAATGACTGTGGCCCAGTCCTGTCCTCAGGGGCTCACAGGGTAGGGGACAGGCCAGATCAGTATTTGGCTAGCTGACCACAGTGTGAAAAATGTGTTGCTGGAGGTAAGAACTAAAAGTTCTGTGGGAGTAGAAGAGATGGAATTATGAATTCTGCTGGAGGCTGGAGAGACTAGCAGAGAGAGCTGTTATTTAACAAAGAAGAAATAGAATGTAGTCTTCAGGAACATTAAAAAAATATATTTAATTCAATTACTTGCTTTTTGAGTCTGAACGAAAGGGAGGCTTTGCAGAGCCTATAGTTAATTGCAGATAAGGAAGATAATTTCAGAGCTTTACCAGTAGTAGAATCTTGGTATTTACTGTAAACACAATTGTTTTGGGAGCAGCCGAATGAGAGGTTATCAGAAAGCTGTCCAGAGTTTATTTTAACACCACAGGGTAACAGCTGCTCTTCTCACCAAAACCTCAATTGGCTTTCTGTTGTGAGCAGAATTCCGAGTGCATCATGAATTTTAAAGGTTTCCTTTTCTTAATGTTAGACTTTATGATTATTACTTTATTTTTTGTAATTGACATTGTTTGCTTTTTAAAAAAATTAATAGACTTTATTTTGGGGGAGCAGTTTTGGATTATAGAAAAATTGAGCAGCAAGTACAGAGTTCCCCCCCACCCCCACCCCAGAGTTTTCCCTGTTATTAACATCTTGCATTAGTGTGGTACATTTGTTACAGTTGGTTAGCCAAAGTGATCGATACATTATTATTAACGTAGTCTGCATTAGGGTTCACTGTTTGTGTTGTACATTGTATGGGCTTTGACAAATATAAAATGATATGTATCTACCATGACAGTATCCTACAGAATAGTTTCACTGCCCTAAAAGTCTCCTGTGTTCTAACTATTCATCTCTCCTTCCTTCCCCCTGAATTCCTGGCCACCACTGATCCTTTTACAGTCTCTATAGTTTTACCTTTCCAGAATTTCATATAGTTGGAATCATACAGGATGAAGCCTTTTCAGATTGGCTTCTTTCACTTTACAATATGCATTTAAGTTTCCTCCATATCTTTTTATGACTTGATAGCTCTTTTCTTTTTAGTGATGAGTAATATTCTATTGTATGAATGTGCCATAGTTTATTTATTTATTTACCTACAGAAGGACATCTTGGTTGCTTCTAAGTTTTGGCAATTGTGAATAAAGCTGCTATAAACGTTTGCGTGCAGGTTTTTGTGTAGGCATAAGTTTTCAGTTCCTTTGGGTAAATGCCAAGGAGCATGATTGCTGGATTGTATGGTAAGAGTATGTTTAGTTTTGTAAGAAACTAACTGTTTTCCAAAGTGTTTTTACCATTTTGCATTCCCACTGGCAATGAATGAGAGTTCCTGTTTCTCCACATCCTTCCCAGCATTTGGTGTTGTCATTCTTTTGGATTTTAGCCATTCTAATATGTGTGTAGTGGTATCTCATTGTTCTTTTTATTTGCGGTTCCCTAATGATGTATGATGTTGAGCATCTTTTTATATGCTTGTTTGCTATTTATGTAAATCTTCTTTGGTGATGTGTCTGTTCAGATCTTTTGCCAATTTTTTAATTGAATTGTGCCTTTTCTTAATGTTGAGTTTTATCTTTGTATATTGTGGATACCAGTCCTTGATCAAATAAGTCTTTTGCAGATATTTTCTCCCAGTTCTGTGGCTTGTCTTTCCATTCTCTTGACAATGTCTTTCTCAAAGCAGAGGTTTTTAATTTTAATGAAGTTCAGCGTATCAATTATTTCTTTCATGGATCATTGATGTCGTATCTAAAAAGTCATTGCCAACCGAGGGTCATCTAAGTTTTCTCCTATGTTATCATCCAGAAGTTTTATAGTTTTGCATTTTACTTTTAGGTCTATGATCTATTTTGAGTTAATTTTTGTGAAAAGTGTAAGATCTTTGTCTAGATTCATTTTTTGTATGTGATGTCCAGTTATTCTAGCACCATTTGTTGGAATCACTATTCTTTCTTCGTTGAATGGCCTTTGCTCCTTTGTCAAAGATCAATTGACTGTATTTGTGTGGGTCTATTTCTGGGCTCTCTCTTCTGTTCCATTGATCTATTTGTCTCTTTCACCAATACCACACTGTCTTGATTACTGTAGCTTATAGTAAATCTTCAAGTCAAGTAGTGTTAGTCCTCCAACCTTATTCTTCTCCTTCAATATTTATTGGCTATCCTGGGCTTTTTGCGTTTCCATGCAAACTTCCGAATCAGTTTATCAATGTCCACAAAATAACTTGCTAGGATTTTGATTGAGATTGTGTTGAATCTATAGGTCAGGTTGGGAAGAACTGACATCTTGACAATATTGAGTCTTCCTATCCATGTACGTGGAATAACTGTATTTATTTAGATCTTTGATTTCTTTCATTGGAGTTTTGTAGATTTCCTCATATGGATCTTGTACATATTTTGTTAGATTTATATCTAAGTATTCCATTTATTTTGGTGCTAATATAAATAGCATTGTGTTTTTAATTTCAAATACCAATTGTTTATGACTAATGTGTAAGAAAGCAAGTGACTTTTGTATATTAACTCTGTATCCACAAACTTGCTATAATGCTTATTAGTTCCAGGAAAAGACAATTTTATTTCTTCCTTCTAGTTTGTATGCCTTTTTTTTTTTTCAGTGAGGAAGATTGGCCCTGAGCTAACATTGCCAGTCTTCCTCTATTTTGTATGTGGGTCACCACTACAGCATGGCTTGATGAGCAGTGTGTTGGTCTGCATGCAGGATCCAAACCCACAAACCGTGGGCCACCGATGCAGAGCACACGAACTCAACCACCATGCCACCAGGCTGGCCCCTTGTATGCCTTTTATTTTCTTGTCTTATCTCACTAGCTAGGACTTCCAGTATGATGTTGAATGGGAGTGGTGAGAAGTGACATCCTTGCCTTGTTCTTCATCTTGGTGAGAAAGCATCTAGTTTCTTACCATTAAGTATAATATTAGCTGTAGGTTTTGTGTAGATTTTTTTTTTCAAATTAAGGAAGTTCCCCTCTATTCCTAGTTTGCTGAGAGTTTTTATCATAAATGGATATTGGATTTTTATCAGATGCTTTTTCTACATCTATTCATATGATCATATGATTTTTTCCTTTTTGGCTTATTGATATGATGGATTATATTAATTGACTTTTGAATGTTGAACCAGCCTTTTGATAGGGATTGTGTTGAATCTGTAGATCAGTTTGAGAATTATTGCCATCTTACCAATATCAAGAGTTCTGAGCCATGAACATGGGTGTGTTTTCATTGATTTACGTCATATTTAATTTCTTTCAACACTATATTGTTGTTTTCAGGGAATAAAGCTTATACTTCTTTGTTAAATTTATTCCTAAGTATTTTCTTCTTTTCGATGCCTTTATAAATGGAATCATTTTTTAAATTTCATTTTCAGAGTGTTCATTGTTGGATAGAAACACAATTGATTTTTGTATATTGCTCTTGCTTTCTTCTACCTTATTGAACTTGTTTATCAGTACTGATGGTTTTTTTATTGTGTATGTGACTTCCTTAGGATTTTCTATATACCAGATTATGTCATCTGTGAATAGAGGTAGTTGTATTTCTTGTCCAATCTGGATGTTGTTATCATTAGCTTTTACAGTGATTTGAAAACTTTACTGTGATATGAGAAATACAAAGTAATGTGCTTTGGAGTTTCTAATGAAATCATCCTATTATGTAGCTTTTTGAAAAGGACAAAAGATGGTAATTATGAAATTTATCTCCTTGTAATTGAGCTAATTATTCACAGTGAGCTTCTTGGCCACTCCTATATCTTCTTTGGGGAAATGCCTATTCAAATCCTTTGCGTATTTTTATATTGGGTTATTTGTCTATAAGTCCCTTATTGGATGTATGATCTGCATGTATTTTCTTCCAGTCTTTGGCTTGTCTTTTTGCTTTCCTTTATTATTTATTTATTTCTTTTTTTGCTGAGGAAGATTAGCCCTGAGCTAACATCTGTGCCTCTCTTCCTCTATTTTGTATATGGGATGCCACCACAGCATTGCTTGATGAGCAGTGTGTAGGTCCACGCCCGGGATGTGAACCTGCGAACCCTAGGCCACTGAAATGGAGTGCACGAACTTAACCACTATGCCACTGGGCTGGCCCCTCTTTTTGCTTTCTTAATAGTGTCTGTTGAAGCTCAAAAGTTTTAATTGTAATAAAGTTCAATTTATCAGTTTTTTCTTCCATAGCTCGTGATTTTGATGTTGCTACGTACTCTTGGACTAACCAGAGGCCACTAAGATTTTTCTCCTATGTAGTACATGTTACTATAAATCAAAAAATAGTTTGTTTTTCATAAAGTGGTAAGCATTTTTATGCCCATTATCCATTTGAATAAAATGGATTAAGTTTAAAATTTTTCATTACCTCTGTCTTAATCATTACCAATAACTACTGACTGACAGATTTACAAGTTTGGTATATTATTTCAAGAATTTTGAGAATTTTCATTAACGGTTATATGAATTGGGTCTTTTATACAGAAAAAGATAAATTTCACAAAACTATTATTTTACTAAATGGAAAATCTTTGAATTAAAATGTCTTGTGTTGGAATATAGTATGGTTTTGTGTTTTATGAAAATTGGACATTTTCATTATATTAAAATACTAGCTGCATTTTTATACTTAACTGTGCTATTTTGTCTTTATATTAGTATGGTTCTCAATAGACTACTGTGAAGACATTAAAATAATTATATTGGAAATGTGAAGACTGCACATTTCTGTCTCTTTTTTAGTTACAACTCTGTAAAAATTGTGAATGCATAAAGATTGAAAGGGAAAAAAAAAGTCAGTACTTTATTTTGATGTTTGAATTCTAGGTGGCCATTTTCTTTTATTTTGTTTTCTAGTAAAGTTATTTTGTTTGAGGAATGACTTTTATTTTTAATGTGAGAAAATGTATAAATTTGGTCCTGGTGAAATTCAGAGACATTTCCCTTCTCTGGCATATAGCTAAAAGCTGATTTCTGCCACTAGGCTTTAATCGGGTATTAAAATCACACTATTAGGTTTAGAACATGTTTTCTGCAGTTCCATTAGTAGGTCAAGCCATGCCTCCCGCTTCCCGGAGGGCTCAGTTCTCCCGGATGGCTTATCTGCTTCCTGCTCTTTGTAATCTTCTCCTTTCAACCTGGGTAGAGCAGCTTGAGGGGAACTGACATGTTTGTTACCTGGTCCCTTTGCTTTCCTTGGTGGTCCTTTGGCTGATAATGTTACTTCATAAAGATGCATCCAGTAGAGCAACATGGAATTATTCTTTTTATTGTTCATTTAAAAGAAAAAGCCATAGATAAGCTTTCATTTATATCTCTAGGACCCTGAAAGTGGGTATTACAAATCTTTTAACCTAGTCACTCCTTTAAATCTTTTCTTTCTCTTTGGTGCTCTTTTAAAAATCTTTGTGACCTATTCGCAGAATGATGAATGACCGTATAGGGAGTGTAGTATAATGTTCTAGGAGATTTTGGTCTTGTTGGTCTTGTTTTTCTTAGGGAGCTGAAACAAAATATGGCAGGGTGACGGTGACTTCTTGACTGCCCTTTACTTTGAATAGAGCCTTGTGCTGACTGACGTTAGGGGTTCAAATGGTTGAGCCCCTGAAGTTCGAGTTGTGGTACAATTACATTTGTGAAGTCTCCAGCCTATTTATAGTCATTTGGTGGCAGATGAAGCAAAATCAGATCAACTTTGTCACATCCAGTGAGCCGATACAAGAATAGAGTGTCTGCAGCTTGCTTTCATTAGGAGAAACCACATTTTTGTGTAAATCTACAATGTGGATGTTTGTGATACATATATTAATATGAGTTTGGAATATTACTTTTTTTTATTTTTTTCTCATCTTTATATTTTTTATGTTAAATAATCTGTGAAGTATTAGATTTTATTTTTAAAAGCCTTCAGATACTGTACTTGAGTGACATATAGTCAATTGTTATTTATTTTAATGTCATTACTGATAAAAGAACAAACAGTAGTTTCTTAGGCCCGTAGTGACCTGTAATGAATAAAACATTTAATTTGATTATACTGTCCAAATAAGATGTATATTCATGGCGCAATAACTGTTCAGAACTTCTGAAATTTCCACATTGATTATCATCTGCTCAAATAAGCATTGATCCCCAGCTTCATTCATAAACAAAAAGAGTCTATTGGATGTTTTGACATAGATGGTATCCAAGCCCAGTAATTTATTTAAAAAATGAACGTCAACATCAGTCTAGCTTGCCTTAGGAAATTGCACAGAGCAATTTCCTAGCATACCCTTTTTAAGAAGGAAAGAAAACAGCTTTTCCTGCAATCATCATGCAGCTGAGGCCTTTGGAGACAGATTTTAGAATCTTAGTAACTGTTCCGTGCTTGGTTTCACAGGGGGATTTTCTTGAAGACTTCAGGTTGCAGATCGTTTGTTAGTGCTGTGGTTCTTTTCTGTTAAAGCGTGACAGTGCCTAGAAAAGTAAGAGGGTGATTAGTGACTTGACCAAAGACTAACCTCAGACGGAAAAAGTCTGGAGTTCCGGCCATGACTTTAGGCCCTTGATGATTCTAAAATTGGATTAAAAATGACCACTGATCTTGAGCAGGCATTAATTTATGATTGATAAGAGATGCTGAATTAATTTTACTTGGTTTGGTGCAATTCAGTCAAATTCCAAGTGCACTTATTAACAGTATCCTATATGGAAGGCTACTTTGGTAGTTGTTGGAGGGAATAAAGTGAAATATCCTGGGGGAGAGACAGCCAGAATACAAGCCCTTCTGGGAGAGCTCATGTTTTATGGAGCCTGTCCAGAATGCTAAGTACTTAAGCACTTTCTCAGCTTTTGATGGGGTGGGGGGAAAGAACTTCATTTGATCCTCACAACAATACTATGAGAGACACTATTACCCTATTTTATAGATGGAGCTGAGGATTGGAGAGATCACATGGTTTTATCCAAGTCTCACATCTACTAATTTAAGTTTGAATCTAAACTTTTTTCTCAAACTCCATTTTATACCTGTATAAATAAAAGCGCTGCCTATAGATTGATCTATAGAAAACTCTCTCTATATATTTCTCTTTTTTTAAAAAATAATTTTATTTATTTATTTTTCCCCCAAAGCCCCAGTAGATAGTTGTATGTCATAGCTGCACATCCTTCTAGTTGCTGTATGTGGGACGCGGCCTCAGCATGGCCGGAGAAGCGGTGTGTTGGTGCGCGCCCGGGATCCGAACCCGGGCTGCCAGTAGCAGAGCGCGCACACTTAACCGCTAAGCCACGGGGCCGGCCCTATATTTCTCTTTATATATCTTTTATTATTCTTATAACTAATGAGATAATAAAGGCCCAAAGTAATGTATGAGTAGAATGCTCTGGGTTTTCAAGGAGAGAGTGGTTAATATGGATATAGATTAATCTGGAGAAGTGGCATTTTGTTATTTTTGATAAACAAGTAGGAGGTAGGAGATTGTCAGTGGATGGGGGTTTTCAAGCCCTTCTATCTGAGAAAAGTACTTATTCAGACCCTCACAGGTGGAAATAAAATGCAGGGCATGTCTGGGAAGTACGTCCTAGGTTTCACAGCCAAGGCGTGTGGCCCAGCCATGTGCTCCATCAACTTGATGCGAGTTACCCAGAGGTATCTGGTTGCTGGGAGAATCAGATACTCCTAGCAGCTACTTAGAGAAGGAAGGAAGAAGGTAAGCCTAGGACATTTCTGACTGTCCCCATCCCCACTCTGCATCTGACTGTCCCCATCCCCACTCTGCACTCCTTGTTTGGGGATTTCGAGCTTTTTCTGCGTTGACTGCCGTGGGAGCTCGCTAGAATTTGACAATGGGGAGGGACCAAGGTGTTCAACTCTATGATGGTTTGAGGCTCTGGTCTATCCACTGTTTTCCTAATATTTCAACTGCTAGTATTCTTAGTTAAGTACTGCTGTGGTTTAAATGAATGTTTCCCCCAAAAATTCCTATGTTGAAATCCTAACTCCTAAAGATGACAGTATGAGGAGGTAGTGACTTTGGGGGGTGCTTAACTCATGAGGGTAGAGCCCTCATGAATGGGATTAGTGCGTTTAAAAAGAGGTTCAGAGAGATCACTAGCCCCTTCCACCATGTGAGGACACAGCGAGAAGGCTAGCTATGAACCAGTAAGAGGGCCCTCACCAGAAAGTGACCATGCTGGCACTTTGATCTTGGACTTCCCAGCGTCCAGAACTGTGAGAAATAAATTTCTGTTGTTTATAAGCCACCCAGTGTGTGATATTTTGTTTTAGCAGCCTGAATGGACTAAGACAAGTATCCAGCAGATGATAATCCCCCGACCTCCCACCCCTTCTCCTGCAGTTGTATCTTAGACAAAGAGTGTAGAAAAAAATAAAAGGCCAGCCACGCCGAACAAACCCTTTACAAAGCTGTGATTGCCAGCCTCCAGTTTCGCTATAAGATGTCTCTGGTTTGGTTCATAGTCTGTGTTGTCTAGAAGAGATTGACCTGGTCTGCTGTGGGTTGGTTGTCTGACAGTTCTGTGATGCAGCTTGAGACAAAGCAGGTGAGTTGTAATACTTGTAACACGTGCAGAAAAGGGACTACTGTTTGAGATTAAATTATCTTCTAAAATAGACACCATTGGAGAACAACTTGGCAATATATTTCAAAACATAAAATCACCAGTAATTTCATAAATAGGTTCACTTAAAACTATGCCAGGGTATTTCTACATGTTATATAATAGCACGTTTGTAAAGAATGAAGCAGCTCTGTACGTGTGCTAATTTGGAATTATATTATTTATATATATAGACACATACTTATATACATATACATATATGTAGGTGGTGTATCTACATAAAATGAAAAAATATTTTGCAGAATCATGTGAATACCATTCCCTTCTGTATAAATTTTTTTCTTTTTTTCTTTTTTTCCTGAGGAAGATTAGCCCTGAGCTAACATCTGTTGCCAATCCTCCTCTTTTTGCTGAGGAAGACTGGCCCTGGGCTAACATCTGTGCCCATCTTCCTCTACTTTATATGGGACGCCGCCACAGCATGGCTTGACAAGCGATGTGTCAATCCATGCCCGGGATCTGAACCTGCGAACCCCAGGCCACCGAAGCGGAGTGCGTAACTTAACTGCTACCCCACTGGGCCAGCCTCAACCTGTATAAATTTTTTAAAAAAAGATATATATGCTGATATATACATTGTTTCCCTAAAATGATATGAACTGTTAATACTGTTAATACAGTCTGTATTATTTGAGTTTTCTAACCATGTTCATTTATTCATTTTCTTTCCTTTTAAAAAAGAATCAGGAGCAAGCTGGTATGATCATGGACCATTTTGCTTCATTATGTTTTAATGTAGTTTTTAAAACTCCACTAAATGTTTTTAAAAATACTAAATTTTTTTCTAATTTTCATTTGTCAGTCTTTCTTGTACTCTTTGCATGCAGATGAAGTAGGTAATTTTTGTGGGAAGAGTGGTAAAGTATGTGCTAAGCCAGCAAACGTTCCCTTGAAAGCTTGTTAGTTAAAATGTTGAGTTCAGAAAGAGAAGGGAAAAAGACAGATATGTACCAAATGTGATTTGAAGGACAAAGAATCCCATCTTGCTGAAGTGTGTCTGAAAGTGTTCCTTTATGCTCAGTTTGTTTGCTTTAAATATGAGCTTTGGACTGAACTGTATTTGCTTTTCAGACCACAAGGCTGGAGGTAGTCATGGAAGTCTCCAAAATCTGATTGCTAGTCAGGAAAGCTGTTTGCTAAGAAAGACCTGCCTGTTTGGACTAGAAGGAATGACTGATGCACAGATAAAGCCAATGTGCCTTTTAGATGTCTTTTGACTTCTGTGTGCAGATTTTGCTTTTCTCTTAATTAAAACTCTTAGACATGGGTCATAGGTCAAAGGAGATGACTTGCCTAAATTCTTTCAATAGCAATAACTGCTTAACTCTTCAACTCTTGATAGGCTTGTCTGGAAACTGTTGTATTCATTTCTCTGTGGTGGGTGATTTACCTCCTTTGGTCTTATTTTGAATGCTGCAATTTAATAATAGATAGGAAGATGACAGTTTTTTTTTAGAATGTAGGCACTGGTGGTCTGGAGAATAAACTCATTGTGACATCCATTATCTATACGTATTTCAATCTATAATAATTGATGTTTCATTTTTAAAAATCAACAAGCTGTATATTTTTTCTAGTTACAAAAGAATTTTAGTAACTTCCTTTTTCCTAAAATGGTTTGATAGCTCATCAGAATTAGTAATATTTATTTTTGCCTCATCTTCCTTTTTTTTTTTTTTTTAGTTTATGGACTGATATCTCATCCTCTTTTGCTTAGACCTAGCACAAATTGTAACCCCCGTTTATCAAGGTGTTTGAACCATAGACCACAGTGTAGGAATTGTAATCTATTAGAGAGATTAAGAGGACAGTTTCCAAAATACATATATGTGTATATATTTGTATATATGTGTGTATTTGTATGAATGTAATGGATTATGTTTATAACATAGAAAAGTCTGAAACAATAACATTGTCACTGGATGTCATGAATGAGCAAAACTGATATTATCTTCAATAAATAATCAGTTCCCAAAAGAACCTGATAATTTATTTATTTTTATTTTTAATTAATTTATTTTTTTTGAGGAAGATTGGCCCTGAGCTAACATCTGTTGCCAATCTTCCTCTTTTTCTTTTGTCCCCCCAAAGCCCCAGTACGTAGTTGTATGTCATAGTTGTAGAGCTGTAGTTCTTCTGTGTGGGACGCCACCTCAGCATGGCTTGAGCAGTGAGTAGGTCCGCACCCAGGATCCGAACCGGCAAACCCCGGGCTGCCGAAGCAGCCACTGGGCTGGCCCCAAGAACTTGATAATTTAAAAATTCAAAGTAACCATTGTCGGGCCGGCCCCGTGGCTTGGTGGTTAAGTGCGCGCGCTCTGATGCTGGTGGCCTGGGTTCGGATCCCGGGTGCGCACCAAGGCACCACTTCTCCGTCCATCCTGAGGCCGAGTCCCACATACAGCAACTAGAAGGATGTGCAGCTATGACATACAACTATCTACTGGGGCTTTGGGGGGAAAAAATAAATAAATAAAATCTTTAAAAAAAAAAAAAAAAAAAAAAAAAAAGTAACCATTGTCTAATAGAGATTGCAAACCCAAATGCCTACCAGGATCTGACAGAAAAGTAAAAAAGGGGGAAAGGGGGACACAGTTACCACTTGGCTATTCAGGAATAAGGGTCCAGTGTTCCCTGATCTTCCAGTATTTCAAGAGAAGGCAGAAATTTGGATTTTTATGTGACTGCTCCCAATTTTTAAGTGTTGACAACACATTGAAAATAATTTAAAAAAAAAATAAAGAAAATAATTAAAACATTCTACTCGCGCATTCTTTGCTGTGATGTTCTTTGTCAGCAAGTATTATAATTGGTTCCTATACAGGAGGTGGCATGGGGCCTGAAGAGTATATGGCATGGCTCTTGCTTTCTAGGGACACACAGTCTTCTTGGGCCAGTACGAGTTAGGCCATTGATTTTCAAAAAAATGAGAATTGAGTTATAGGTTTATTGAGTCTAGCCTCTGGGACTAGTAAGAATAAACGGAAATAGAGCCTCGCCATGCAGTGGTTACAGCAGGGTAAAGGGCTGACCTATTCCGCACCCCCTTGCCCCCCCAAATTCATATGTTGAAGTCCTAACCCTCAGTGACTTAGAATGTGACTGTGTATCTGGAGATAGGGTCTTTAAAGAGGTAATTAAGTTAAAATGAGGTCATTAAAGGTGAACCCTAATCCAATATGACTGGTGTCCTTATAAGAAGAAGAAATTTGGACACAGAGATATACAGTGGGAAGACCACGTGAGGATACAGCGAGAAGGCAGCATCTACAAGCCAGGCAGAGAGGCCTCAGAAGAAACTAAATCTGCCAACACCTTGATATTGACAGCTTGCTCTCGGACTTATAAATCTCTGTTATTTAAGCCACCCAGTCTGTGGTGGTTTTTTCCGGCAGCCCTAGCAGACGAATGCAGGCAGAAACCTAGGTTATTCAGGGAAGCTTCCTCCTGCTGACTCTCTCCATCCCCTGGTTTCAGCATCAGTCTCCCTGGACAGCTGGAAGAGAATGATTCAGGGGTGCCCTGGGCATTCCCCAAAAGAATGTGTCTGTTCGAGTGCTCAGAGGATTGCCAGGCAACCACAGTGGTGATTCCTTGGTTTATTCTTTCATTTCTGATCATTTTTGTTTGAAGCTGTGTGCCTCATCAGCATTTTCATTTCCCTCAGAGACTCCATTAAGAGTGGGAGATGAAGCGGAGGCGCTTATCTGACAACTTTCTGTGATTTGATGTCTCAACTTTCATTTATATGGATAGTCCTAAGCTCAGCAGAATGGAGGAGATTCCTGCGGAGACAGGACAGCTTTGTGGACGGCTGTCTTTGGTGTGAATTGGACCATGTATGTGAGATGCCAGGGTTTCCAGCCAAGTCTGCTTTCTCGGGAGACTGTCCCTGGCAGCTTGGAATTTAAGTGAAGCTTAATTTAATCCCTGGTTTTCACAGTAAATCTGTAGGCTGTGTTACTTACAGTAGGAGTTAGAAAACTATTGGCTTCCTTTGGTCTGTTTATTTGCATTTGATATACTTGGAAATTCTTCAAGAAGCAGAGTACTAGAGGTCTTTCAAAAATTTTCATTTCACACTCCAATAGATCTACTTTCAAAATGGGTAGGGCAATTGAAGTCTGTAATTAATTAGGTTATAATAAGTTTTGGTTTTGTTCCATGTCTCCTAGGCTTGGAGAAAATAAGGGGCGTAAATGTAGAGAATTTTCCTCTTGAATCCTTTCTTGATCGGGTTTCTGGGACATCCAACATCAGGATATTTAAAACATCTGGAGACCTAAAGTGAAGTGTTCCTGTTCTCTACTGTGTGTCTAGGGTCAAATACAGTAGTCTTCCCTTATCATAATTTCACTTTCCATGGTTTAAGTTACCTACAGTCAACCACAGTCCAAAAATATTAAATGGAAAATTCCAGAAATAAACAATTCATAAGTAGTCAAAATGAGTTGATGAAATCTTGCACCGAACCGCTCCATCCTGCCCGGGACATGAATCATCCCTTTGTCCAGCCTATCCATGCTGTATATGTTACCCACCAGTTAGTCAGTTAGTAGCCATCTCTGTTATCAGATCGACTGTTGAGGTAGCACAGTGCTTGTGTTCAAGTAACCCTTATTTTACTTACTAATGACCCAACTTTATTAGTAGTTATTGTTGTTAATCTCTTACTGTGCCTAATTTATAAATTAAACTTTATCATAGGTATGTATGTGTAGGAAAAAACATAGTATATATAGGGTTCAGTCCTGTCCACAGTTTCAGGCATCCACTGGGGGTTTTGGAACGTATCTGTATCCTGCGGGGATAAGGGGGACTACAGTAGACATCTTTGATGTTAATTACTCCTCTTTCCTATGTTTGGTGGACTCTTCTGAGTAATACCATGAAGAGTGCTTCTTCAAATTCCGTATTTTCATATATTGCTATCATGTAAGAGAAATGAGATTATCATTATAATTGAGTGAAATTTAAAATCTTCTGCTTCAAGTTATGAAATAACATGTTTTGTCTGCATCATCTCCCAGCCTGGCCTTTTCAGCAAATTTTATGGCTTGTGGGGACAGATGACCCTGAATTCTAGCAGCACCTGCAATCAAAATAGTTCTCATTCCAGGGCCCACACAACAGGGCGTGTTTGAAAGTACTTGAAAGCAAAGCGTAAGCAACACATTGTGCACTTAATCATAAAACATTATACTGGAATCTGCCTTCCCCAAAGCCTGGGAAGCTATCCTCTCTCTGTCCTAAGATTTTGTTACAATCCCCCTTCTGATAAAGGAGGAAGGAGCAGGACACAGTTTTTTCACTAGGTTGGAAGATAAAGATACTTAGATGAGGAAAAAGGTGCTAACAGAACTTATGTGAGGAGATGACCAAAATCTGGGTAAGACAGTCCTAGAAGAGTGGATTAGTAGTGTTTATTCACCCAAATAAACTGTTTATCCATTTCTTATTCTTCAACAAATACAGTTATTTCATGCTTAATTAATTATAGAATATCCAACAGATTCATAGACCACAATGGATTTTATCTACAGAAAAAAAGCCACTCTTAGAAATGATTTAAACCAGGGGTCAGCAAACTATAGTTCAGAGGCTCAATTCAGCCTGTCACCGGTTCTTATACGGCCCTTGAGCCGCCAATGATTTTTACATTTTTAAGTAGTTGAAAAAAAATCAAAAGAATAATATTTTGTGACGCTTGAAAATTATACAAAATTCATATTTCAGTGTCCATAAATAAAGTGTTATTGGCACATAGCTGTGCTCATTCAGTTATGTATTGTGTGTGGCTGCTATCATCCTGCACAGCAGAGTTGAGCAGTTGTGACAGAGATTCTGTGGCCTGCAAAGTGTAAGTTATTTACTATCTGACCCTTTACAGAAAATCTGTGCAGCCGTAGTTTAAACAACTGTTTAAATTTATTCATATTTTTGATTGTTTACTCCGCTGGTTTTGATATACAGTGTGCAGAATCCTCATGGAGGATGGCAGGTTATTCCATAAACTTATCTTTTAATTTACCCAGACTCTCTTCTGTAGCATTTCTGAGAGAGGCCACTGAGCATCTTCTTGGTCACTGGAAATTTAGCTGCAGTCATTAAGAAAGCAGACCAGCAGGTCTTTTTATTTTTCCCTAGCCAAATCATTCATTCATTTAACAAATATTTAGTGAGTGGTGACCCTATGCCACCCACTGTTTGCCACCTACTGTTTGAGGCAATGGAGATGAGTGGTGATCCTAACAGACAAGGTCCCCCTGCTCTCTGGGATCATGCATTCTCGTAGGAGGAAGTGGACCATCAACAAATAAATGTATAACATATCCAGGTAATAAGCACAATGAAGAAAAATCAAGGAGAGAGAGAGAGAGATGGAGGCAAGAGAGGGCTGCTTAAGAGGTGGTGATGGACAGAGGCCTTCTAGAGCAGTTACAGGTGAGCAGGAATCAGTGATGTGAAGACCCAGGAGCTGGCATTCTAGGCGGAGGGAACTGTAAGGGCAAAGGCCCTCAGGTGGGAGTGAACCTGACATGTTTCAGAAACAGCGAAGCTGGCCTTGAGGCTAGAGCAGAGTGAATCAAGGGAAGAATGATGCAGAGGTGAAGCAAAAAAAAAATACGGGGATGGAGTGAGGGACAGGTTGCAAAGGGTACTGCAGGGCAGAATAAGGACTTAAAATACTCAGTTCTGAGAGAGATGACAGCGTTTTGAGCAGAGAGCTGACTTAGTCTGACTTATGTTTTTAAAAGGATCATTTAAACAAGTGGGACTACGTCAAACTAAAAAGCTTCTGCATGGCAAAGGAAACCATCAACAAAATGAAAAGGCAAGCTATGGAATGGGAGAAAATATTTGCAAACCGTATATCTGATGTGGGTTAATATCTGAAATATATAATGAAGCCATACAACTCAATAACAAAAAAACAAACAATCCAATTAAAAAATGGGGAGAGGGGGCCGGCCCCGTGGCTTAGCGGTTAAGTGCGTGCGCTGCGATGCAGGCTGCCCGGGTTCGGATCCCGGGCGCACACAGACGCACTGCTTCTCCGGCCATGCTGAGGCCGCGTCCCACATACAACAACTAGAAGAATGTGCAACTGTGACTTACAACTATCGCTTGGGGCTTTAGGGGAAAAATAAATAAATTAAAAAAAAATAATAATAATAAAAAATGGGGAGAGGAACTGAATAGACATTTTTTCAAAGAAGACATACGAATGGCCAATAGATACATGAAAAGATGCTTAGCATTATTAATCATCAGGGAAATGCAAATCAAAACCACAGTGAGATATCACCTCTTACCTATTAAGATCACTTTTATCAAAAAGACAAGGGATAAGAAATGCTGGAGAAGTGGACAAAAGGGAACCCTTGGAGAAAAGGGAAGTGGAGAAAAGGGAACCCTTGTGCACTGTTGGTGGGAATATAAATTGGTGCAGCCACTATGGAAAGCAGTATGGAGATTCTTCAAAAAATTAAAAATAGAACTACCATGTGATCCAGCAATCCCACTTCTGGGTGTATATACAAAGGAAATGAAAACAGGATCTTGAAGAGATATCTACGCTGCCATGTTCACTGCAGCACTATTCACGATAGCCAAGATATGGAAACAGCCTAAGTGTCTGACAATGGATGAATGGATAAAGAAGCTGTCATATGTATATATGATGGAATATTATTCAGCCATGAGAAAGAAGGAAATCCCGTCATTTGCGACAACATAGATGGACCCTAACGGTGTCATGCTAATCAAATAAGCCAAACAGAGAGAGACAAATACTACATGGTATCATTTAAATGTGGAATCTAAAAAAAAAAAAAAAAAAGTCAAACTCAGAAATAGAAAGTAGAAAAGTGGTTGCCAGCTACTGGGAGGTAGGAGAAATAGGTTGGTAAAAAGAGTACAAACTTGCAGCTGTAAGTTGAATAAGGTCTGAGGATCTAATATAGAACATGGTGACTATAGATGATAATGCTATATTGTATAATTGAAATTTGCTAAGAGAATAGAAATTAAATGTTCTCACACACAAAAAATAAATAAATAAACATGTAAGGTGATGGATGTGTTAATTAACTAGACGTGAGGAATCATTTCACAATGTATACATATTACCAAATCACCATGATGTACAGTTTAAATATCTTAGAATTTTGTGTGTCAATTAGACCTTAGTAAAGCTGAAAAAAAAAGGATCACTTAAGCTACAAGTGTATTTCCTCTACTGTGTAGTTTTATTGCAGATGATGGCATTTTGTGGATGTAAATAACAGAACAAAACAAATAAAAAACCTGTCAGTACACCAGCCCAAATAGTTAGCTTTAAAAGATCCTGAAATATTATAGAGTGACTCTGACATAATTGATGTAAGGCTGCCATAAAAATGGGATCGAAACAGTATTAATTACAGGGCAGTATTTTGTTAGGTGAGTATTCAAAGGTTTTAGGTCTCTGTATCAGTCCAGGTCCCATCTGGAAACAGGTGGCACATTCAAATCAGGAACTTGGGCAGGGTGTAGGGGAACAGCTTGGGATGGTACAGTGCTCTGGGGCTAGTAGCAGCCAAACTCCTCCCACTCTGGGCCTGAGGGGTGAGGGAGGGAGCAATTATGGGGAGACAGAGAGCTCTGTGTGGTGGGGCACCTGATGGGACCTGTGACCTGAAGGGACCTGCAGCAAGGGAATCACTCGCTTCCTTCCTTCTTCTCACCTGTCAGAACATCTCCATTGGGCACACCTACCCAGGAGCCAGAGGGTAAGGGAGCCTGTTGTTAAACGGGTCAGCATCCTGGAGCAAAGAGCAGAGTGGAAAAGTGAAGGAGTGGGTACAATCTTAGATCTTAGGCGATGCCTAAGACACTTTTTATGAGTTCCAGCTCTCTGTTGCTTGCCCTTCCCCATCCTAACCCCGCCCCCAGACACACCACAGATGAGCACATGTAAGGGTGTACACACACACACACACACACACACACACTCACACTCTTTTAAGTCCCCTCTGATATTCTCTGATCACTTTTCTGATGAGGGCAGAGAAGCAATTCATTAACTGTGAAATATGAGTGCATTTCTAATTATTTTTGTGGTGGTTGATTCTATAGTTTATGCCATTGGATATACAGGGAGGGGTTTGGATAGCTCTGCACATTCCATCTTTCATTCCTAATAAAAAATCCAAAGCACATGTGTTACTGGTGGTAGAATTAAACATTTTATTTTTTTAAAGTCTCTTTTATAGTTGGACACAGAAGGAAAAATACGTGAGGCATAAATTCCAAACCTTCGTGAACTATATTCAGTTTTGGTTATTCTGGTTAAAAACAAACAAAGTAAGCATTGACTTTTAGCCTCTTTGATCCACATGGTTTTAGTTTTCCACTGTTGGACATATTAAAACTTTGAAGACACAGAAGTACCATTCAGTAAACTGCTTCTTTCAGCAACTTCTGTGATGGCCTGGTGCACTGGAACCGTTCGGTTTCCTTTCAGGCAGGAGCAGTGAACTCTGAGATAGTCACTCTCTGTGCGAAGTTAGGAGCTTTATATTTCATACCAGGGGGCAGAGACGAATTTTTTAACAATTTGATCTTTTTAAAAATATTTGACTTTTCATTTGATTTAGATTCTGAGAATCAAAGTTTCTGATAATAAAGTGGTCAACGTGGCCAACAAGTCTATAGAAAGAGAAATATGCACAAGCCAATTTTAGCCGTTATTTTGTTGAGGGTGGTTCCTGTAAGAGGAACTCAAGCTATGTGGATGGTAAAACTCATTTTCCTCTCCCCTTTTCTGGAATCTGGATGAAAACCTAGACCTGTGGCACATTCCCTGAATGTTCTTGGCACCAAATTGGAGGCCGAGTTGAGGACTCATGGGGAAAACAAAACTCTCTTTTCTATTTATGGTTATCAGCCATGTTGTAAAACATAAACATAATTTATTTTGCTTTAAGGTCAAGGAAAAAAAGTCATCTTGAACTTCCCATTAGTTTTCAAGTACCAGAACAGGGTATGTTTTTGTTCTAGGGCTTTTGCCCATGGGTAAGCTGTGTAGCATAGACTCATTCATGTGGTCATGGGCCATTGGGTTTGGGGAGCACCCACTGTGCAAGGCATTGTGTTAACATTCAGGGGCCGTGAGCATGAGTGAGGGGGTGCTCTAGTCCTGAGTTGGTTTATGTATTTCTGCTTAGGAGATGGGATGCATGAACAGATACATGGCCTACAGAGAAAGAGAGAGCGCCTCCAGAGATGAAGGGCGCACTGTGGAAAATTACAAGGCTCGAGAGCTTTCTGGCTGGAGAGAGCAAAAACACAACTGGCATTGAGCTTGAAAGATCCACAGTGGAACAAGTCAGCAGTGGTGGATTTGAATGAATTAATTATAAGCCTCAATTTTCCTCATCTATAAAATGGTAATGATATCTTTACCAGCCTTTATCACAGTACTTTTATGAGACTAAATTATAAAATATAGCACAAGAGGTCAAATACTCTTAATGCTGTTCCTTCTGATTGTAGTTAATATTATCAAATGGTGTCTGTTAAATATTTACATATCTGTGATGCTCTGTGCTCATCTGTAGTTTTCCAGAAGTTTGATCTAAAAAAGAGGAACTGTTACTCATGGAGATTTATTAGGCTAGCTCCACATAGGAAGGTTTTCATATGTGGAAGTCTAGCAGATCTCACAAATGCAGTCAAGAGAAGTTCCTGGACAAGGAAAGGCTGAGTTCCTTCATTAGGGAAGAATCAGGCATAGTATGGTTGAGTATGTTAATATGCAGATGCCTAAAGTTCTGGGTTTGAGATGCCTACAGAACTTGGGAATTGGGACTCGGTGATTTTTTTTTTTTTTAATTTTTATTTGAAGGCTTTTTTTTTTTTTTGAGGAAGATTGGCCCTGAGCTAACATCTGTTGCCAATCTTCCTCTTTATTTTCTTTTTTCTCCCCAAAGCCCCAGTACATAGTTGTATATCCTAGTTGTAGGTCCTTCTAGTTCTTCTATGTGGGACGCCGCCTCAGCATGGCTTGATGAGCAGTGAGTAGGTCCGTGCCCAAGATCCCTACTGGCGAACCCCGGGCCGCCGAAGTGGAGCATTCGCCACCAAGCTGGCCCAGGACTCTGTGGTTTTTAAGAAAAGAAATACCAACACTTTTTAAAAAAAAAAAATTGAACTTCCTAGAGTCTTTCTGAGGCTTACTTTAAGAAGTTGAGTTGACTTAGAGAAGTAGGAGATGTGGGAAATTCCTTCCTGGGAATATTGAGTAAGACGTAGTGAATTAAGCTGGGAACTTGGAGCCTGAAACATGTTGTGTGAGGAGAAGGATATAAATGTATGAGATTAGGTTTAAAAAGTGTATGCCATACATTTAGTTGGAGATCCTAGTTCGAATTCATTCCCCAGATAGGTCCTATACACACGTTTCAGGGCCGCCCCCTTTGCTAAAGTAGGACCACTCTTTGGAATTGGTGTAAGAGGTAGTTTGTGAGCCAATCAAGAAAACTGACCTCAAAGTCACACTCTTTTTTCCTTTTTAAAAATAGACTTAATTTTTTTAGAACAGTTTTAGATTTACAAAAAAATTGAGAAGACAGTACAGAGTTCTCATATTCCCTCTCACCCTGTTTCGCCTATTATTAACATCTTGCGTTAATATGGTACATATGTTACAATTAATGAACCAATGTTGATAGATTATTACTAACTAAAGTCCATAGTTTGTTCAGATTTCCTTAGTTTTTATCTGGGTCAAAAACTATCCTTTTTCACTCTCCACTTTATCCTATCACTAGAGCAGTCGTTTCCTGACAATAGTGGTTTTTCAATGTATATTTTTTGAGTGAATAAATAAATAAGATGCTCTGCCTGCCCTTAGGCTGTTAGAGTGTAGTGGGGAAGGATCAGGCCACCGTGCAAATGACATGCTAGTGCTTGAGAGTTTGGAAGAGAAGGGGCTACATTGGCATGAAGCCTGGCACTGCCCTTTACTAACCCTGTGACTTGGGTAAGTCACCCAGTCTCGAAGAGCCTGTTTCCTCACCTGTGAAAAGAGGGTAATAACGCTTCCTACCGCGCTGGGGTAGGAACAGAATGAGTAAGTGAGAGAATGCATGTGCGAGTCTGTAGACCAGGGCCTCACACTGGGGAAGCTCTCGGTAAATGTCAGCTTCAGTTTTTACCATGCAGGATGGAATGTGATAAGTGTGATGACAAGTGCCGTGCGGAGTCAGAGAGGGGGAGATGCATAGAGCTGGCGGGGAGGGTAGGAAAGTTTTCCTAGAGGAGGCGGCGTTTGAGATTAACCTAAAAGGATGACAGCTCTCACCAGAGGCACAGTGACCGGAGAGAGAAAATGCCAGGCCGAGAGAATATCATCCACAAGCTTACGGAGGTGGGAAGGTGTGAGAGAATGTCTTCTGGAGGAAAGAAAGTGATCTGCTGTAGATGGGCTGTAGTCTAATATGGCAAGACAGTAGGACAAGGCAGATAAAACTATAGGATCATAAATGTTTTTGACTGGTAGAAATTTAATATTTATTTATTTATTTTTCCCCCAAAGCCCCTGTAGATAGTTGTATGTCATAGCTGCACATCCTTCTAGTAACTGTATGTGGGACGCGGCCTCAGCATGGCCGGAGAAGCGGTGCGTTGGTGTGTGCCCAGGATCCGAACCCTGGCCGCCAGCAGCAGAGGGCGCGCACTTAACCGCTAAGCCACGGGGCCGGCCCATGACTGGTAGAAATTTAAACTGTTCGTTCTAAAAGTTTTCAAATATAGAAAAAAGTAGAAAGAATACTACATTGAACACCCGTAGAACCCTCATCTAATTTCAATAATTATTAACATTCTTCCCTATTTATTTCATGTCTATATTATTTTTTGCTGAACCATTTAAAAATAAATTATAGATATCATGACATTTTACCCCTAAATACTTTAGCATGCATCTCCAAGAAATAAGGAAGCTGCCTTATGTAAACACAATACCATTATGACACTCAACAAAATTAACAATAGTCCTGAAGTATCATTTAATATCAGTCCATAGTCAAATTTCCCAAATTTGGCTCCCAAGTCTTTATTTTTATTTTTATTTTTTTCTTATTTTATTTATTTATTTTTTTGGTTTGTTTTTGTTTATTGCAGTAACATTGGTTTATAACATTGTAAAAATTTCAGGTGTACATCATTGTACTTCTATTTCTGCATGGACTACATCATGTTCACCACCAAGTCTTTAATGTTTTTTTAAAAAATTCTAAGCCAGAATCCAAGCAAAAGACCATATATTGCATTTGATTTGATTGTCATGCCTCTTAAGTCTCTTTAAATCTGAAATTTTAACTAAGATATTAAGACCTTTAGGCTTTGGAGCGCTGAGAAGATTTTGGTGTGTCCCTTCTCCCCACCCCTATTTACCTCGATGTAATTCCAAATAAAAAGAATACTGAATTTTAATAAAATAAGTGTATGGAACTCCAGATAGATTCAGATTTTTCTCCCATCAAGATAAAGACTTTGATGCTAGTTTTGAAATCTCAAGTGATCACACTAGTTAAGAATTCAGCATCTGCTTCCTTGCCTTGAGTAGTCCAGATCTAGACTCATAGAATTCAACAGAGATACAATGACACATTGTTTTCAATTGCGAGGAATGTCTGGTGTGACTAAACTTCACAGGTATGAAACCACATCCTTAATAGTATTGTGTATTCACACACAAGTGATTTTTGGTTCCCTTGTATATATAAGCCTTCCAGACACTAAGTACTAATCCTTGTGGGTAATTTCACAATGAGTTTCACAATATTTCTTCAAGGCAAAAAATCAGGACTGTGGGTGGAATTGTACAGTATGAATACCTGACACCTGTGACGGGAAACTTTTACCTGGAAGCTGGAAGAGAGTTGGAAAGCAGGGGCTGCAGAACCTTGTTAGTTCTACTTAAACCAGGAACGCCCTGCTTATGCCATGGGGTAGCTTGGCTCCTTCTTTGTTTTTGGCTCTCCCCAAGTCACAGACACCTGTGGCTGGGCAAGTGTCGGGAATTGCTGCAGGTATCTGAGTGGGCGTGAAATGCCCACCTGCCAGGGCTGCAACTTCTGCAACTCACAGAATACAACCAGGCATCCATTGGAACTCCACTAACAGGGAGATGGGTATTTGGGGAATGTTTTCTTGCAAATGTGCACCCTCTAATTGCCTCTTCCTAATGATCTCTCCTTGTTATGCTTTGGAAGTGGGGCTCCTCTGAGGATCATTTCTTTCCACCTCACTTGCAGGTGCACAGTGAGTGCTGCTTTAATTTATTCCATTTAGCCTTGTGGAACCCAGCCCACGCTGCCTCTGCTGGGAGAAGTGCGTTTCCACCTCCGTTTCAACTTTTCATGCGATTCTTCTGACCCACTTGGAAGAGGTTCAGTGTAGCGCCTGCTTGTTTTTTCTTCTGTTTTTAATTTTCTTTGCCTTTTATTGTATTTCATCTGAATGGATTCTTTCTCTTTCTTTTTAAGGGAAAGAACCTGAGAAACACAATGCTTGTGGTGGTGACTGCTTGTTAAGGGTAATTGCTGTTTTATGTTAATCTGCATGTTAAAATGAGCAGATAGGGAATTGCTAAATTCACCAACCTGTTATCTCCCACGTCTAGTCCTTTTAAGTATATGTGTTGCTTAAATAACGATGTAGCTATGCAGAGTGGAAATGTCCAAATGTATAGTTTTTTTATGCCTGTGTATATATAGCATTTATAATTTTTCTTTCCATCAGCAAGAGCCATTGGAGAATACTTGGAAATTATAGAAAAGCAGAAAGAAGAAAGCCAGAGAGAACTAGCATTAACACTCTGAATTTATGTCTAGTCATTTTAATCTACATCTTATATCTCTTTAGATGGGCATAATTTCATTATAACTGTCTAGAACTTTCTGCTACTGAAAAGTGTGGTCCATAGATCAGCAGCATCGACATCTCTTGGGAGCTCGTTAGAAATGCAGAATCTTGAACTCTACCCCAGCCATACTGAATCATAATTTGTATTGAATGATATTACATATACATTCATGTTTGGAAGCACTGCTGCAGAACACAGTGTACCCAGGGCCGCAGATGAGGTAGATAAGACCTAAAGGCCAAGACCTGCACTCTCCCTTCTTCTTCATTTCCCCTCTATCGTTCCTTCCTAAAATAATTTTCCTCAGCATGTGATAAAGATAAAAATGAGGTGAAATTTTTTTTAGCAAGGCATAGCAACCCTGTTGAGAAACTCAACTGTCTCACGCGTAAACCTTTCATTGAGTGAACATTCATTAAGTACCTACTGTGTTCCAGCACACATGTGGCAGTCACGGACCCTGCAGTTAAGGCTTGAATATGCTGCAGTGGATGCACAGAGGGCGAGGAGGAGGGAGTGGTTGGTTCTGGAGGGATGGGAGCTGGAAGTCAGAAAGAAAAATGGTCTCTGAGTTGAGTCTTTAAATATAAATCAATGAACATGAATTATGAGTATTGCTAGGCTCTGGAGAGAGCACAGAGTTGGATAAAATGAATCCCTTCCTTAAGGATCATATGCTTCATTTAAGGACAGGGGACAATGTTTTAAACTATAACTAACAATATGAAGCACCTAGGTTTTAGGGTAGAACCAGAAGACCAGAGTCTGAATATCAGCTTTACAGCGCTGTGACCTTGGACAAATTATTTCACGTGAGTATCCATTTCTTCTGTAAAGCAGGGATAAAATAATATAAACTACTTCACAGAATTACAGTGATTTTTAAATGAGATAACATAGCACTTGCCTACAGTGGGTTACGGAATCGATGTGTGGCAAAGATATTAAAAAAATGCCAAGTGAGTGCTGTAACAGAAATGCTGAGGAAGAACAGAGAGAAGAGAGGCATTTCTACCTGGGAAATGAGAGACCTTGTGGCCAATATGACCTTGAGAATGTGAACGAGGAAGAGAGGATGTGAAGAATGGGCCATTGAGAACCGAAGTGAAAGATGAAGCTTCATTTTTGAGACTGGATAGACTAAGAAAAGAGGTAGTAGAAACAAGGGATCAAATTTGGTGGGGAGAATTCTGTTGCAGATACATTAAGTTGGAGGCAACTGCTGAAAGCTGTAGGTCTGGGATGCCTCTTAGCTTACGTGGATTGTTATTCAGACGCATGCCTCGTTCTAGGCTTGACCAGGGGTGGGCATGAACTGAAGTGCTCAACCTTCCCTGGTCAGGGTGTTTGGTCACTATAAATCTTGCAAAGGGACTCTTTCTGGCTCATTGGAAATGTCCACACCCACACAAGAGTTTCTCACCAGGACGGGAAATAAGGCACAATTTTTAAACCTTGAGACCTATCTCTTCTTCAAAATAGGTGGAGGAGAACTGAACTTTTCTGTGACTAATATTTACCCATTGTCATCCTCTTCCGTGGGTTTCTTTTTTTTCCTCAATCTTCTTCCTCCCAATTAACGACCATTAATTGCTACAGAAGAGAAATGAATTGGGAAAAGTTTTTTGAAAAATAGACTAGATGCTCTAACACCAGTGGACTCTATTCCTATTTGTGTCAGTTTCCTTTCAATCATAAGCTCCTTTGTGATCTCTCTTTATAAAGGGTGGATATAGCCTACAGGTAACCATGGTTACTGATTTTTATAAGTTACAGCTAGCCTGTCATATAAAATGCTAACATTTTGCCAAATTTGCTTTATCTCTGTCTCTCTCTGTTTCTCTGTCCCTCTGTCTGTCTCTCCACAAACACCCACACACACACACACTTTAAAAAATTTTTGCTGAACCATTTTAGTTGTAGAGATCATGACCTTTTAGCCCTAGACACTTTATATGTATCTCCCAAGCACAAGAATATTCTCCCACATAACCCATAATACCATTATCACCAAGAAATATTATCTAATATATAGATCATATTTGAATACCTATTCAGATTTCTCTAATTGTTTCAATAATGTCTTTTATAACCTCTCTCCCCATCCACGATTCATTAACCATCATTCCTTGCATTTCTTCTCTTTAGTTTCCTTTAATCTAGAACAATCACCCTGTTTTTGTCATTTATGGCACTGATATCTTGGAAGATTCCAAGACTGTTGTCTTGTAGAAAGGACCGCAATCTGGATTTGTTTGTTACTTTATGATTAGATACAGATTAAGCATTTTGACAGACTGCATAGTTGCTGTGGAGACACATGACATTCAGTTGGCCTGTGATTGATTATGTCAACCATCACTTGGGTAAGGTGGTCTGCCAGAGCTCTCCGTTATAGATACCTTTTCCACTAGTTAAGTGATAAGTAATCTGCAGGGTGATGCTCTGAGACTGTGCGAGTATCCTGTTCCATAGCAACCCTTTCCCTGATGGTTTTAGCATCCATTAATGATCCTTGACAGTATCAATTATTGCCTTGGTGGTTGCAAAGTGGGATTTTCTATTTCTGCTATTCCTTTGGTGTTTATTAGCTAGCATTCTTTGTAAAGAACTTCCCACTATTCCCTTTTTCATGAATATCTACAAATTTATGGTTCCTTTTTTTTATTCAGTGTGTTCTAATTCATCCATATCATTCTTTTTGTTGTTCAGACTGTCCCACATTTGGCCAGTGGGAGCCCCTTCAAGGCAGCTTCTATGTCCTTTTGTCACATCTGCATTAATATTTGAGCACTTCCTTGCTTTCTGGCATAGTAAGGTGTCTAGGCTTATCTTGTACTTTCCTTGCCCCAGCGTAGACCCACCTATTTCTCCAATGAGCTAAGGTATTTAGAAACAAGATCTGATTTTCTTTAAAAATGCATATAATCCAGGGGCTGGCCCGGTGGCATAGTGGTTAAGTTCACGCGCTCCACTTCAGCGGCCCAGGGTTTGCAGGTTCGGATCCCAGGCACGGACCTACACACCGCTTATCAAGCCATGCCGTGGCAGGCATGCCACATATAAAATAGAGGAAGATGGGCACAGATGTTAGCTCAGTGCCCATCTTCCTCAGCAAAAAGAGGAGGATTGGCAATAGGTGTTACCTCAGGGCTAATCTTCCTCACCAAAAACAAAACAAATAAAGCATATAATCTGGAGAAAGTTAAAAATCATTAAGCATTTATTTAAGCTCCCCCATCCCCTAGCTTCTGCTAAAATATTCCCATGGAGGCACTGGGAGTTTAGAAGTTGGAAGGAAAAACCTAGTGAGAGAAAGAGGCCATCAAAAGTGAAGGTCTTTGGACTTTGGACTGGAGGAGGCACAGCAGTGCAAAAAGAGAAGTGAGATGATGCCAAACACCAATTTAGATTATGTTGGAATTCTGCCCAGGGAGTGACTAGACAGCCTGAGAAAATAATTACTGCTTGTTTTCCAGGTAGACTCTGAAAATTAGTTGCACTTTTTTATATCTGGTAATGCTAAGAGAGTGTATTCCCCTGAGCTATACATATGCTAATTCTTAGAGCAATTTAAGAAATATAGTCTCCATACTGAGAGTTCCTAAGTGCTCTATATTTTCAGGATCACTGTGAAGTATGTAGAGATGGATGTATCTTTCAGCATGTCTTCTTTTCAAAATCAAAATTCATAGTTTTTATTTTGAATACTCATAGTCGAATATATTATCTCAATTTACTTGCTGATTATAATATTTGGTTGCAGATTATTAAAGGTGCATATGTATAACATTTTAGGCAGCAACTTGTGAGATACAGAAGCCACAAATTTCACAGTTATTTTGCAAAGTAATCAGCATGCATTTGATAAAATGATAGAGTCTGTCATCTTGAACTTGAACTGACTGATTTTTCTGGAGCTTAGTATCTCCTTTGTGATCTCTTTTTATATACAATAGAATAATAAAATGTTCATTTGCCTTTTCTATGTTTTTTTTTTTTTTTGCAAGGAAGATTAGCCCTGAGCTAACATCCAATGCCAATCCTCCTCTTTTTGCTGAGGAAGATTGGCCCTGGGCTTACATCCGTGCCCATCTTCTTCTACTTTACGTGGGATGCCGCCACAGCATGGGTTGACAAGTGGTGCATTGGTGTGTGCCCGGATCCGAACCTTCGAACCCCAGGCCGCTGAAGCAGAGCGCACACGCTTAACCGCTACGCCACCGAGTTGCCCTCACCTTTTCTATTCTTTAAGACAAAACATGAAGCCAGTAGCTTTTGTTTCCATTTGAAAATGCTTAAAAGTACAAAAGCAAATTTGAAGCAGAAGTGTTTTATTTTTGTTTTTAATCAAAGTCAGCATTTTGAGAAGTAAAGAAACAAAACAAAAAAACAAAGACTACTACATCTATACTTTATACGGCAGGAATGTGGTTGTTATTCAGATGTATACACTGAATGTTACAGATGCTTTGTAATTTTATGAAACAAAATCACACACACACAAAACCACTGACTTTTAATCCTTAGTACATTCTTGAGAATGGAGGGTCACATTAAAGCAATTGCTCTACACCAGATAGTTACTGGGGGTTCGGTACACCAGTCAGGTTACACTGAAAATAAAGGGACACATCGTTTAATGTGCTGCTAGCCAGCATAGATGAGTGAACTCGGGTGTGTGGTGGCCTCATTGTCCCCAGTTGACTCCTGAGGACCTTCACCGTTCAGTTCTTATGTACCGTCAGTGATGGGATTAAACTAAGCGTCCTCATGACTAAGGAGTTACCATTTTTGGCAAATGGATTATTTTCAAAGTCAAGTTTCATTGCTGGAAAATTTTAATATAACTGAGTTCTTTTGGAGGTCATAAGGATCAATCTCTCTCTTCTTACTTTCTATTTAAAACTCCCCAAGTGAGCTGTTCATCCCTATGCTGAAATCCATTGCCCCTTGTCTTTCTTTAATATTGATCTTGTTTGAAAGGAGCTTTATCCAGAACGCGAATTCTTCATTCAAAAGGAAATTTCTTTCAGACATTAAGCCAGCTTATATACAATTATATAATTAAAAAAAATCTTCTTTCATCTGGATTTTACTAAATCCACTACTGTTTTAGGCAGTAAAAGCAAATTATATTTTGGCCTTTGTAATGGATTTGTATACTTTGAACATCCCTGATGGGACTGTATTTGCCCTTGAATTGTGAAATAGAAAATACTTTTCAGGGTTCAGTCATGTGACTGGATCTGTTAATCCTTGTGGAAGAAGCTTCTGGTGTCCTTGTTTCTGGGCTGCCCTTCATTCTATTGACTGGATTCACATGTGAAATTAAAGTGGGGATAAAAAGTGAATTTTCCAGTTAAATACCTTAGTCCTATTTTTATACAGCATATTGTTATTTTTAATTGTAAAAGTAGATGTGATTATTGTGGAAAATTTGGGTACTACGGGAAAATGCAAAGAAAGTAAGAATTATTCTACTCTAATTTCTCTTATCTCTAATTAGCAGCTATTCAAATGTTGACATTTTTTCTTTCTGGTTTCTTTTCTAGATATAGATACTTCTAAACAAAACTGGGACCATATTGAATGTATTGCATTATAGTCTGGATTCCCAATGAATACTGCTTAACGTTTTCCCATTTTATTAAATATTTTACAGATTTTAAAAAACTGTTTATCCATTGTTGGATATTTATATTTTTTAAATTGCCTAAAATGGTATTACTTTTATTAGAAAACTTCTTTGTACGTATCTTTATGCATATCTTGGACTTTTTTTTAGGATAAATTCAGGCTTTTTTCAATTTACTGGTTTCAAGAAGTGAAAAGTAATTCAATTCAGTTTGTCCTTTCCAGCAATTACGGTTAAGCCCTCTTGTCTGCAAGAATCTATCTTTATAACACCGTCATCTTGGTCTGTCCAGAATGGTGCAGTAACACCTCATTTATCTCACACCATTAGGGAACTTCTCATAAATAAATTTTTCACGTAACTGAAACTGACCCTTAAGTGTCCGTGCTTGGTAATTGTAAACATTGTGAATGAGAACCTTTCTAAAATTGTATTACATGTGTTGCTATCCCTTTTAACATAATGAAAAGATATGACAATCTCAATTTAACCCTTTCTGGTTTAAATCCCAAGCATCTTTATAAACACTCGTTATTGTACAGTCAGTTCTGCTAAAATACGATTTATGCATTTTTAAAAACCACCATGCTATGTAAAATCATGCAGTAAAACCCACAGTGCTTATGGGAGAAATAGGGTTAGGGACATGACACTCAAAAACCTTTATCAGTGACACACTAAAAAAATAAGATAAAAATTGTAGCACAATTTTACACATATTAGGTGGTTAAGAAAGAAAGAAATAGTACAATAAATACGGCACTTTACCTTGACAAAGTGCTGATGTGGACTGAGGCCTTGGAAGGGTTGCAGCTTGTGAGTTATTGAAATCAGAAGGGAAATTGGGGCACCCGATGTGGATGGGTGTGGCTCCTAGCACACCGGTGGAAACTGAGATCGCAGGTAGATGTTGGAGGCATGTGCATGCTGTGTATCCTTTTGCAGCTGGGTTCCCCCGGGTACAATCTTCTGGCATTACCTAGTGTTTCTCGCAGTGAAACCATGCATAAACAAACGTGAAATTAGAGTTATGCCCAAATCATTCCCTCATATATCAATCTTGGAACAAACACCAGCGTTATAGCAGAACTGAGTGTAGTGTGCGGTAATATGGTGATGTCGAGGGGATATTCTGCTTGTCTCTATCCTAAACAGAGTTAATACATGTAAAACACTTACAGAAGAATCTGGCATAAGAGTCAGCACTGTGTAAGTGTTGGCAGTAACAATGCCGGTAATAATAGATAATGCCTATTGATGTTTGTAGGATTCTGTCTGCTTTTCAGTTATGACTGCCTACTGTAGCAGTGCTTCCTGCCTCCTTTTAATTGACCTATTTCTCAATCTCTTGTGGCTTTTAAATGAGTTTATCATGCTTCTTAGAATTATCTGTAACTTAAGGCCCAGAATGGGGGAGGCTGAGGGGTACACAGACTTTAGGTTATGGTTTATCTGTACCATCTGTTTTACCTACTCAAACTTTTCTATCTTACGATTGAGTTATCACCTATATATTCATTTGTAGGGTTGTGGGGGAAGTAACTTGTGTTTTAAGTGATGTTATGATCATGCAGAATTTTCAGATTTTATGTTTTCTTAGAAAAAACTTAACATGGCGCTCTCTTCTCATTCCCACCTGCAGAAGTGAAGTGTGCTTAAATGAATACTTCTGAAGGGCGTTTAAAAGTTGTTGATGATTTTCTTTAAGTTGTTATTGTTCGCTTCTATTTACAACCACCCCTGTGTTTGTGAGATGAGCTCATCTTTGGAAGGTGGGGCAGGCAAGTGTGAATTCGGAAGACCTTCTCTCCCAAGTCACGGTATAATTAGAAGTCCAGATCCTTCTTCCGATGCTTTTTATGACTCTCTGAGAAGGACATTTTTACTGTGAACGGTTGCCAAGAAGCCTTGCTGGTTCCTGCTTTAGGAACTTTAATAAGATGACAGATCAAAATATAATCTAGATTTAGCAAGCCTTGTTAGTATTGTTGTGAGAGAAAAATAGCTAACGTAGCTCCTCATTTAGATATTCCAATGAAATCTGTATTTTAATTATGCAGAGAGCCTCTGAATAGCAATGGGGTGTTTTGGTTTTTAATTTCTAATCTGACTTTGAATTTTAACTTTTTGTCTCTATACAACTTCTAGATATATTTGGGCTGCCTGACCTCACTGAGTGATTGCTATTAATTAACAGACTTTGCGGGAAAAGGGGAGCTTGCCTCCTGAGCTTTGTACCAAAGACCTGGGAAAAGTAAGTAATTTTCTAACTTGCTTTTTTTAAATTCTGTTATATTTCTCTCAGAAAATTAACACTGGGTCAGTGGCTTTTCTACTTTCTTTCTTTCCTGGCTTAACTTTTATATGCTCTTATGGATTTGAAACACAAAAAAGGGACTCAGGAGACTTTTTTAAAAAACCTTCCAGGAGATTAGGATGGCTTTCACCATTATGCCATTTCTTTGGGGTTTCATAAACTGAGTCCTCAAGGTGGTGATAGAACCTTTTATCGGGTGTGCAGTAGATGAATTCATCTTTAAAGGTAAGGCAGTGTAATATGATGTGACAGAAAAAAGTGAGTCCAGTTTTCCGAGCTTCAAATGTTTTAGACTTCTAGATATTTTGGATAGGCTTTTGGTTCTGAATTTTTAGAACAAGAATGAAATCCATTTGGTTCTTTTCTTGTCTGGAAAGGAAATCAAAATGTGGAATCACTTGTTCAGTAAGTCCCTCATGTAGCCTGGTCTTGGAGGAATTGATGCACTGTCAGTTTTCTTGTTTTGTAACTTTTTTGAGGTACTCTAAGATATTCTAATTGAGACACCTGTATGAATAGTTTTACTGTATTTTAGAAAAAATTGCTTGGGGCCATGAAGTTCAATTTTATTTCCTGATCTTTTTGAAAAGGTAAAATGGGCCTTAAAGATAATAAAGTCAATTTACTTTTTTGTAGATACTACTTGGAAGTATGAATGGCCCATAAGAATGTAAGCCAAACAAAATGCACACACACATCTCCTTTCTGGCATGTTCCAGAAACAGTATCACTGATAATAGGAACTGTTTGTCCATGAAATTACTAGATAGTTTTCTAAACTTTGTGTGCCCTGTGTCTTACAACTCTTCTACTTTCTGACAGTACAAATGAGCTAGTTCAAACATGTCTAAAACAAATTAAGGCAGAAAAGAACTTTGCTCTAGAAATTTCATAGAAGCATTAAATAGTAAGATCAGATTTTATTGTTATATTGTATGTACTATAAATTTACTTATAATTAAATTGTGTATTATTTTGTAATAATTATAAGGTAGGGGTCTTTAATTATGAAGCCTGTTTGAAGTTAAATACCATATTTGTACTGAAAAAATATTACATACATACACACAGTATACACATACCACAAATATAATTTTTGAGGGCTGTGAAGTCTCTGCTAAAACGTAAATCCATTGAAAGCAAGGACGTTGAAAATTTTCTCCAAAAACAATTTTTTGTTAGAGCGAAATATTTGCAGTAGTGAAATACTATTGTCACTGGAATTTAAAAAATGATAGCAATTTATTTAGTTGAATTTTGTAGTCTTGTATTCACATATTAACCTTAAAATAAAGGAAATCCTATGTGGTGTAATTGTTATTCCATCTTGGAAGGATAATTGAAAGAGGATTATGTTGGAAGTCATCAATCTGTCCACAAAAGTGAAATGAAAAGGGCAAAAGATTAATTCTCTGGGCTTCAGGATCCAGATATTCACAGTCGTGTTTAGATTGGAAATGTGACTTAGTCCCAGAAAGTAAGCTACTTAAACTGCCTTTCAAATAATTTAGCATCTCTTTAAAATTTAATATAGTCTCTGGTGAAATCTTTTCCTTCCATTATACCAAAATATTCCCTTTGTGACATTGTTGTAAAAGTTATTTTTCCATTTTGTAGAGGCAAGGCATCTGTAGGACTTTTGAACACAATGATAAGCTGAAGGCAGCCCCTGTGTTACCAGAGGGACCATGGCAGAAAGATCCCTGTTCACTGAAGCTGATACCATAGGTGGATATTTATATGCACAGAGGGATGTTCACAATTCATCTTTAAGTTAAACAAAAATAAAGTTATAATGCATAAGTATGCTCCACATCAGTCTAGTCCTGAAGAACTAGTTATATGGAAGTCAACATTAAGGGAGAAGGGAGGGTGGGAGAGAAGGAGGGAAATCCTTTCTGAAATTTTCAGAAGTCAGGAGAGAATGTTTCTGACAGTATAGTCGCCCCTCCTTATCTGTGGGTTTGGCCCCTTTGAAACCCGCGAATAAGGAGGGCTGACTTTACCCGCAGTGCTACGTCATTTTATATAAGGCTCTTGAGCGGCGATGGGTTTTGGTATCCATGGGGGGTTCTTGGAACCCCCCCCCAGGAGATCGAGGGACGACTTTGAAAACTGTCGGGGGTACTTAAGTGTATTGGTGATTTCTTTTTGGAGTGGCAAATGCACAGTTTTAGGGAAAATTCAGAACCCTAAGCAACCTCCACATTTCTTTTTAACTTCCTTTTGTTCTCTCCCTTCATTTTTTTCTTAATCACAAATGTGTCTTCAAAGTCTTCCTTGTTTCAAGCATTTTATTTAATTATTTGAGGTAGTTTTCTAGAAACTTGAGTGTAATGTTGACAAAATGTAGATGCACCTGTGAAGGATTAGCCGTGGATTGTTTTAAAAAAAGTAAAAAATATGGGCCAGCCTGTAGCTTATCGGTTGAGTGCGCGCGCTCAGCTGCTGGTGGCCCGGGTTCGGATCCCGGGCGCGCACCAACACACCGCTTCTCCGGCCATGCTGAGGCCACGTCCCACATACAGCAACTAGAAGGATATGCAACTATGACATACAACTATCTACTGGGGCTTTGGGGGCAAAAAAAAGGAGGAGGATTGGCAATAGATGTTAGCTCGGAGCCAGTCTTCCTCAGCCAAAAGAGGAGGATTAGCACGGATGTTAGCTCAGGGCTGATCTTCCTCACACACACACACAAAAAAGAAGAAGTAAAAAATAGCTTCTCTTATATTATCCTATTTAAGGCATATATATATTTATTTTTATGTTAATACTAAAAGAGTAGTATATGCTACAAAGTGTTTGGTATTTTGTCTTTCCCACTTAACAATAAATAATGCATATCCAAGCTAATAAATATTTACCTACAATATCATTTTTAGTGAACAAGAAATAATTGGATTCTAGCTTTTTGTTTAATTTGAGGCTATCCTGGCTTTCAGTGAGAAAGGAGTATAAATAAATGAAATATGTGGTGTAGGTTTTTCAGTTGTGAGTAGAGAATAGAATAGAATTCACCTTCTATAATCTCTACTGTGTTTACTGTAACCAGACATGTTCTGAGTAGGAGACTTGCGGGACTAAATATGTTTTCAAAATTGTAAGTGTCACTGGCTACCAGGTACTGTGTATAAAGTGTTGTGTCTTTTTTGGTCCCTTTGTTATATTACAAGAGTGCGGGTGACATGTTCCTCCTGCTTAGCTGTCTTCATCAATATTTCTGTGCCCAAAGAAGGATTCTGCTTACATATTTCTCCCTCCCAAGAAACTCTGAATAACTCAGATGAGGTGGTGGGTACCGAAGGAGCATTTCATAGACTTTGGAATATAATTTATTGGAGCAAATTGAAATCCAGATTAATTGGAAGTGCAAAATGGTTTATAGACCTTTGCATGCTTTCTCAATTTGAAGTTCGTTTATTAAACCAGCATTTGTTGTGCAGCTACTGTGTGCCAGGTGCTGTGTTAGGAGCTCATTATTCAAAGATGAACGAGATATCCCCTTGCTTTCAAGGTACTTAATTTGAGTTTCAAATTCAGATTCAAATGACATTTATTCAGCAATACCATGTGACAAGCATTGGGCTAGATGTTCTTCAATAAGGTGTTTGATCACTAAAATTCAGTAGTGATATTTATTGACCCATCCCTTCCAAAATAAGTTATGCATAGAATTTTCTTTTTTTTTTTTTAAGATTTTATTTATTTATTTTTTCCCCCAAAGCCCCAGTAGATAGTTGTATGTCATAGCTGCACATCCTAGTTGCTGTATGTGGGACGCGGCCTCAGCATGGCCGGAGAAGCGGTGTACCGGTGCGCGCCTGGGATCCGAACCCGGGCCGCCAGCAGCGGAGCGCGTGCACTTAACCGCTAAGCCATGGGGCCGGCCCAGAATTTTCTAATCTTTGTTTTTTTTCTTGATATTTTCCTAAACTTTTGGTACCTGCTGTGACTTGTTAAGTTCAATTAACAATGGAAAAAAAAAAGTTAATAATTAACAAGCACTTAATGGATAAACTTATAACAATGATTTTAAAAACGTGTGTATATTTATACACATATATATGTTTTATATTTGGGAACTTGTATACGTATAATATGGTCATGATTTCTCCTTGCAGAATAATTCTTAGTTTACATGATCCAGTGAAATATACTAAGATTTCTTGGTATTTGCCCCTCAGACTGGCTCCACTGTCTGAAGAAGTGTGGAAGCCATAGCATTAAGTCACTAGATTTTCATAGTAATTCTTGGAGTAAGATTATTGAAACTCAGTGGGGAAGGTAACCTGCCCACATTCACACAGCTAGAAAATGTCTTGAGTTAGGATCCTAATTCCGATCCATCTAAGTTGAAAGCCCATGTACTATGTTTCTGATTCCAGTGAGTAGGTGAGGAAGGTAGACTGAAAAATGCCGTGGGCCTGTGGAAGAAGGGGCAGTCATTTCCTGAGTCCTCAGCAAATGTGTCCGATGCATTGAAGAGCTGGCATTGAAGTAAGTGTTGAGGGCTGAGTTAGAAGACAGAGAGAAAAGAGGAGAGTGAGTGGGGCTGTAGGAAAAGCATGTGCCAAGGCACAGAGGAATGGAAGCTTATGGCATGTTCAGAGAGTGGCGAGAACTCCATTGTGGCTGGGATACGGGGCACGTTAGAGAGCAGAGTAAGCGCTGAGATTGAAAAGCCTTGATGCCAGAGTGAGGAGGGCCACGTGTGTGCCACGCTAGAGACTTGGGGTTTCTAAGCAATATATAGCCATAAAGGTTTTAAGGTAAATTTCATAATTAGATGGGAGTTTTACAAAGAACACTTGGGCAGCAGCATGGAATATAAACTGAAAGAGAAAACTGGAGACTGGAGACCCAGGGCCACCATGTGATGTTGTGCAGATTGTTCACTGCACAAAGGTATGTGTGAGTGGTGGGTGGAGGGGACCAGTAACCGTCCAGCATGTTATTCACCAAGCTGTGTGCTCTTGGGCCTGGGCCTGCCTAGAGAGGGCATCTTTTTAAATTTACACAGTAAGATGCTCTACTTGCCCTTTAATTGCTTATCAGATAATAGGAGAGATTAGACAAATAAATAACCAGGTACCCTAAGACCTAAGAGTCTGGAGGTGGACATGGTGGTCTGTTTACGAACTAAGTGACCTTGGGCGTGTTCCCCATCCTCTCAAAGGCTATTTCCTCATCTTTAAAGGAGAATTGATAATAGGATCTAGCAGGACCCTGGCCAGAGCAGTTAAAGGGCATTGATAAGAGAAGGAGCTAGAAATGCGAGACGGTGAAATAATAGGTGTGGGACTGGAAACCACTGCTAGCAGTTGACCCTGAGAATGTGCTGGGAACTGTGTTAAGAGTTTTACATGTTCCGTCTTATTTAATTCTATATCAGTTCTAAGAGGTAGATGTTATTGCCCCATTTTACAGATTTTGACACTGAGGCTCAGGGAAGTTAAATAACTTGTCTAATGTTACACGTGTAGGGAGAGGCATAGTCAAGACTTGAATCCCAGTCTGTGTGATTCTCATGTTTATGCTCTTAACCACTGTGCTATGTCTAGAATTAATCTTTTCTATATGTTGAACTCCCTTAATACCTTACTTGAATCTCTCTGATAACATATTCTGATTTTATCTTTTATTATTTTTAATTTGAATTGGGTCATAGTTATTTACAGAATCTTTAATTTAATAGACTGTAAAATCCTGAGGACTGGGATCCAGTTTTATTCATTTTTTTTTTTTTGTCTTTCATAACCCTTTGCTTAATAAAATATGTGTTGATAAGATGAGTAATCCCTAAGATTTTTTCAGTCTCCTAAAATTCAATAATTTTTTGTTATATATGTAAAGCTTCAGTAGCAGTTATAGTCAAGTAGAACTTAAAAAGAGGGCACTGGATTTTAGTTTGATATCAAGATTGATCACTAAAGTTTTAGGAAATTCCTAATTGCCATTTTATCTGAAAAATAATTTGTGACTTGCTGTCAAAGACTGAAGCTGAGACTAAAGTGCACTTCTCGCAAGCACTTTTTGGAGGCTGTAAAGCTGTGCTGGCTGCTGCATTGCTGTGGCAGGTATAAAACTCAGATGGCTTAAATGATACTTTTGGGTCCATGAAAAGTGTTAACACTGTCATTCATGCAGGTAAGAACATCAGTTTGTAAAAATATGTGGAGCCCTGGTGCTGAAGGTCACTTCTTTTTTTTTTTGCTGGGAAAGATTCACCCTGAGCTAACATCTGTTGCCAATCTTCCTCTCTTTTTTTTTTCCCCTCCCCCAAAACCTCAGTACATAGTTGTATATTCTAATTGTAGGTCCTTCTAGTTCTTTTATGTGAGCTTAGGCCACAGCTTGGCTACTGACAGACGAGTTGGTGTAGTTCTGCAGCCGGGAACCAAACCCTGGCCACTGAAGCAGAGCGTGCTGAACTTGAACCATTAGGCCATCAGGGCTGGCTCTGAAGGTTGCTCTTTTATGGTTCCTACTGGAGTTAGATTTAAACAACAGATAGATATGCTTTCCTAGTTCAGGGCATGTTATCAGAGGCCCTGGGGTCAGACTGCCTGGATTTGCATCCCAGTTTCTCGGCTTATAAATGCTGTGACCCTTGGCAAGAAAACATCTGTAAAATGAGGATGGGTAAGAAAACAGGTTGTGATGATAGGTTAATGTGCCTGGTTCATTGGGAATTTGTTGTTGTTGGTAGTGCTGTCAGTTGATTCCAACTCCTAGGGAGTCTGTGTACAGCAGAGCAGAACCCTGCCTTGTCTTTTTGCGCCATCCTCTCACCTTCCGTCACTGCATCAGACAAGGCTCCACTGCTGTTCATAGGATTTTCATGGCCATTTTTTTCGGAAGTGGGGGCCAGGTCCTTCTCATTGGAAATTTAGGGGGAAAAATCTTCATCCAGATGGGAACCACTTTTGCTAAGATATGCTTTAAAGGAGGCTAAAATTGTGAGCTTGTAGGACAGAATTTGACACTTCAGTATTGTAGCCCATGTTTATTCCAGGATGACCCTTTGCTGTTTTTATACTAGAGTTCAGGTTCTCTTGTAACTACTGCATCTACTTCATGAACTCGAAGGAGGCAGGTTAGGCTTTGCTTCATGCTCTCTGTGCCTGAGGAGAGTATGAAATGATGGCTTTTAAGAAAATGGAAAATGTTATTCGAGATCAACATTGCCTCTGGGCTTTGAAAAACTCTGGTGTTTCTTTCATCTTCCAGGACAGTAGCACAAGTGAGCTGTGAGAAAGGAAACCAGGCCCTGGGGAAGTTTCATAGCTTGTCTTGCCACTCTTACTGGAAAAAAGGAAGGTAAGGGCCCGTAATAGCTCTCATAGCCTCAGTAGAGAGTGAGTTCAGGTGTGTGTGCTGGAAATGGGGCACAAGGGAGCTTCTCACTCCCACTGGCCACTGCTTGGCCTGAAGGGAAAGTGAAACAGCAGCAGAATGGGTCTCAGAACGTTTCTCTATGGCCAAAATAAGCTTATGCCTGTCTGTCAGAGTTTATTTTCTTTCATAAATTTAAAGTGGCACAAAGATTCATGATATTCTCTTTTGTGGTTTTATATCTTAGATTCCTAGGAGAGCAAGCAATTTGGATAAAAATACTCTTCAGACCCAATCTTGTAGTTTTTGACTGCTTAGTTTTGCACTTTAGAGTAAGTGCAAAGTTAGTCTGTCCATTCTTGACGGGGAAAACCAGGAGCTATCAATAAATGCTGAACTTAAAAACTATTTCCACAGTTATCTTCCCCCACTATGTGACCCCTGCAAAAAAGCTTCGGTCTCCTGTGAGCTGGTAATTCCTTAATACATGGGTACTTTGTTGGGGAAAATAAAATTGGATTGCATACCTTTCCCTTTTATTTGTGAACTAATTGTTGTTTTCCTGTATTTAAAAGCAGATGTTAACCTCTTCCTTTGATGTTCAGCAACAGACAGACTCCAGTTGTGTATTATACCCCTTGGCGCATATCTGTTGTTTGACCAAAGACCGGCTTTGGCAAATTAGATTTTGATGGTTACATTTTGGTCTGGAGCCACAGAATGGAATGGCAATTTATTCTTTCGTTCAACACACATTTATTGGGTTCCTTCCTGGTCTTTTACATAAATTGTTTTCAAATCTCAAAAATATCACAAAAACTTTGCAAATTAAATAGTGCTATCTCTGTTTTGTAGATAAGAAGAATAAGGCATGCAGAGTGATTAGGACTATTTTATAGATAAGAAAAATAAGGCAAAAAAAGTGATTAGAAAACTTGTTCCCGGTTACGTTGCTATGAAGTGGTTGCGGATTTGATATGGGATTTTTTGGCTGACCTCAAAGCTGTTACTATAGTGGGGCTGCCTTTTAAGAGAAGGTAAAGATGGAATTGGAGTAAAGATCTTGAGGAGTTGGAATCAAGAAAAAAGTGGTTAACCATGAGCTCCTCATTCATTCATTTACTCAACAGATACTGATTGAGTGCCTATTTTGTGCTAGATATGCTGCAAGGTACTGGAAATTCATTGGTGGGCAAGACATGATCAATCCTTCACCAGCTTCAAGGAGCAAACGGATTCAAGAATGAGTGTTTGCTCCTCCTAAAAGCTGCAGTGTCTTGGTTGGGAGAGCTTTTATAAATTTTTTTAAGATGTAGCAATTTTGACACCTTAACAAACGTGGATTAGTTTATTATTCTTTTACATCAGTATGTATACTCAGTCATCTGCAAATAAACAGAGGGATGGCTTCGCTAGAATACTTTGTAGTTGTACTCCTTGCTTGGGCTGCTTAGGACATGCGGAAATGGAGCTTGGAGTGAAACCGTATTGAGTTTTAAACAAAGTGTTGCGAACAAAAATATTAACAATTACCTGGCAAGGACTGTATCTAATTCATCTTGAGATTCCCCATTTTAGGTAGGAAGTACTTAGCACAGTGCCTGGCATGTAACAAGTACCCTGTAACTCGGATGGCTTGGCTCCGTGATGGAAAATAGAACAGGGAAGAAAGGAGAAAGGAAACTTGTAGGGAGGGGGATAAGTTAAGGTAATATCAAGGAGGAGTGTGAGGGTGGTAGTAAAATGAACCGATAAGTAAGCAAGGAGAGCACAGGACATATGATGGACTTAACCCCCATGTACAAACTGTTTTAATATCCAAGGCGGGGCAGAGCTGTGTTTAGGGAATCTGGAAATGCTGTTGGGTTTGGGTGCTTGAGAGAGACGCAGCCTTCTTTGGATCTTCTAATTTGACTGTTCTGATTTTCTGTTCACACATGAACTCTCTATGCCCCCTTTCCCACCATGGACTTTATTTCATTTTTTGAGACTTTTATTTATTTATTTATTTTTTAAATAATTTTATTTATTTATTTATTTTCCCCCAAAGCCCCAGTAGATAGTTGTATGTCATAGCTGCACATCCTTCTAGTCGCTGTATGTGGGATGCGGCCTCAGCATGGCTGGAGAAGCGGTGCCTCGGTGCCCGCCCGGGATCCAAACCCCAGCCGCCAGCAGTGGAGTGCGCACACCTAACCGCTAAGCCATGGGGCCGGCCCTATTTTTTGAGACTTTTAGCTTTTAAGTGCAGTATTTGGGTCTTTAATAAGTAGGGTGACCATACATGTCAGTTTGCTGGGATAATCCTGCCTATGCCTATTTTTGTTATTATTTTTGATAATGCTCTCTTTCAATATCAAGTATCCTGGTTTGGATGATAAGTTAAATGGCCATCCCACTAGTAAGGGAATTTGGTGGCATTCTGTATCTTTTTTTTAAAAAAAAAATCTTTAGAGCATCCAGACTGCTTTGATAAATTAACTTAATGTGAATGTAGTACCATGGGCTGGACCCGTGGCTTAGCGGTTAAGTGCTCGCGCTCCGCTGCTGGCGGCCGGGGGGTTCGGATCCGGGTGCGCACTGACGCACGCTTCTCAGGCCATCCTGAGGCTGCGTCCCACATACAGCAACTAGAAGGATGTGCAGCTATGACATACAGCTATCTACTGGGGCTTTGGGGAAAAAGAAATAAATAAATAAAATTATAAAAAAAAAAAAAGAATGTAGTACCAGTAAAATTACATATTAAACTAGTATCTGATCTCTTATAATAAGTAGAAAGAAGAGAAAATGGTGGTAGCTGAAAAGAATCAGATGTAGAGATGAATAAGTTGATTTCAACAAAAAGGACTTCAATTACAACTAATGGCTGGGATAGCCATCTGAGAAAGGGCATTTAAAGGTTATGATGATGATGGATATTGTTTAGGGAATGTAACATCCTTTGAGAAAGTCTTGTCATCATCGCTAGTTTTGTTCACTGTTTCCACAGCAGTGGTAATTTAATTCAGATGCCTTTTCATTAGTCCTCTAAGTAGAAAGCAAAATAATTTTTTAGAACAGATGTTTTATCAGAAGTTTAAAGAAATGGCTGGAGGGAAAATTGTTAAATTTAGATTCTTTCCCTTAAATCTTCTGTTAAATTTTGTCTTTTGTTGAAAATGGTGATAATATTTTAATCAAATGAGACATTCACATAGGGACTCCAAGGGCGTTAATAGCACGTATGTTGGGGTTTTTCTCTTAATAAATAGGGTTAAATTGGTTTTATAGTTCATATACGTGGATTTAAAGTATTTTATATAAACTAGTATTTTGTCCTATAGATATATGTAAAAGCTTTAGGTATTCAGGTAATGCTTGACAATTGCAGAATGAGAGTTGAGTGTAGGATTAAAATCATGCTTTTGTCCAGTATTTTCTATATCAATATTTTATGATATAGTGATGCATTTACCTTTAAGTCCCATAGTTTCTTGTTCCCTGTAGTGTTATCTTTTATAGGAGGATAGATTTCCAGAGTAGAGGGACTGTTTTTATACAATCCCAAAGTTCTGTTTGTTTTGTAATTAAATTCTGGTTCTGCCACTGGCTGTCTGTGGATGAGTTCTTTCTCTGAGCCTCAATTTTCTAGTCTATAAAATGGGAATAATGATGTCTGGTGCTTAGAGTTTAATAGGATGTTTATTCATTCCTGAATCTGGGATAAACACTAAACATATAACACAAAGGTTAGTGTTCTCCCAGGCTTGGGAATTAATAGCAGATACTAAGGATGGAGAGACATGTGTTATTGTTGGAAGGTGAAACTCAAAATAGTTAACAACCAGTTACTGGCCAGTCAGAATGAATGCTGACTGTAAACATTCTGGACGGTCATCACAGTGCTCACCCACTGAATATCAGCCTATATTGTCAGTATTGAGAAATGTGTGTTTAGCCCGTGATGATTTGCAAGGAAACCCATTGTGTCTCCTAGTTATAAATTGATACCTCCTTCTTTGAAATGATCAGGAAAGGACACCATCTTCATATGATGAGATGAACCTAGCCTTCATGCCTGGATTCCTGTCCCAAAGGTTCCCCTTTTCTTTGGGGACCTTGCTAATAATTGCAGTCAGCACTGTGATAGTTCTTTGGGGACTCTGCTTTCCCTTTTTCCACTCAATCCCTAGCCTGGAAACATGTCCTTAATTCCCTGTAGCAGATCAAGGTTGAGTTTATGACTTTTAACAAAACCCTGAGAGTCTCATAAAATTTGCAACTAGATAGGACAGGCCTAGACCCATCCTCACTGGGCCCTCTACAAGGCTTCCTCTCTGGCCTAGACCACCAACCCCCACTCCCAGAAGTTGGGACTGTATTTCTGGTTGTAGAATCCAGACATCAAAGACATTGAGGCCCTGGAGGAGGGAGGATTTCCCTTTTCCTTCTGCCAAGTCTTTCCTTCCTAGTTCCTGTTTATCTCAGACTCTGCCTCTTCCCAGGAAAATTGACATTGGGAAGTCCACCTCTCACAGGGCAGACCCTAACCCCTTTCCACAAGGGATGGGATGGCAATAGCGACAGCTGTCGGCAAGTCCAGTATCAGTACAAAACCTTCAATATAATCCTAGGAGGTTCTTTTCCTACGGCAGGGTTGAATTCGTTTAGCCATATTGGGCATATACCGATGTGGTTAAAAGTCTTCAAGAAATTGTTCTGTGATCACCTCACACCTATTAGATTGGCTGTCATCAAAAAAGACAAGAGATAACAAGTGTTGGTGAGGATGTAGAGAAAAAGGACCCTGTGCACTGTTGGTGGGAATGTAAATTGGTGCAGCCACTATGGAAAACAGTATGAAGATTCCTCAAAAAATTAAAAATAGAATGACCATATGATCCAGCAATTCCACTTGTGGGTATATCTCCAGAGGAAATGAAATCACTGTCTAGAAGAGATATCTGCTCTCCCATGTTTACTGCAGCATTATTTACAATAGCCAAGATATAGAAACAACATAAGTGTCCACCAACAGCTGAATGGATAAAGAAACTGTGATACACACACACACACACACACACACCCCCCACACACACAGTAACGGAGAGTTACTCAGCCATACAAAAGAAGGAAATCTTGCCATTTATGACAACATGAATGGACTTTGAGGGCATTATGCTAGGTGAAATAAGTCAGAGGGGGGATTACTGTATGATATCACTTAGATGTAGCATCTAAAAAACTCAAACTTAGAGAAACAGAACAGATTGGTGGTTGCTCGAGGCAAGGGGTAGGGAGTAGGGGAAATGGGTGAAGGTGGTCAAAAGGTACAAACTTCTAGTTATAAGATATATTCTGCGAATGTAAGGTATAGCGTGGTGACTAGTTAACAGTACTGTATTATGTATTTGAAAGTTGCTGAGAGAATAGATCTTAAAAGTTCTCACCATGAGAAAAGAAATTTGTATCTATGTGTGGTGATGGATGTTAACTAAACTTATAGTGGTGATCATTTTGTAATAGGTACATATATGAAATTATTATGATGTACACCTTAAACTAATACAATGTTGTATGTTAATTATATATCAATAAAACTAGAAAAAAAAAAAGAGATTGTTTTGTGTAGAGACTTTTTCTACCAACAGACTAAGGTAGTGCTCCCAACCTTAAGCTCAGAAATTTTATTAGGGAAGATGGAGGAACACAGGAAACCTAAGATCTAGTCCTGGTTTTGCCACCTGCTAGTTATGTGACCTTGAAGTACATAGGCACCTTTTCCTGGGGTCCTTATTTTCCTATCCATAAAATTATTTTCATGTCTAATATGATTTTTAAGGTCCTTGTCAATCAGAAATTCTATGAATCTATAATAACTCCTAAAAGTACACAGTACAATTTTTGAACAGATTGATACTGCCTGTATCTGATGATGGTGGTTACCATACTTAACACAGCCCTGGTTTGTGACTGGAGCTGTTTTGTGGAGACCCAGGCATCTGTTGCTGGAAAAGGTCATTCTTCCCATTGTTTGATCTTATATTATTCTATTGATAGGACAGGCTCCCAAGTCTCCCCTATGATTGTCTCACACAAAAAGTCCTGAATTTGGTCCACTGTCAGCCTGAATGTTAGTGATGATGCCACTCTATTTCAAATGTTGGATCCTCTGTGTGTCCAAATGCTAGCTTCCAACTTGCGATGCTCAATATACTACTTTGCAGGTTAATTATAAGTGTTTGTTGGTAACTTGGAGTGATTCACCCTTAAAATTTATTAAAAGAGAGACTATGTGCAGATTTTTCTATTTCTGCAAAAATGTCGTTGGCATTTTGGTAAACACTGCATTGAATCTGTGTATCATTTTCAGTAATATTGATGTCTTAACAATATTGTCTTCCAATCTCTGAACATAGATGTCTTTCCGTTTATTTGATTCTTTAATTTCTTTCAGACATATTTTTTTGATGCTATTATAAATAGAATTGTTGTCTTAATTTCCATTTTGCATTCTTCATTGTTAGTATATAGAAACACAATTACTTTTTGTGTCTTGGTTTTATATCCTGCAGATTTGCTGAGTTCATTTATTAGTTCTAACAGTTTTTTGTGGAATCTTGAGGGTTTTCTATATCTGTGATGGGTTTTCACATCATCTGTGAGCAGAGATAATTTTACTTCTTCCTTTCCAATTTGTATGCTCTTAATTTCTTTTTCTTGCCTAGTTGCTCTGGCTAGGACTTCCAGTACTGTGTTGAACAGAAGTAGCAAGAGTGGGCATCGTCGACTTGCTCTTGATCTTAAAGCCAAAGCTTTCAGCCTTCTGCCATTGAGCGTGTTGTTAGCTGTGGGCTTTTCATATATGGCCTTTATTTTGTTGAGGTAGTTTCCCTCTATTGCTAATTGTTGAGTGGTTTTATTATGAAAGGGTGTTGAATTTTATCAGATGTTTTTTCTGCATCAATTGAGGTGATCATGTGTTTTTTTTCCTTCATTCTTTTAATGTGGTATATTACAGTGATTGATTTTCTTATGTTGAACCATCCTTGCATTCCAGCAATAAAGTCCACTTTCAATAAGCTGTTGAATTCTGTTTCCTAGTATTTTGTTGAGAATTTTTCCATCAATATTCATAAGGGATAATGGTCTATAGTTTTTCTTTTTCTTGTAGAAAACTGGCTTTGGTATCTGTAATGCTGGCTTTATAGAATGAGTTTGCAAGTGTTCTTTCCTCTTCAGTTTTTTAAGAAGAGTTTGAGAAGGATTGATATTACTTCTTCTTTAAATGATTGGTAGAATTCACCAGTGAAGCTATCTGATCCTGGGCTTTTCTTTGTTGGGAGGTTTTTAATTACTGATCAATCTCATTACTAGTTATAGGTCTGATTTTCTTTCTTCATAATTCCATCTTGTTAAGTTCTGTGTTTTTAGAAATGTATTCATTTCATCTAGGTTATCAAATTTGTTGGCATACAATTGTTCATACTACTCTTTTATAATCCTTTTTATTTCTGAAATGTAATAATGTTCTTTCTTTTATTTCTGGTTTTAGTTGAGTCTTCTCTTTTTTTATTTAGTCTTGCTAAAGGTTTATCAATTTTATACATCTTTTTGAGGAACCTACTCTTGGTTTTGTTGATTTTTTTCTCAGAGGTTGGCATTTATGAATTTTATTTATAAGTCATTCATACACTAAGCAATTTTTTTGTGTGTGTGTGAGGAAGATCAGCCCTGAGCTAACATCCATTTCAGTTCTCCTCTTTTTGCTGAGGAATACTGGCCCTGAGCTAACATCCGTGCTGATCCTCCTCCACATTATGTGGGACCTCGCCACAGCACAGCCTGACAAGCTGTGCCTTGGTGCACGCCTGGGATCCGAACCCCGGGCCGCCAGCAGCGGAGCGCGCACTTAACCGCTACGCCTCAGGGCCGGCCCCAACACTAAGCAAATTGATATTATGTATCAGTTTAGTATTAGACCTCTGTATTTTGTTTTTGTCGTTTGGCAATGAATAAGACTCCTGTGCTTTACATATGTAGATGTATGACATCAGTGATTTTAAAATAATGAAGTTGACTGTTTCTGCCATTTTTTTCTTTTTGGGTGATGCTTTTGTCTCACTGCTCATTGTAGTTTGTTTTTATAATTTGTTACATTGTTGTGTTTCTCTCTCAGAGACAGGGTAGTGTCCCATGATTTGGTTGCCAACTGAAAAGTTCCTTATATTTTCTTTATGCTAAACTGCTAAAAGTTCCAGTGAGATTAATTAACTTTCATTATTATTTTAAATAAAAAGCCAATGTTATTCATAGAAATGGGTTAACTTAGGGAAGAAAGCTTAGAAGACTAGTAGATGGAAAATTCCAAATTTTAATCCTGTTTTTGTGAACCATAATGTTACATTCATAGACATGGACTTATTACCTCTCCCCATCCCACTCCCTCATGCAAATTGATGATGTTACCAAAATTCAATGAGTGGCCCTCTCTGTGAGCCAGTAGGCAGTTTCAGCATTACTTTCAAGAAAATGCGACTCAAAACAATTCATTTCAGGGGCTGGCCTGGTGGTGTAGTGGTTAAGTTTGCATGCTCTGCTCTGGCGGTCCGGGGTTCGCAGGTTCGGATCCTAGATGTGGACCTACATACCACTCATTAAGCCATGCTGTGGCAGCATCCAATATACAGAATAGAGGAAGATTGGCACAGATGTTAGCTCAGGGCCAATCTTCCTCACCAAAAAAACCCCAAAAAACAAAAAACAAAAAAACAATTAATTTCATAGCTTCTTTTATAGAGGAGTTGAAAATCTTGTTCAGGCTTCTTACTTTAATTTCTTCTTGATGATCCATTTGGACCGAATACTCTTAATCTCAGGGGCATGGTGAAGACTTGCCTTCTGTTGTGTGATGTCCTTGTTCCTTTCATTATCTGAATCCTTATATAGACCTTTTATTTGTGAATCAAATAATTTATTTCTTTAGGAGATTTCTATCAACTTTTCCATAGATTTGTTAGTTTCTTGTTATCTATATCATTACTAATGATCACTTTTATTTTACCAGTAGTTTCTTATATAGTTGCTTTATAATATATTCTATTTATTGATTCTAAGACACATCTTTCACATTTTAACATTCTTGAAATTTGGTATCTTGGAACTGCTGACATTTCACAACTATTATTGACAGCACTTTATTTTTACTTTTAGTATATAAAGTAGTGGGGCATCTTCCAATAGCACTTGGATTTATCGAAATGTTATTATTAATAATCATTGTAACAATTACTGTTAAACATATAATATTAAAATACTACTTTTACAATAGGATCTATAAATGACAATATAAACTTCAAGTTTTATAAAGAGTTTAGAGTGAAAAAAATCACTTATAAGCTCCAACTCTATGTACTTAAACAAGTATTTTTTTGTATTCCATTCTAATCTTTTTTCACATGTGTACATATTTTTATTTGGTTCTAGTTATATTATACATCTTATTTTGATCCTCTTATTTTTTACTATTATAGCTTAATTTTCCTCTGCTGCAAGCCTTCATATATGTCATTTTTAATAGCACCATAATCTATCCAGTGCTTGACCATAATAAAACAGCACATTGCCCAATTGTTGAAAATTCAGAATGTTGCCATTTTCCTATTATGAATAGTGCTTCATTGAATACTTCTTTTGCATATTTTTTGATCATTAATTTTGACCATTTTCTTAATGAAGTATAACTTTGTAGAAACCTCCTGTACTTTGTTTTGTTGTCAAGAATCAATCTTTGTATTCAGATAAATCACCAAAGACCTACTATTGTAGCACTATTCATTCATTTATTTATTCATCATCAACAATATGTTGGATTAGTATGTATTCAATAGGTGCCAAGAGTTAAGTTTTAAAAGTTCAATAGGGCACCCCTCTGACTTCTAATATCTCATATTCTGGTGGGAGACTCAGACTGGTAGAAAGTAAATACTGCAGAATGATGAGCAATGTTGGAAAGATATGGTAAACTTTCTTAGATGTGTGAAATTGCCTTTGACGGCATTGTTGATTGGCATCCTTAATGATGTAAGAGGTGTGGACATATTTATGTGACATAGAATTAAAAAAAAAATAATGTGTATAATAGGCTTGCTAATATGACAGAAAATGGCCCTATCTGACCTAGGCAAGCTCTTTTCCTTCAAGTCTAAACCTTTCCAGGAGGTCTGTGATCCAGTGTTCATCCAGAGTTCCATGTGTTATGTTTCTCCAATATGCTAAACTCCGTGTTGCCAGTAACTGTGTCACGTGCCTCATTCCTATTCCACATCTATTACAAACTTCTGTGTTTGTAGTAAGTGTTGAAATGTTGGTGGTTCATTTGACTTGCTCTCAGTTACTTCTTTTTCAAATGAGTGACAATATTTCACCATTTTATACTTTCCTTAGAACTTCATTGACTAGCAATTTACATCCTGTGATATTGGTGAAATCAATGCCATTTTAATTACATCTTATCATATTTGTTTAGATAAAAAAATCAGATTAAGAAGGTGTTTGAGAGATTATATCATCCAATAGAGATCTTTATAGTAAAAGTTTAAAAATCTACTACTTTTTTTTTTTTTTTTAATAATTTCATTTATTTATTTTTTTCCCCCCAAAGCCCCAGTAGATAGTTGTATGTCATAGCTGCACATCCTTCTAGTTGCTGTATGTGGGATGCGGCCTCAGCATGGCCGGAGAAGCGGTGCGTCGGTGCGCGCCCGGGATCGAACCCAGGCCGCCAGCAGCGGAGCGCGCGCACTTAACCGCTAAGCCACGGGGCCGGCCCAAAAATCTACTACTTTTGAAGGTTAGAAGCTGAACCTATACAGGACAAAATAAAATCCTTCTGTGTAAATTTCTGGATGATCTCTTAAGCCATTGTAGGGGGAAAAAAACAAAGAAATATTTCTATATACCTAAATATTAATTCAGGCTTTGGATACAATGAGTCTGTTTTGGAAGTAGCTATTCAGAGTTCCACCGTTTTGAAGTTCATGAGCTAGCTATGAATTTGCTTCCATTATACTTGTGCGTGAGAAACTGACCCTTATTTTTAAATTTCTCGAAAAGGTGATCTTGGAAACAGCTTTTGAGACTGATTTCTGGGGATTCACCCTCCCCCCCGCCCCACTTTTTCTCTTTGCATTTCTGAAACCTAAGTAGCAGAATTGTGCCTTGTTCTTTACAGAGCTGTGGTGATTAGATTGCATATTTACTTTGATACACACACATATCACTGTGTGGAATCACTGTCCGTTGTGATCCCCAAATGAAACAAGAAGGAGGGATCTGGGATTGACTGAGATAAATTTGTCTCAACTTTTCAAAACACTGAGTGAGCCCGGTATAATTCACTTGGACAACTGTGGAATGGAACTCTTGTTTTAGCGGCCATTAGCTATTTCATGGGAACTGACGGCACAGAAGGATAATATATATGGTAAAGATGATTTGGCAGTTGATAGAATTTGAAGTAGCATTTACATCACCAACTGAATTTTAATTTTTAATTTTAATTTTTTCCCAAGGTGATTTGTATCCTGACTTCTGTGACTGAGGGATTGATCTCTTGGCAAGTCGTTATGAAATAACACCACAGAATGGGAAATTATATGCGTACATCAGGGTCTGCATTTATTTTGTAAGCCTTCTTTACGGGGTGTGTATAATCTTGTTCTGCACAACTAACAAAAACCATAGTTGTACTTTGTCATGAATTTAACTAGCTGTAGTTTGTCATGAAAGACTTCCTCAGTTTCCAGAAACAATGGGCACCACAGAGAGAGGCTCTCTTTGCATCCACATTTGTATTAATGTCATTACTGCATTTGACTCTTTTATGAAGCCCTTTTGGTCACATCAACAGTTTGTTCTAAGCTATCTATCTTATCTTCTAGCTTCGTCTGCAAAATCTATGTGGTTAGCCTGAAACATATGCAGATAAATTGCCTAGGGTTCAGCTCTCTCAAACTTGGAACTAAATATGCTGTAGTACGCTGAACTCATGGATGCAGCTTTTCAGCAATATTGATATTTCTACAGTTGAATATAAATCTTTGGATGCCTTGATTTGCATTTTCATATTCATGTTCAGTTCTTGACCACTGGTTTTCAAATGGCTTCATCTCTCAGAAAGCTCTGATTGAAGGAGAAAGACAAAATTGTTCTTTTTCACCCACTGCTCTTCTGCCCACTCACAACAAGAAGAATCGTGAGCGTGAGTCTTTTGCCAGATGTAAATAGTGGCAACTCCCGGTTCACAAACTGATTACATTCTCAGGGCTTGTTGTAAAGTCAGTTGGTGGTTTTGAACTTGGAATCTGTTTTCTAATGGGAGAAAGCCACTCAAAGAGTAGATGAGCCTATTGAAACTTCTTTAACTCATAGCATTCCAGCTGCATAGTTTTATTTGTACCTTAAAACTTAGCCTTCCCCCATGTTTCCCTGTGGAAAAATGTCTTTGGTTCTGCTTTGGTATCTAAAGGAACATAAATGTTTCATTCTTAAATTCAGTAGACAGCCACCTCTCTCTGCCTGTGTATCCTGGGGCAGTATATTAGGTAAGGTTCTTAGATAGAAGCAATGGAAACTGGTTGCATCTTTCTTTCTTTCTTTCTTTTTTTTTTTTTTGTGAGGAAGATTCGCCCTGAGCTAACATCTGTTGGCAATCTTCCTCTTCTTTATTTTTGGCTTGAGGAAGATTAACCCTGAGCTAACATCTATGCCAGTCTTCCTCTATTTTTGTATGCGAGATGCCTCCACAGCATGTCTAATGAGTGGAGTAGGTCCGTGCCCAGGATCTGAACCTGTGAACCTGGGCCACGGAAGCAAAGCATGTGGAACTTTAACACTCGGCCACGAGGTCGGCCCCTGGCTGCATCTTTAAAGCAGAGTAGTAATTTATTGAGAAGATATTGGGTAGTTTCTGAAATTGCTGGAAGTTGGAAATAGGGCAGGAGCAAGTAGAGACTATACAGCCAGATTCATAGCCAAGGTCATATGATATGATTAGTTCTATGTGGGGTGGCCTTTGTTGCTGAGCACTGGACCATATACTGTTTCACACTGACCACACCATTGGGACCAGGCACTGCTACCAACTCTGTCACCTCAGCCTTTGCTGCCTCTGGGCACTGGATATTGTTGCCATTGCCTTCACCCATGATAATTTCCCCCTGTGCCTGCCTGTGTGTGCAGCTCTAGGTTCAGGGTTGGCCATGGCTAAGTCATGTGCCCATGCCTTAGCTGCAAGGGAGTCTGGGAAGGTGAATGTCCAGCCATTTTTGCCGTTATGTTGGTAGGTGTGGCTCTCATCAATACTCACATGACGAGGAATTCCCCAAATACAGGAAGGGAGTTCAGATGCTGGGTGTTCTCCATCCTTCTCCTCTTTATAAGGGCAAATTTCATGATAAGCAGCCACAGTAGGGGCTCTGGTGGAAGGGAAGTGGTCAACATGTTTATCCATCTGAAGCTGCAGGTAATGAACTCTATGATAACAAAGATGGCTGATTCTTCCTTTTGCACTGTTGTCCAGGGACCCTTTCACTGTGTGTTAACTAAAGCTGGAGGTGTGACTTGATGATTTAGGCATATTTGACATCTCACAGTGTGTTTCCTACTGCTTTAAAATAAAATGCATTAAATTGAATTTTAACAATTTGATTAACTAAGAGGAGCAGATTAAGACTTATCTGTTTCCTTATTTATAGTATAAAATGAAATTTTACATTATCAGTTTGTCTTACATGGTTGGGCGGTTTATATATTTTATTGATCAGTTTCTACCTTGTTTAAAATTTTTATTTGCAATAATACACATATATAGCTTACAAATTCCTGTCTGCTTGTTTGCATTGTCATTTTCCATTTCTCAGAGGCAACTACTTTCAATTCTGTTAGCTCTTCTTCTGATACTTACTTCCATATACCTAATTAATATGTTTACGTTGGTATTTCTTAAATTAAAAAAAATTTTAGACATTAAACATTGAATTCCTATTAAGGAAGATAAGGAATTAGCTCTCTTTTATTCTCCTTCGCTCAAATACTTGCCCTTCACTCTCCAAGATGGTTATATCTCAATTTGTTTTCCCTGTAAATATTTTTCAGAGCTGAGCTATGCAGTGCACTATGATTTTATTTTCTTTCTTGTACAACGTATTAAAACATTGCTTTTTTGCTTCATATTCTATTTATGTACTACTTATTCATCCCCAAATTCTCAGATAAGGTCAAACACAATGGCTTGTCTCTCAGTTCTTTTATTTGTGTGTATATGTATGTGACATGTTTCCTGGAGCCTTCTGCTTGCCTGTTCCACTCTGGACTGTTACTTCTTGGGGCCTTATGCACAGCTGTTGACCTGGAATTACTATCATGTTGGGAATTCTTGATTGACCTGTTTACTAGATGGCATCTCTCTTGGTTTCATCTCTCTTCTGGGGAGGCACATTGCCCGGTTGCTTCTTGAGAAAGAGTGTGCATGATGTAATTTTTTTGAGATCTGGCATGTGTGAAAATACCATTTTAGTCACTTCTCACATAATGATTGATATAGAATTTAAAGTTGGAAATTATTTTCCCTGAGAGTTTTGGAGGCCCTGTTCCGTTTTCTTCTGCTTCCAATTTTGTTATTGAATTGTTGGATGCTTTCCTGATTCTAGTTACCTTTATATGTGACTTTTTTTGGAGTGGGGGAAGCTTTCAGAGACTTTTTTTTAATCCCCTGATGTTCTGAGGTTTCGTCATAATGTGCCTTGGTGTGTAACTTTTTTCATTCTTTGGAAAGATTTTGCAGGGGGTAGTGGAGGATAATTTTCTTCCCACTGTTTTCTATGTTCTCCCTTTTGTGGAACTCTTATTTGTCAAATACTGGAACTTTTGTATTTTTCCTCTAACTCACTTATTAAAAAAAATTCCTGATCTCTGTCCTTATATCTTTTTGTTGTTCTCTTGGTGAACATTTACCTCTATTATCTTCTAACCTTTCTATGGATTTTTTATTTCTATGATCATAATATTAATTTCTAGGAGATCTTTCTTGTTCTCACAACATTTCTATTTTATAGCATCCTATTCTTTCTTGCTTTATGGGTATAATATCTTTTACCGCCTTGAAGTTATTAATCATGTGGATATGAAGTTTTTTCCTGCTCCCCACACTGACTGTTTCCTCCTAAAGTTCCTGTCTGTCCTGTTAGACTCTTCATCGCATGTCTGGTGGTCATTTGCTGTCCATTTTTATTTATGTGGAGGCACTGACAACTGATTGGAAGCTCTCTCTGCATGAGCAAGTTGACAGGCTTTCTCTTATCAACTGGTGGCCTTACCAGAGAATGACTTCCTCTTTTTGGAAGCCCCCATTCTCCCTAGTTTTGGTAACTGTAGATCTCTTTTCTTAGGCTGGTTAGTTTCTCCAGAAAAGTTTTCCAGTCTCCTACCTGGCCAGTGCTCTAGGAACCCAGCAAAGGAAGGGGCTGTGGGTGTCTCCCTTCAGAGTGTGCACTTTCGTTCTGTCCTCTGTTTCAGTATGGTGCCTCCACCTGGTCACTATTCCTAGTATCCCTGAGTCCAGACCTTCTCAGTTTTAACCTTTGCAAAGAGCAAATCTGAGATGGAAGGAGAGACACTTGACAAGATTTGTGGCTAAGGAAGGATCTGGAGGTTTACTCTTTATAACGTCTTACAAACAATCTTCCAGTTGTCAATGCCACCTCCACACTGCCCTCTCCCTCCAACTCCCACTTTAGATGTATCTGTGCCTGAACTTGCACTTTCCTAAGGTTCTGTGCCCCATATTGGCTTGCTTCTTCCAGACAGTTCTGTCTGTAGGCATTTAAATTTTGTCTGTCCCGGCTTTGAAAATTCACTCATCACTGGTCCATCTGCTTTCCATTTTCGAGAAGTTTTTTCCATTAATTTTCTCCCTTCCACTCTCTTTCTTCTGGTGAGCTTATCTCTCCCTCTTGCTTAGTGTCATTTAGAGGAGTTTTGGAGGGAATGGAGTTAAGCATATGATTGTAATTTACCACATACAACTGAAAATCCCTAATAATGAACTTTTGAGATTTGTTTTTTCAATTTGGATACGTGATTCTCTGGTCCATTAAAGAAGAGTTAATTTGGTTACTCTAGGATGTATTCCATTTACTACACTTTTCAGTTTCATTCAAAGATTGTTACTCTCACTCTCAAAATGAAAAAGGTATCACCCTTTCTTGATTTGAGTACATAATAGGAGAAAAGTCCATTATCTCTAAGTTATAAATTCCAAGTCTGACCTCAAACCCAGTCACAAGAATAACATACAATTTTCAACATTACAAGGAAATGACTTTCATCCTCTGGGGTTTTGCATGGCCATAATTCCAGTTGGGTCAAGATTTCTTAGATTTCCTACTAGTTTGACTTGAGTTGTGTCCAAGCTGGAAAAACATTCTTTTCTAAGAACCATTCTGTCCAGTGGTCCCAGTTGTATTCTGTGGGATACTGAGTTTCTTTGAGGCATCGCTATAGATTCTATAGAAGAATATCAGGCCATGACATCCTTCTCCATTCCTAGGATAAAATCACTTAGAGTCTCTCTTGCAAAATGGTTTTCTAATGTGCCAAAAACTTACATTATTGAACATGTAAACACCACAGCAGAATCAGGACCAAATATGATCTTTCTTGCAACGTTTTCCTTAAATTTTATTAGTATTCCAATTTTTTTTCTTTGTTCTGTGAGGAAGATCAGCCCTTAGCTAACATCTGATGCCAGTCCTCCTCTTTTTTGGCTGAGGAAGATTGGCCCTGAGCTAACATCCATGCCCATCTTCCTCTACTTTATATGGGACACCGCCACAGCATGGCTTGACAAGTGGTGCGTCGTGTGCACCCTCGATCCGAATCTGCGAACCCCAGGCTATCGAAGGGGAGTGCGTGCACTTAACCGCTTGTGCCACCAGGCCAGCCCCTGGAGAACTCCAATTTTAATAGTAATAACTGATTATTATTTTTTTTACAATGTTTAATTTATTATTGAGGTATATCAAAGATTACTGTAAATTTACTATGGGCCTTATTCAACCATTATAAAGCAAAGGAGAAGCCAATTCAGATTTTAAACGTTTTGTGTCTTGCAGGGTTTGAATGAATATGTGGGAATCTGATCTGATTCCTAACCTAGAATTTACAGAATCTTTTTTTTAAAAAATAATGTTTAACTTTACGTGGTAGAATTAGTGTTTTTCTGTTTCAGACCCCTCATGTTCCTTGTTGATAAATCAAAATTGAGAGTATGGAGAGGTTCTGAGAGGAAACATTTCTGTTTGAAGGTTCCTGTGTTCATCTTGATAGATAAAGAGTACCGGGCGTCTGTTTTATGCTAAAGCTTACTAGAAGTATCACTGTCTCTGAGCGACAAGCAGAAAGTATTAAGGAAGGATTGTCCTTAAAACCAAAAATAGATGCTTTTTCTCATTATCATAACTCAAAAGATCATCTATTTTAATGAGATGGACGCATCCCTTGTGGTTTCAAAGATTTAATGATCAGCTTATTTAATGCAGAGCTTGGAGAAAAATAGCTCTGGTAAGATAGATAATGGAAATTTTACTGAAAGCTAAAATAACAATAACTTTGTTCTTTTTCTTGCTGCAAATCTTTTCACCTCTTCTTTTATTTATTATTTTTGATGATTCTTAAAGGGATTCACCTGTCTTATTTTAACATGTTGGTACATTTACACATTTCTCACTGTATTCTAACTTTAAAAGATCATCACCCGGGGAGAAAAAATTATTTGCAAGAAGATTTGGATGTGTCAGGATTTAGGTATACTGTGTATAATCTAAGTTGCTTTAGACAACCCTGCAAAGTATTGTGTGTGAATGTGTTGGCAGTTGGAAGGAGAAAAATTGCTTCTTTGCTGATTTTAGAAAGTTCTGCCTATGTTCTGGAAAGTGGAGCAGGGGAAAATAAAGAGAAGAAAGTAGAAGTAATTTAAGGAAAATAAGATAATATACATGAAAGTGACTTGTAAACTGCTAAGTAACATAAAGATGTTAGTTACTATTATTGCAAGAGTTTAACTTGAAGTGAGAAAAAGGATCCACCAAGATTCAGTAAAGAAAAATGGGAAGAAGAGAAAAGAAATAACTTGGATAGGAAAAACTTCAGGAAGAAACAAAGTGGAAATATCATAAACGAGGAGTTTTACATCCTAGTTTCTTTATCTGAAAATGCAGTAGTACTGCTTCTACTTCCTATTTAAGCAGTTAGGTTAAAAACATTTTATTTATTAACCGAAAGGAAAGTTCTGTCGAAAATAATTTGGGAAAAGAATCTTGTCATGTGAAGTGGTGAGAGTTGGATAGAAACCACTAGGCAGATGAGTTTCTCAGCTCTAAATAAAGATCTGTGTGTCACAGGGGGTCATGTACCGTGTTCCCACTTAAGTAAGGTTTAATTTACATTTGTTGATATCATCCGAGCCTTTCATTTTGTTCTCATTCATACCTTTGCAAGGTAAGTATCCTTAACCCATTTTACAGATGAGACAAAGAAGGCTAATTAACTTAACTTGCCCACAGCCACTTACTTATCTGGTGGCAAAGCCCTCCCTTCTCCAGGTTTTGAGTTTATTCCCACATTTCCACAGATACTTCACATCAGAGCAATTGATTCTGTTGTGTTTCTGGGTATTCAGCTTATTGGATTTCTCTGAAAGAACTCCTTGTTCAATAACAGTGGTCACTTACAAATAACACCCCCAGGCCACGTTTTAGGCTTGGTTGTGTTTGTACAGAATGACTTCAAATTGAGTCCTACTTAAGGAATACTATTTGACTTCTCTAATAACCAAGGAATAAGCAAAAAAAGACATCTCAACTGCCTAAGTATGGGTTCAGAGTCTGCTCTATGCCCTTCGGACCTTTTCTGGAGCTTAGTATTTTAAGTCGAGTTCTCTTATACTTTTTAAATTTTATTTGGTTTTCAAAATCATAGCTGACTTGAAGAAGGGAAAGGTTGGTACTCTGACAGTGAGAAGACTCAACTCTTGAGGGTAAGGGAGAGGAGATAACCAAACTATGAAAGGCAGACAAAATATTTCCCAAAGCATAGCAATCAGTGGCATTTGAGTGGAGGAGCAAACAGCACTCTGTGCCTTGGAAGGTTGTCTTGCCACTGGCCTTGAAAGGCAGGTGTGGTCTGGTTACCAGCAGTGCACACATAAAGCCAGTCTTACACCCTGTGCCTCTCTTCCTTCAATTTATCTTCCACTCAGATCCAGACTCTACTTGGTTCTAGACCTGGATCTGTAACTTGGATTTCCCCTTGTGCTCTCCAAAGTGTATTTATATCTGTGCTTTCCTGTATGTTTGAGCTTCACCAGTCTCTTCCTTTTGATTCTCAGTGTCCTGTTGCTGTGTGGTAGGAACTCCCCACCCAGCTCTCATCATGGTGATGGAAACCCGACTTCTGCCTGGTGTCCACTGGGCCAGCTCCTTTTCCTCAGAGTTAGTTTTCTCATGTTCTAACAGGGCAAGATAATCGACAGTCATATTGATGATCTCGTGTCACCAAACAAAGATTAATCATATTCTGGATTGTCTGGGAAGGCATGATCTTTTAGAAAAAAATTAATCCACTATGGTTGAAATTAAACCCATTTTATTACTTAGATGGGTAGTCCTTCAACTGTTATGAAAATCTTGATCCTTCTCAATATCTTACTCCTTGAGGTTTCTAAAAAGCAGACATTATACAGTATTAAAACTGCAGAGTGCTGCAGAGAATTATAATTTAAGGAGTTATAGTATACTATTTCAAAGAGCATAACCGACTTTTTTAGTAGCTTGCACCAGCTTTCATATCAAAAAAATGTTGCATTAAACAAAGCCTTTTTTTCTTTTTAACATTTTGTTTACACATTTGTCTTTTAGGTCAATAGCAAATACTTAAGTAGAGATATTATGATATCATAAAATAGTTGGAAAGGGAGATAGTAGAACAAGTAGTTGTTGACATGAAATGTTTGTTTTGGAGAGAATTCTTGGCATTTTTGCCTTACATCAGCATAATAAGAATTTGTAGGAGAGGAGGGAAGTGTTAATGTATTTGTTGAGATTGATGTCCTTGTAGAGCATTTGTGTTAGTGAATATATTATGGTAGTACCATAAATATAGTAATTAAGAAGTTGCACACTGAACACTTTGTGGACTGGCGTAAATATTTCTTTCCTCCCCTTGATGGCTTGCATTCAAGTGAATAGTGTATTGTTCATCTTGGTCTCTTAGCATTCTTTTTTTACTTTTTATTTTTTATTTTTTTGTGAGGAAGATCAGCCCTGAGCTAACATCCATGCTAATCCTCCTCTTTTTGCTGAGGAAGACCGGCTCTGAGCTGACATCCATTGCCAATCCTCCTCCTTTTTTTTCCCCAAAGCCCCAGTAGATAGTTGTATGTCATAGTTGCACATCCTTCTAGTTGCTGTATGTGGGACGCCGCCTCAGCATGGCCGGAAAAGCTGTGCGTCGGTGCGCGCTCAGGATCCGAACCCCGGCCGCCAGTATCAGAGCACGCGCACTTAACCTCAAAGCCTCGGGGCCGGCCCTGGTCTCTTAGCATTCTTAATGAAGAAGAGAAAGAAGGATGCCAGTCTCAAAGATTTGTTTCCTTCTTGAGATATTGCTGATCAGATGGGCAAAAACAGATTTGGTGTATTCAGGACCGGGTCATTTTTTTAACAGTTCAGAAAAATGTCACATAGTACGTACTCATAGTAAAAAACAACAACAACAACTCACTATTCCTCACTTTTGGAAACTTGATCATTAAAGTTATTTCCAGACAAGATCACAGTGTGCTCCTGTGTAACGTGTAAAATGTGTTAGAAATGATCAGTGATACTTCAGAGCTTACATGTTATAGAAAGAAGTGAAATGATGAATAATATAAATGTATATTAGGACAAAAACATAAACCTGTAACTGAGTGAATTTTCAAAGAAGTGAGCCTTGATTATCTCATAACCCTCTGTTGCCCCAGTGGGTTGAACCTGAGCGGGTTGCTGTGTGAGTGAGCATCTGGGAGGAGAGGCCCCATGCTGTCAGAGTAATGATGTCCTGTCTTTCACAGAGAAGGATAACAAAGAAGGCAGACAGATCTAAAGGGGGCAATTTCTATTTCTTTGTATACTCAAAATGTTCACACCTACCTGTTTTCCCATTTAAGAAACATCCTGTTTTGCATAATTTCGTTATTTCTGCATCCTCTTACTCAACATGCAATATTTATTTATGAGTTCATAAAGATTTTCTTCTGTGAAGAGGAAAGTAAATGCAGTTGAATGTGCTTTGCAGCTTGGCTGTGAGTCAATTAGGGTGGGAAAGGAAGAGAGAGAGACTATTTCTGTTCTCACCATTTAATCGGCCTCCTTACCTCTTAGTTGTGAGAACTCTTCACTTAGACATATTGGTTTATTGGTTTATTTCGTATTTATCGACTGCTTGCTATATATCCTATGCCCCAGGGGTACAAAGATGAATGCCCAGTCAGTAGGCATCTGATGGCTTTGGAACCATCTCAGTCCTGGCTGATTTCAATGATGATAACATGTTTATTTAGAATTCTAAAATTCTATCATCTTCTGAAGATGACCTGGAGATGTTCATGTTAACAGAAGAGACAAACTGTGGAGCAGCCTTGAGGTTTTGAAATCACAAAGGCTGCCTAGAGAACATAAAATCTACTTTTCAAGGTGTTTTCCATTGCATTAGATTTTCTAATAAACCTTGCTACTTTTGGCATTATTGGAGTGCTTTTCCAAGAGCTACGTCACTCCACCCACTTCTGGATTTGCCAAAATCCGAGGTGGAAGAGTGGGCAGGAGACTGACGTAGGATGACTTCGCTGCTGTCTTAAGAGGCGTTACCATAAGAAATCTCAGGGGCAGGTGCCCCTGCCAATTCCACTCTCCCCTTCTTGCCTTTACTTTCAAATGTCTGACTCTTCTTTTTTGTTATATTAGTCATGCTAGGAGAGGGATATTTGAATTGAAGCATCTTAAGAAGCCTTGTAGGATGGTATGTAGTGGTTTCACTTAATGAAACTATATGTAAACTTTTGGAAAGGTTGGCACCCAAAACCTAAGATCATTTTAAGAAGAGTGTTCTTCTGAATCTTTTGCTTATATAGTATTTTTTGATACTGTGAAGTTCTACTATGGCTGTGCTTACCTCACAAACGCCCCTTTCCACCTTGATATATACTGGTATGTATGTTTATTTACCCTAAAACAGGGTTGGACTACTTTAATTTTGGAGAGTAGCATGCCAGAAGCCAAGATTTTCAAGATCTATGTCCTCAAACCATTTACATGTCACCTCATTCTCAGCAAAGAGCCTTGCCAAATGTTTTATCTACAACATTGATGTCATTTGGTCTGTTGCCTCCAATATCCCAATGCTATAATGTACAAACTTACTATAACCAAATTTGTCTTTATTCCTGTAATTCTAATATTCTTCTAATATCAGAAAGTTGTAGATCCCCCTTCCTCTTCAAGGTCAGCCCCTTCATCTGTACTCCTGACCCTTTTCCCTACCTCCTTTGGAATCTTATCCCATCCTTACCTCCTCCTTCTTGTACTCTCAACCTTTCTCTGCTGATTACTTCACTTTATTAATATGGACTTCCATTAGCACTTGTCTCTTCCAACAATTGTCCGTTCTCTGTCCTCTTCTCTCCCACTTGCTCTGTTATCTCTGCCTCCACCACTCCACTGAAGCCACCCTCAGTCAGGGTGGCCAGTGACTGCGTAAGTGTCAAATGTAAAGGTATATTTTTCATTTCTTTATCCATCTCCTTGTATCCCATGATAGCCTCTCTGCCTTTCTTCTTTGGTCTTTTTCAAAAGATCTTTTTCCTCTGCCCGTTCTATCATTGTTCCTGTTCTCTAGGGTTCTGCTTTTAGTGCTAATCCTCTAGTCTTCTCCCTCTGCCCATGTTCCTTCAGTGATAGTACCCACTAACCTAGTTTCTGCTACTCTCTATGTAATGATCACTTATATGCCTTTTCGTTTTGCTCAGGTTTCTTCCCCAAGCTTCACAGTCAAGAATATCTGGGTAGTCCCACCCAAATCTTCTACATCTCAGTTTCTAATGCCCCAAGCTAAACCCCTTGTCTTCCTTATTAAACTTATTCATTCTCCTGTATTCTCTACCTCAGTAGTCGCTCCCATCCACCTACATGTAGTCAGTCACCAAGTTGTTCTTTTAGTGTCTGGATGTTTCCCAAGTACTAATTCTTCTCTCCTTTCCCCTTCCCCTTTGATCTGATGTGTTCAGTTTACTTCCACTTCCCTAATCCCTACCCTTCCTCTCCTACCTAACAACCAAACTGGCCTAACTGGTCTCCCTGCCTCTACTCTGCCCCCTTTGACTCCATCCAGACGGAGTAAAGCATCTGAAACCCAGCTCTGACCTATTGGTGGCTGTCTGCAACCAGGACAAGTCAGAGCTCTTGAATATGTGTACAAGGTTATGATCTGGCTCCAGGCTTCTTTCCTGGCTTCACCCTAGAGAGTCCAGCAACACTGAATTACACCATGCAGTTTCTTACCTCTGCCTTTTCCATTGTCTTGTCTCCCATTCCCAGCTTGGCTAAGTCCTACCCAGCCTGAGGACATGCTATGCATCCCTTTTACTCGGCAGCCTTCCCTGACCTCTCCATTTCTGGATTAGGTGTTCCTGCTTAACAAAATCTTAGTCATTACTTTCATCCCACTGCCCTATGGGGTTGGTTGTGTGTGTGTCTCTGGCTCCACTAGACTTCACTCTCCTTAAAGACAGTGAGAGTGTCTTATTCGTCTTTGTAGCCCCAGTGTCTAGCACGGTGCTTAGCATATAGTACGTGTTCATTGTTTCATTTTAAATGAAAAATTTAATAACAATACATCAGTTTGGTATCTATAAAAATGGGCAAAAGTAATCTATGCATAGTAGTTACCTTTAGGAGGGGGCATGAAGACGGCTTCTGGGATGTAGATAATGTTCTGGGTTTGATCTGATTTGTTCAGTTTGGAAAAATTCATTGAGCTGTCCGCTTGTGGTATGAGTACTTTTCACTGAAGTTCAACATAAATACAGAAAAGTTTTTTTAAAAAAATTGATTTGTTGTCTTGTCTACCCACAGAAAATTTCTTTTTTATTTTCAAGCTTTTAGAGTTTTTACAGGGTATTAGTTCAAATGTCACAACAAAGAACTAGGCTAGTGCTATTCCTTGACGTTAAGGAAGAGGGGGATGAAAAAGCATCAGCGAAACATGGGTAGGAGTGCCTGGTCTTCTAGAGAGGGCTGGTGAGGCCAGCCCTGATGGATAGACTTGCAGTGACCTGCGCTTCTGTCACACTTAGTACAGGGGCCACATGCTAATCATCAGCGAGCTCTCTGCCTGCCTGCAGTGACAGGGAGACTTCATCTTGGATGGGATGATGAATAATTCATAAATGTAGTTATCTGGAAATTTGTGGTCATCATTAGCATTTTAATGAAAAAAATGCAGTCATTATTCTAAATCTCTGTTTTGTTTCTACTTTTTTTTTTGTTTCCCCCACCCCCCACAGCCAACCATCTCAGTCTTTCCTGAGTACTTGGAAACTGCGAGGCCCCTGCTAATGTGCTGACTGGTCGCTATGGGCAGACAGTACCCGGAGGCTCACTGTCATCCAGGCGGCTCATGTACGTATGGAGTTGGTCTCTCTCTCTTTTTTTCTTTCATTTTCGTTGTAGAATATTGCAGGGTACTCAACTGGTGAAGGTTTATAAGATTTAAATGAGAGTGTTTAGAAATGCAGGAGAATGGATTGCTCTAGGGCAAGTTTTTAATATGAATGATGAGAAATGTTATCTAAATTAGGATTTTTATAATCCAGTGGCCCTGTAAGACCAGAAGTATATATCAGCCATCTCCCTTTTCTGTTTTATGTATCCATTCATATATAGGTTTTTTTTTAAGCTTTCCTTTTTCATCAGAATATATAACATTTGAAACAATAGCAGTGCCATAAATTCAAAACATTTCCCACTGATTGTCTTAATTCTTTTGAAATAAAAAAATTCATGGATCCAGAAGAAAGGTCCTCTGGATATGTCATTGTTGAAAATGTGTTAGGGAGAGAGTCCCCGACTCTTTTTCCAATCATGGTCTTTTGAGAAGGGCTATAACTGCAGCCTTTTCCTATTTGTCTCTACCCCTGATTAATTTAGGAGAAAAATGATTGTTGCCCATTTAATGATCTCTCTCATTTATGTAAAGGAGAGTTTGTCTCAAACTTAATTTTGCTCCCTCTGGTCTTTCAGCCTTGAGCCAGCTGTTCAGATATTTATTCGTTTTTGTTGCTTCCCTTTGGACCTCTGGAATTTTGGCTTCTAATCAGGGGTCTGTTTGAGGGTAATTCCCCAGAGTACCTTTGCTCCCATATCCTTTCCGTAGTTATGTTTATTCATATTCACCTTTAAATCCCATTTCCTTGTACATTTCAGTTTTTTCTTCATAGAAAAGTTAGAACCACCCTCAAGCCCTCATCCAGACAATTGCTTCTAAAATAAGCCAGATCGTTGGAAGCAGCAGCAGAAGGGAGAGCTGGCAACAGTGGGGATTCAGACCAACTACTAGCATTAAAGCCGGCAGGGGAGGGATAAACAGCTTTTACACATATACTTTAGTGTCCTCCAAGGCCATTACTAGATTACTCTAAAATCAGCAATTTTCGTAGTGAACATCATCAGAAAAATTTTACCCCTATGTACTGTAAAACAGAGATCGGCAAACTATGACTCCTGGGCCACATCCAGCTCATGCCTCTTTTTATAGGACCTAACAATGCTTTTTATATTTTTAAATGGTTATAGAAATACCTACATAATCTCTATTTGGCCTCTTGGCTCTCAGAGCCCAAAATATCTATGATCTGGCCTCTTAAGAAAAAATTTGCCTATCCCTGCTGTAGGAGAAAGTAGGAAGACATGTACTACGATTGAACCATATGAAACTGTTAATATTTGACCTGGAAAAATGCTAATTTCATATGGTTCAATCTAATATATTTTGAGGAAATTCTTATGTCAAAATGGTTAAAATTTTAAAGTTTGGGTTCTTGGAGTGGAAGAAGTAAATTTACTTGGAAAATTCACAAATGTGGACCTGGTCATTTTTCACCATCTTGGTGAATGATTCATCGTGCCTCTCCTCTCCAGAGCTTTCTGAAGGGCTCTGAGCTGCAAGGTCTTGTGGTGTCAAGTAGCTGAAAGGAAGCGCTTCTTTTTCACTTGGCCTATTTCTTACCAGGGCTCTATAGGAGAAAACTGTCTTCTTAGATGTCTCACCCTTCCTGGGTGCCGGGAACGTGCTAGCCATCCCCGGAGGCCTCTGCTGAGCCTGTCACTTGTGCTTTTTTCTGGTGGGAAGGAGGGTGAGTGGCTGCCTTTTCCAGCAGGTACACGTGGTGATCCCTTGTCCTGCAGCGTGTCTGCATAACACGTTGCTTGAACCGTCTTTCCCTGGAAGTAGAACGTGGTTCTCACTCTTGTGTGTGTTCCATCTCTTTTTTTCAGTATCGTTGATCTCTTAGTCCGATGCATTAAAACTGTTATTTATTTTATGTGTTTTGTTTTCCCTTCTCCCCCCTCCCCTTTGTACCTCGCTTCTCCTGATTCTTAAATAGATTTGCTTGTTGAAACCTCCAGCTGACATTCTTTAGTGGCCACTCTTAGTGGTAGGAAGTATTAACCTCAGCTGCTCTGTCTCCTGTCACCTAAGGCAAGAAATCTAAGACGACTTGGAGCCTCTGGGCCAAACCTAGGTCTGGAACAGGGCCATGCTGTTCTCTGGAGAAGGGAAACTATTTCAGGGCAAAAAAGTTCTCTGGCGTTTATAATTTTGTCATTAAGTGTGGTCAGAACCCTCAGTCAAGGGTTGGTAGTACATATTGTTGTGCTCTGAATTGGTTTTGAGGTTCACATGGCAAATTGGCATTTTAGATTTTCTTTCTGTTTTAGGATTATTGCTTTTGCCTTTCAAGGCTATTTGCTTTCAGGACAGGATGCTATTCTTTGGTGGAATGTGGAAGGGCATCCATTGAGCACCAAAATAAGAAGTCAATAGCTAGAGCTGACCTCTCCTGACTTTTGAGACAATTGTTTGTGCTTGTGTTGAGACTACAGTTTTTAAATTATCCTAGGAATTGCTAGTAAGATTGCATCCTTATTTATTTGTGTTTTCACCTATCTGTTCCTTTGCATGACTACAACCACTGCTCTAACTCTGTGCATCAGGAGCTGGACTGTTGCAGTAGTCTCATGACCTCTAGCCTGCAGTCTCTCTCCCTGCAAATTGGGCTTGTGCATGGTGGCCAAGTTAATCTAACGGAAGCATAGCTTCAATCACATCACTTCCCTGTGTAGAATGTTTAGTGCATCCCCACTAGTCTAGAAGGTGACCCCGACATTTGAGTCCTCTCTATTTTCTTTCACTCCTCTTTATTTTAATACCCGTTACTCATGGCAAATAATTGTTACTGTCCTTGTTAGTAGTATTACTTCTCAGTGGATAATCTTATGCTGGCCTAAGTGGGCTGCTCCTGTGAAGAGACACCCTTTGCCTGTGGTGACTGTGCCATTCTTCCTGAGATCCCGCTCTGGAATGTGGATCCATCTTTCGACAACCTGTTAAAACCTTGCTTTGGCTTTAGGGCACAGCAGAGCTGCCTTCTGTCCCAGAAAGCTCCCCTAGTTTCCCAGCTTCCCCACACGCTCCTGTAGCTCTTAAATCTCCCTCCTGAAGCTTGTGTCCCCAGTCACTCTATGTTTTGGTGTGTGTGTGTGTACTTTGTCTGAACTTCCACACTGAGCTCTGTTTCATTTCCCTCCTCTCCTCTGTGTGAGGACAGTGCTTTATGTATGGTAGATGCTCAAATATTTGTGGAATCACCTTGGCTTAGGGGTGGGACTGGATAATGACCGTCCTCAGGAAGCCCCTGTAAAGCATTTTCCAGCACTTGGCAGAGCCTATGCAGACCAAGGCCACGGGGGTGTCATTAGGGCCTCCAGGGCAGCCCCTGTGCTGCTCACCCACTCCTGGCTCTCCTTCCGCCTTTCCTTCCCTCTCACTCAGACGGTGGGTGTTTCCTCCCTTTCTGCACTTAAGAAATTGCCATTTAAAAAGTTTAAACGTGTGATTATTTCCTTTGGCCTTCCCTGCTCTCCCTGATAAAAGGCGTTGGTTTTGTGTGTGGTTCTACTCCATGCCACACACTGTGTCCTGAATTTGCCAGAAGTTTTTCACTTCAAACTGCATAAAGTTTGAAAGGTTCATCTTATTAGCCCTGTTCCACAGATGAGAAAACTGAGGCTTGAAATGACAAAGTAACTTGTCAGAGAAGAGTTTCAGTTTGAGCCTAGGTTTATCTGCACCCCCTGTGTTCTTTTCTCCCACCAGACCATCTAGTGACCTGGTGATCACTTATTTAGTTGATGTTCAGTTGCCTCTTCTCCCCACCAGGGCTCTTGGTAATATGGGCCTTAAAGGCCTAAAAGATATAGGGTCAAAGGATGCTGACATCTGTCTCTATCTCCTTGCTTATCCAACTAAACTCAATAACCACAAATAACATGAAGGCCCCAGGAGAGCACTTCATACAGAAAGAGTAATAATAGTAAGTACAATAATAGTACTAATACTTTAAAAATCATACAGGTAATACATGTTAATATAGAAAATTTTAAAAAGAAAAGAGATAGGGTCGGCCTGGGGGTGTAGTGGTTAAGTTCGTGTGCTCCGCTTCAGGGGCCTGGGGTTCACGGGTTCAGATCCCTGGCGCAGACCTACACACAGCTCATCAAGCTGTGCTGTGGTGGTGTCCCTCATAGAGAATAGTGGAAGATTGGCACAGATGTTAGCTCAGCAACTATCTTCCTCAAGCAAAAAGAGGAAGATAGGCAACAGATGTTAGCTCAGGGCCAATCTTCCTCACCAAAAAAAATAAAATAAAAAGAGAAAGTGACTTCACAATCCTACACCAAGAGATAACCACTCTTAACATTTTGTTGAATACTTTTCTATACTTTAAGTATTCTCTCTTAATATATTTATTTTGTTTATTTACAAAAATAGGGTGATGTTGTACATGGTGTTTGCTCGACGAAGTGTCATAAATACCTTTCTAGATCAATACATTTACTGTCAGAGCACCTCAGAAGCAGCGGTGGCCCGTGGCAGACTTATTTATGTGATGATCCAGAGGCGGGCAGTAAATGCAGCTGAATGCAGCGAGGCTGATTCACCTCGGTAAAAGGAGGAACTTTTATTGTGGTTAAAAAAATGCTGGTCAGGACCCATTAAATTGATTTTCACCATCTATTAATGGGTCTCAGCTCTCAGTTTTAAAAGCAGTGGCCCAGAAATCACACAATACTGGAGGGCTTGCTTGGGCAGAATTGGAGGTTTTGGGTCAGGGAGAGTTCTGAACTCAGCTAGGGTTTGAGGAAGCAGTTGGAATTTGAGTTAAGACCAGGAGCATGAGAGCAGTGCTCAAGATTCTTAACAGCCAAGTGGCTCTCACTGCCCAGAATGGACAGGAGATGACGTGGTATCCCAAGAGAGGGGCTTTCCGCCTGGTTTTAATTGGTTTCCCTGGTGTGGGAGGAAGTCCTGCAGGATTGTCCAGATGTGGACGATCACAGCAGAGGAGCCCCAGGGGAGTCTCATAGTTTTAGCAATAAGATTTCCTGAGTGAAGAGTGGCTGTGGGAGTAAAGAAAGGTTAAGGGCAACAAGATTTTAAAAATAATAATGATTAGATTTTTCTTCTGTCCAAAAAAAAAACTCATTTATTTTAGAAAATGTGTAAATACCCAAAAGCACAAAGGAAAAAAACCATCCTTAACATTTTACATGTGTGTTTATAGTCTTTGTCTGTGTGAACATGTGTTCATCTGTACCTTTATATTTAGCATTATTGTGATCATACTGTACATCTTATTTTATGACCTGCTTTTTGTCACTTAATTCATCATGGACAGTTCTTATATTTATTAAATCTTCATCTAGTATGTGATTTTTAATGATCTTATACTTTATTGCATTGCGTGGCTGTATCATAATTGACATTTGCCTATTGTCAAACATTTTTGGTATTTCCAGTCTTTTGCTGTCCTTCTAGATTAATCATTGCTTATAACTCTTTTTTTCTCTTTAAAAAATGTCTAGGAGTGAAATTACTAAATTAAAGGGTTGCTTGCATATTTTAGAGACATTGCTGTGCACGTCCAAACTGCCCTCTGGAGAAGTTTTATCTGTTTCCATTCCATCATCCTTGTGTAAGGACTACCTGTCCCCTTTCTTCCTACACTGGAACACTTTCCAATATGATAGATGAAATATGCTATCTTCATTGTTGTATTTTGCATTTCCTTACTTTTTCCTAGTATTGAGGCTTACCATTTTTTTAGTCTGTTGAGGCACATAAAATATGTGTGATGAAAATGTGAAAAAAGTCAATTTGACTTGTGTTGATAATGTATTTTCTTTGTTTGTAGTTTGTATTGATTTAAAGCTAAAAGTCTGATTCTTTAAAGAGACAAGTTGCCAGGTGTTTCGTATGGCAATAGCTTGGGGAGTTCAATTAAAATATGCGACAGAGCCCTTGGGCCTAGAACTCTGGGTTTAAAAGTAGACAGCCTGTGATTGTGGGAGAGTCCTTGGACTGGGAGATGGGGGGCTTGGGTTCTAGCCCTGGCCCTGCCCACCTGGGCTGAGGGCTGTGGACAAGTTATTAGAACCGACTGAGTCCACTTCTGACGTCTGTCAATCGAGAGTTGGATGGGATGATATTTAGGCAACCTCTAGTTTAAAAATTCTACTACATTTGCTCTCCAGAGAGAGAACTGCAAGCAAGCCTTGGCGCTAGGAGAACCAAGCCAAAGGCAGAGCAAATATATTCAAGACATAGAACTCAGAAAATTAGTAGATAGTGAAGTATAGTTTAACCTTGGGTTTGCCAAGACAAAGAGCATTTAAAGGAGAGTGAGCACAGCCAAGTAGATTAAGGTAATCCACTTTAGTATGTAACTACAGTGACAAAAATACAAGTGCTTTTACATGATAGTGTTTTGGTTTCTCTAGTTAGCTTAGACAGGTGTGTTAGCACCCATTTCCTGGCGTAACTGTGTCAGTGCTTCTGATAGGAAGAGTTCTGAGTAACCATTATGAATGTAATTAAGTAAAGGGCCTAGCACATAGTAAGTGCTCAGTAAATATTTATTCAATGAATGAACAAATAAATAGTTACTTGAAAACTTAACTCTGCATTGATAGGGGATGGAATTCCTTGCACATTACTTAGGAATAAATTTAACAAAGAAGAGCAAGAGGCCCTAACTTCCAAGACACGGTTGTGTTAATAAATCTCCAACTCCTATTGGAGCAAACCCTACTTGTTAGCTGAGTCATTACAGTTTCCACCGAAGCTATCTTTCAATTCATGAATTTCCTCTTTGACTGTTTCTCATCTATTATTGAACTTGCCCATTGATGTTTTTTCCCCTAAGTGAGATATAATTCACATTCTATAAAATTCACCCCTTTAAAGTGTAAAATTCAGTGGTGTTTAGTATATTCACAAAGTCATATAAGCATCATCACTATCTAATTCCAGAACATTTTCATCACCCCAAAAAGAAACCCTGTACCCTTCATTAGCTTTCATTCCACATTCTCCTCCTTCCCCCTTGGAAACTCCAAATCTTTCTATCTCTATGGATTTGCCTATTCTGGATGTTTCATATAAATGGAGTCATATAATACATGACTTTTTTTTTTTTTTGTGAGGAAGATCAGCCCTGAGCTAACATCCATGCCAATCCTCCTCTTTTTGCTGAGGAAGACCCCGAGCTAACATCTATTGCCAGTCCTCCTCCTTTTTCTCCCCAAAGCCCCAGTAGATAGTTGTGTGTCGTAGTTGCACATCCTTCTAGTTGCTGTATGTGGGACGCTGCCTCAACATGGCTGGACAAGCAGTGCGTCAGTGCGCGTCCGGGGTTCTGAACCCGGGCCGCCTGTAGTGGAGTGCGTGCACTTAACCGCTACACCACGGGGCCGGCCCCTACATGACCTTTTGTCATACAAGATTTTCAAGGTTCATCCATCTTGTAGTATATATCAGTACTTCATTCTTTTTTATTGCTAAATAATATTCCATTGTATAGTTATACCACATTTGGTTTATCCATTTATTAGTTTAGATACATTTGAGTTGTTTCTAGTTTTTGCTTTTATGAATAATGTTGCTATCAACATTCATGTACAAGTTTTTGAGTGGACAAATGTTTTCATTTCTCTTGGGTATATATATGGGAATAGAATTGCTGGGTCATATGGTAGCTCTACCTTTAACTTTTTGAGGAACTGCCAAAGTATTTTACAAAGTAGCTGAACTATTACACTCCCACCAGTAATGTATGAGGGTTCCAATTTCTCCACATCCTTGCCAACCTTTTTATTGCCTTTTTTTTTTTTTTTGTGAGGAAGATTAGCCCTGAGCTAACATCGATGCCAATCCTCCTCTTTTTGCTGAGGAAGATTGGCCCTGGGCTAACATCTGTGTCCATCTTCCTCTACTTTATACGGGATGCTACCACAACATGGCTTGACAAGTGGTGCGTCGGTGTGCACCTGGGATCCGAACCTGCGAACCCCAGGCTGCCGCAGCGGAGCACGCGCACTTAACCGCTGCGTCATCTGGCCGGCCTTATTGTCTGTCTTTTTTTTTTTTTTATAATTTTATTTATTTATTTTTCCCCCAAAGCCCCAGTAGATAGTTGTATGTCATAGCTGCACATCCTTCTAGTTGCTATATGTGGGACGTGGCCTCAGCATGGTCGGAGAAGCGGTGCATCAGTGCGCGCCCGGGATCCGAACCCGGGCCGCCAGCAGCAGAGCGCGCACACTTAACCGCTAAGCCATGGGGCCAGCCCATCTGTCTTTTTGATTATAGCCATTCTAGTGGGTGTCAAGTGGTATCTCATTGTGGGATTGATTTGCATTTCTCTGATGGCTAATGAAGTTGAGCATCTTTTCATGTGCTTATTGGCCATTTGTATATCTTTGGAGAAGTATCTATTCAAATCCTTTGTTCATTTTTAAATTGGGTTGTCTTTTTTACTGTTGAATTGTAAGAGTTCTTTATATATTCTGGATACTAGACCCTTATCAGATATATGATTTATAAAAATTTTCTCCCGTTCTGTGGATTTTATTTTTACTTTCTTGACAGTGTCCTTTGAAGCACAAAAGTTTTTGATTTTGAAAAAGTCCAATTTATCCGTTTTTTTCTTTTGTTGCTTGTAGTTTTGATGTCATATCTAAGAAACCGTTGCCTAATCCAAGGTGTTGAAGATCTACCCTTATTTTTTTCCTAAGAATTTTATGGTAGTACTTACATTCAAGTGTTTGATTCATTGGAGTTAACCTGTATATGGTCTGAGGCAGTGGTCCAACTTCATTGTCTTGCGTGTGCATATCCAGTTGTCCCAGCACTGTTTGTTGAAAGACTGTTCTTTCCCTTTTTAGGGTAAGCTTTTCAGTTTCTACAAAGAAGCCAGATGGGTTTTGATAGGGATTGTGTTCATTTTGGAGGGTATTGCCATCTTAATATTAAGTTTTCCAAATCCATGTATAGGACATCTCTCCATTTATTTAAATCCATTTATTTATTAAAAATCTTTCCATTTTTCCATTAATTTCTTTCAGTGTTGTTCTATAGTTTTCAGTGTACAAGACTTGTATTTTTTAATTAAATTTATTCCTAAGTATTTTATTCTTTTTGATGCTATTAAAAGTGGGATTGTTGGGCCGCCGCCATGGCTTGGTGGTTAAGTGCGCGCACTCTGCTGCTGGTGACCCGGGTTCGGATCCCGGGCGCGCACCGACGCACCGCTTCTCCGGCCATGCTGAGGCTGCGTCCCACATACAGCAGCTATGACGTACAACTATCTACTGGGGCTTTGGGGGGAAAAATAAATAAATAAGTAAAATTATAAAAAAAAAAAGTCGGATTGTTTCCTTAATTCCATTTTCAAATTGTTTGTTGCTAGTGTATGGAAATAGAATTGGTGTGTCTCTGTTTGTGTGTGTTTGTGTATTATATATCTTGTTTCCTTTTTTCCTTTCTTCACTCTTGGAATTTCTAGTAGATTTCTTTTTCAAATTCACCTGCCATCCTTTCATACTATCCCATTTTTGCTTTTTCAGTTGTTTAAATATATTTTTAAAGTCTCTTTTAGACTGTTCTATTTTTAACTCTTGGGGGCAGATTTTGCCATTTGCATTGGCTATCTCTTATGGTGGTTATTTTCGTTGTTTGTCTTAAACTTTGACTATGACGGCCTCTTCAATAGGGGTTGTTTGCCGTGGGAGTCCCATGTGACCAGGACTATGGAAACCCAGGGCAGTTTCTCATTTGCCTCAGTCAGTACCCCATGGGTTTCATTGCTTCTGGACCACTTTTGTATTATTTTCTTGGCCTAGAGACCTGATGCTACATGGATGTTAGGTATTTGGATACTATACCTCCATGTGGGAGCGGTCTTGGAATTTTGATTTCATATTGGTGAGTTTTTTAAAAATTTATTTTTTTTTTTTTTACCCAATCCCCAAATAAAAGCTTCCTTGCAAAGCTTGAGGGATGAGGGGTGGTGGTGGTGAATATTTTCTACACCTTGTTTTACTGAAGGGGCAGCCCTTTGTGACTGCCAGCATAAAGCAAATAGCTCTGCTCTAGCAAGCCAATTTCATGGGCCCTATGGTCTGTATCCCCCTTTCTTCTCTGTGTGTCATCATAATCTTAGCCCCTAGACATTAAGACTATAGATGCATGTTCTAACAGCCTTCTAAGCCTTCAAAGCTTCAGCTTTCTCTGCTGACTTTGAGTTCCACCTTTAGTTCTGGCCCAGGGATTTATTTCTAATGATTTTGACTTTTTCTTTGTATTTAAAAAGTTGTTAGGGGCCGGCCCCGTGGCTTAGCGGTTAAGTGTGCTCACTCCGCTGCTGGCGGCCCGGGTTCGGATCCCGGGCGCCCACCGATGCACCGCTCATCCGGCCATGCTGAGGCCGCGTCCCACATACAGCAACTAGAAGGATGTGCGACTATGACATACAACTATCTACTGGGGCTTAGGGGAGAAAAAGGAGGAGGACTGGCAATAGATATTAGGTCAGGGCCGGTCTTCCTCAGCAAAAAGAGGAGGATTGGCATGGATGTTAGCTCAGGGCTGATCTTTCTCACCACAAAAAAAAGAAAAAAGTTGTTAGTTATATCTTACTCCCTATTTGAAACAGGCAGAGGCCTTCTTTGTCAACTTGGCCCACCATATTGACTAGAAACTTATCACCACAATCTGATTACTGTGAATTTGAGACCTTTGAATCACCAGATTGCAATCCTTGATTTCCATGGAATTTTAAGCATAAATGAGTGTTAAGAAAATATTAATTCAGTGGATGAGCGTTCTGCAAATCCTTCTACCGAGATGCCTTTTATCTGAGTAATCACAGTTTTGTAGTGTAGTGAAGTGCAATCTGACGATGGCCACCTCATCACTCAGAGAACATCACTTTCTGTGCATGTCTCAGAATCAGTAAGTTAGGTTCTACATATTTTGTGGCATGTGAACCCAAACTGTGAAATTGGTTATCTGAGGCCTGTCTACTACCAGTGTTTTTAGATACTCGTAAATATAGAGCTTGTTTTCATGTCTAGTAAATAAGGTTATATTTTGATATTAACAGTAATAAAGAAAGGTTACTTGTATGTGTTTTTCTCTAGAGAGAGAAATTAAAGTCTGGCAGTCTGAATTAAAATCTATTCTTTGTAACTTTTTGGTTTTTTTTTTAAACCCCTCTATAATCTGCTTCTGAGGTGGAGATTTGAAATTTTGTTTTGTGGTAATGAAAAAGTTTCCTCTTCACATGGATGCTCTGGATCTAGCACTCTCTCCTGCAGTAACAAAAAGAGAGAGCAGAACTAAAAAGCCCTATGTCACATTGTCAGTAGTAGGAATCAACACTCTGGAAAGAAGCCTGCTTGGGATCTGCTTTTGTTGTGGAATGAGACTAGAAAACGTAGCAGAATCGTCCTGGGAGGGAACTAAGTGTGACTTACTTTTTCTCTTTCCATAGGCTAGCTTTCTTGTTCTAAGGGAACCTCTGCCCAGCATTTTTGGGATAACAACTCTAGGGGTTCTGAGCAGCCTTTTCCCTACACTCCCTATGAAGAGGATTTGGATGGTGAGGATGGATTAGAAATGGTCCCTTCTGTATATGCAGACAGGCTTTGACTCAGAGATGAGAAGTATGTGTTGTCCTCAGGGAGGTAGCCACAGTGGCTCCTGCTAACGGAGGAGCTGGAAGGATATGCCCCAGTCGGACTTTGGGAGCTTAAGACCCATCTTCTGCAAGCAGCTGCTGGAAAAGAAAGAAGAGAAATATGCAACTTTATGAGACAATTTTGAAACCAAAGCAAATAGGGTTATTTTTCCAGGTTTCCTGGACACGTGCTCATTTATGCAAACTTGAAATTGTTCACGGGGGAATTGAACTCTGGTGACCTGAATGAAGGCCACAAAAGTCTTTGCAAAATGAAACCCATGCATTCTGAAAGGAATGACATCTCTCAGAGTCGAGAGATAGGTCAGTTTGTTAGCCTCTGTACCTTCTAGACCTTTCTTTAATGAGTGTGTGTATGTGTATAGATAGATATAGATATAGATAGTGTATCTATATAGAAATAGAAAATAGCAAGCATGCATTATTGAATATTCTATAGAGAATGCTTTGTTAAAGGTCTATCTAGACATTTTAGTCAGTCTCTCTCTTTCGATTTTATGAAAATACTTAAATCCATGGGGTTACATTAGGTTTCTCCTTTGAACTCTCTCGTAGGAGTGTCCAATTATGGGAAAAGTTGCTCCCCATTTCCCAGGGTACAAGAAAATTCCCCAAAGAGCCTAAGTTACATTTTGCTTATTTGGAACTTGATACCAATAAATCCAACATGGCTTGACTAAATCATGCGTACCTGCCACCATCCTATCCTTGTGACGGGGGCTTGGTTGGGGTAAAGAGGATTTCCTGTTGTTTTCGAATGTCGGGAGATAGAAGGCTTTTGTTTTTGAAATCACTGTTCCTCACAGTGAAGAGTCCAGTTTAAGCAAGGCTTAAAAGGGCTTCCCCATTTTCTAGTTGAGGGACAGGGTGGCATTAAGGCTGGAGCGGTGATCGGAGCCAGTAACTAGATGGACTGATACTGCACTTGCTCTACTCATAATGCTGTGCTGGCTTCTCTGGAGGACTGAGAAGAGTTACATGTTGCCCTCAAAGAGTTTATGTTTCATCTGTAGAGGTGACCGAAGGTAGTAACTATGGCAATTAGAATCCAGTTATGTGGTGTAGCAGTTTAGAGGAGAGTGAGGGCCAGTAAAGATGTGTCTAATCAGTGAGGTTCAAGGAGAAGAAACAAATTTTGAGAGCATCTTCCTCCAATAGGATGCAAAGGTCTGGGAACAGGTGTGATTCAGATTGTGTAGTTGGCTGAACAGCTATGGGATTGCAGGTCCCACGGGTGGTATTTGAGGGGCAGATGAAATGGGTTATCATGAAGGGACCTGATGAACGGGAGTCACATTTGAAGGGTCCAGGGGAGTGCATATCCTGGTGAGAATAAAGGGCAAGTTCATAGTAATCTATTTTTATTGTTATTAATCATTTACATAGGCAGACACCGTTCTAAGCACTTTCTGTATATTCTGTCAATCCTCCTAACAGCTCTCTGTGACGTAGGTCCTATTGCTATCACTCTATTACAGATGAGGACGTTGAGGCACAGAGGAGATAAGGAACTTATTTAAGGCTACACAGTGGGTGCTATAATTGGGATTTGAACCCAGGCTGTCTGCTCTAGGGTCTGTGCTCTGAACCACTGTATTGTCTGCTTCAGGAGCTGTGGGAGGAGAGGAGTAGGAAGGGGTTACAAGCAAGAGAAGTTGGGGAGAGAGGAAATGCCAAAGTCAGGATTGCTGAGGGCAGGTCCTTGGGGTGCTGTGTCCATTAGGTGGCCACACTGAGGGGTTAGTGATACAGAGGGGACTTAGAGGTCAGCTGCATCAATCCCATCCCAGAAGCAAGATGGCAAAACTAACGGTCTAGAGCCCTTTTTGTGCGCTGGGCTCTGGGGATAGAGCTCTAGGGATAGAGCGGTGCAGACAGTAGGAAAGGTCGCTGCTCCCGTGGAACTCCCATTCATTCTAGTGAGGAGACAGACGATAGGAAGGCCACCCAGTAATTATAATTATGGGTTGTGGTACATGCTGTGGAGAAATCAGTAGTGTGACAGAGAGTTACTGGGCAGCGCCCACATGACAATGGGTGACATAGGAAATATCCTCCTGAAGAAGTGATGTTTGATCTGACCTCTGACTTCCCAGCATTCCTTGTAGCTGGTGTGGCCATGTGACCTAGTTCTGGCTGGTGAGACCTGAGAATAAGTCCACTGGGATGGGATGAGGTTTCTGGGAAAGCATTTATAGTCCTGATTTTTAAAACCTGACAAACGAGCCTGTCAGTGCCCTTCATTGCTTTCCCCTACTTTCTGCCTTGAGTGCTGATAAGATGTCTGAATACACAGCAGCCCTCTTGTCACCACGAGGTGACAAGCATGAAGGATAAGCCAAGAGCATCGTGGAGATACCTGCTCTGACATTGTTTCTGAGCACCCCTGAGCCTTCCAGCTACTTCTTATGTATTGAACCCACAGTTAGTTAGGTTTTTTGATACTTAAAGCTGAATGCAATGCTAACCAAAGCAAATAAAGATAGAGATGTTATAAGCTTTTTCCTGTATGCTGTGATTGCCTCATAAATGTTTCTTGATATTGGGTGTGACCTTTAGCCTGTGTGAAAACTCTCTCCAAAAAGGAAGTTCTGACTTGTATTAAAAGTTGTTCATAGTTGAAAGTGATGAGTTGTGGACTTAGAAATGTAATTTTCAAAATAAATGCACTTATCTATGTGAACCTGCTGCAGCAAGTTCCATGGAGCCATACTTCATGGCCAGTGTCTTCCTTATGGCCTTTTTTATGATAGTCTTAGTCAGTGTTCTGGTGAACGTCATTGTGTGCATTTATGGCTTTATAGGAAACTATAGCAATACTCGGGGTAATAGCATAAATAGTCTGATTTCTTAAAAATGTGAAGCTCTAACTGGCTTCATTGGATTTCAGTGTAATGGTATTATTAAATTTTCTGCTTCTTTTCAAACTTTTTATAGCTAAGTTCCACTCTGGTGATTTCAAGAAATTTGGGGGCTGGTTCTCTACTTTTATGGAAAACAGTTTATCTTGGAATTCTCCATTGCTGAAAAGAAGGATAGGGGGAATTAATTTGGATTTTCTTTTTTACTCTGTTGAACTTAGTGGAAACACTCAGTGTGTTGTTTTCCACATGGAACGTAAAAATGGCTCTGTGGTATGCATCATGGAGATAATATAAGGTATAAAATGAAAATTGTCCTCTAAGCTGTTAGAAGAATAGAGACTATAAGTCATGGGGTCATCTAATTGTAAAGAGAAAGGGATTTTAGACATCATCTAGTAAAATCCCAGTTTTTTCATAACCTCAGAACTTGAGACCTAAAACAATTTCAGCCATTCATTTACAAAATAAAAATACATGTGGTTACCTCATGCAGCTTCTTCCTTCATGAAAGATTGTTCAGAAGGAACAAGGAAACGTTTGTGTAACCCCAAGGACCTTCAGAAGAAGGCCTCGTAAGCATCTGTTCTGACTGCCTCATTTTACAGACAGGAAACTGAAGCCCAGAGAGGAGGAAGGTTATTTCTTTGAGGTGGACCAGAAAGTGGCTCTTGGGCAGGTAGGGACAGAACCATAAAACCTGCTAGATGCATTAGTATCTTCAGTGCTGTCCGCTGGAATTCCTGATGGCAATGCCCAAGGTGGGATCAGTGTTTGAGCTCATTCTTGAGAGTTGGTGAGGGTTTAACAGGCCCCGATAGGAGGCAGGGTGTCCCAGGCAGAGCAAATGGTAGAAACATGCCAGTGGGAAATTTTCAATGGGTTCAGTAAAGAATGTGGAGCCCAGTCCGGTGCCCCTTTGGGATCAGGTGGTAGAGGAAGGGCTTTTGTCCATAGAGATTAGGGGTAAGTTGGAGCTAGTTTGGGCCAGTGTGTGGAGCGTCTTGAAAGCCTATCAATGGCGTGGGAATTTTATTTGGTACTCAGTGGGGAGCTCTTAAAGTAATAATGACGACGATGATGATGATAGCTTACCCTTACATAGCGCTGACTGTGTACCACCACCATTCTGAGTGCTCCACATGCACTCACCTGTGTAAATTTGCACAACAAGCCTTTGACGTAGGTACTCTCATTATCACCATTTTACAGGTGAGGAAACTGAGGCACAGAGAGGTTAGAGGACTTACCCAAAGAGATATTTAATAGGAAGTGATGGAGACAGAACTCAAACCCAGGTGGTCTGGCCCTAGAGTCCCACTTTTAATGGTCTGGAGCGTGGATATGGTGGTGATAAAGGTGGTGGACTCTCTTAGGAAGATGAATCTATAGGAGTGTGCAAGAGGATCCGAGTGAGGGCAGACGGGTGATCAGGAGGTGGATTGCAGGCCTCCAGGAGTGTTAATAAAGAGCTTGGCCTAGGTGATGACCATGGAAACGAAGGGAGGAGAATACAGATACCAGTAGCCTCTGAGCATGGATGGATAGTGCCAGGTCCCAAGTTGGACATGGGGGCTGGAGAGGAACAGAGTCAGAGATGGCTCGGACGTTGCTTGGATATCCACCTAACTGGATTAGGGAAGTTGAGAAGGAGATTTGGTGGGAAGGTGATGATTTATTTTTACGGAGCCCTCTTTGCTCACTGTGATCAACTAGTGCAGTGGTTCTTAACTGGGGAAACTATCTAGAAAAAAAGATCCATGTAAGTGTGTCCTAACAAATTTCTGAGTTTATAGACCCCCCCCCAAGCTCATCTGTCTAACGTGGTACTGGGCCCACAGTAGGTCTGAAAAGTTTTTTAAGGCAATTTGTGACTGAGGCATTTACCATCCTAAGATGGCTTGTCCTCTTCCCAGTTTAAGAATATTGGGTGTGAAAGCAGGAGAGGTGATGGGTGGTTCTGCATTTGGGGGCCAACTTTGTTTCAACTTCCCTGGCAGGGATTCTTGCCTTTCACTTTCCTGTCTGCCCTTACATTTTGACAAGGGGAGCCGATCGTGGCTAGAGATAGGGGAGGACGTTGGTGTTTCTTTGTGAATAGACATCCTGTGTTAGAGGAACGCCTTGTTCCTGGTGGCGGCCTTGGCCTGGGTCAGGGCTGAGTGCATTTTTCTTCCCTCTGCTGCCTTTGTGAAGAAGGTGATGCTGATCGGGCGGGTGCTCTCTGAGGCCTCCAACTGCAAGCCCCAGCTGAAGGGTCGAGAAGGGACAGCAGGTGGTACCAAGATCAGAAATCTGATCATACCCAAGAGAAGAAATCTGAAGTGGATGAGAGAAGATAGAGATTGCAGTTTGGCTTATGTTTCATTACCATTTCTGCAGCAGGACATGTTTTCTTCTCCTCCATTTCTTTCTCTCCCCACCCCTACCCCCACCCCCACCCCCACCCCCCCTCTTCCCACCTTTCCTTCTTCCCTCCTTCCTTCCATCATTCCTCCTCACTCCCTCGTTTTTCTTTTCCTTATCAGAGGAGTTGCTAATTGTGCAGGGTCAGTAAATGTGGCTGCACCTATTTTTGTGTTGGATTATGGTTTTCCATCTTGATTTCTCCAGGTAACACTGGCAAGTCCCATCAGCGTTGGTCGCATGTGGAATTTATACAGCCAGGCACTGTTCTGGGTACGACTACATGGGGATGATGGAGGGAACTAGGAGACTTGGCTGTCTCTGTCCTCAGGCCCCTTAAAAAGCACTGGAAAGACAGTATACATGTGTGGGTTCAAATTCTGGTTCACTCACCAGCAGAATGTCCATGCATGAGTTCTCTGATCTCTCATCTGTAAAATGGGGGTGGTAATATTTACTTCAAAGGGGTGGTGTGCCGCACAGGTAAGACGACATGTCTGAAGGAATACTAAGCACTTCTTTTATCTCCCTGTTGTCATCTAATTAAAAATTTCTGGATTGTACCTTGGAATGATCCCAGAAATACTAGAGGGAGAAGGGGGAATCTAAGTATTGTGTTCAACTGCTTTAGGTATGTTTATTCCATTTCTGCCTAGTAACCACGTGAAGTAAATATTATTTTTGAATGAGAAAAGTGAAGTTCAGAGAAGTTGAAAACAAAATAGCTTCACCGCCTGCTAGATGTGTGATCTCGGGCAATTATTTAGTATCTTGCTGCCTGTTACCTTCTCTATAAAATGGTAATAATAATAGTTTCCTCCTCACAGAGTGGTTATAAGGATTGAAATGGTTAGTATCTATAAAGTCTTAAGACAATGCTTAAGAGATAGTCAATGTGATATAAGTACTAGAAATTATCATTAAGAAAATTGCCAAAATGTCTTCTAAGCCACTATGTGGTGAAATCAGGATTGATTCATATGCAAAATGTGTTGAAACGGGATTTAACTGTAATTTTTGAAATGTAGAGTGGATTTGGTTTTTATGGAGCGGGATTGAGAAAGTGATGTTGGAAGCATCAGGAAAAGTCCAAAGGAGAGAAGAGAAGGGATTTCGAGAATGTGGGGAGAGTAGGAGAGATCCTGAGATAATTAGGAGGCAGGTCAGAAGGAAAGCTCTGTGTTACTTTTGTGATGTGGCTGAAGAGAAGCCTTTACCTAATTGCTTGGTTATGACACTCATCTTCTCCTGGAACCAGTAGGTGAGGGATCTCTCTGCAAATGAGATTGTTGGAGTCTGTTTCACCAGCTCCATCCTTTTTTCGACTTCCTGGAAGAGGCAGTAGAGTAGGATATTAAACTAGGGGTTCTAGAATCAGTAGATCAGGGAGGAGCCTGGGCCCTGCTGCTTGTTAGCTGCCTGATGTTTTGCAAGTTTCTTAACTTCGCTGTAGCTCCGTGTCCTTCTGTGTAAAACGTGGAGAATAATGGTGCTTACCTATCTCCTAGGGCTTGTGAGAACTGAGAGAGATGGTGCTCACTATTACGTTTAGCCAAGAAGAATCCCTCAAAAATTAGTGGTTACTTAATGTTACTCAGGGCCTAATATTGTCCCCTGGGCTTTGGTTAGAAACTCAGGCTCAGTAGGCAAGCCAAATATGGCAACATTTGGGGGCAATGCCCTTTGTGGATGAAAAGACCCCTGGCTCTCATCACTGTCTCAGTCAAGGATCTGGTATGGAATCTTGAGTTGCCCTTGACATATACTTTTATCTGCCTCTCCTTTCCCTCAAAAAGTGTCTTAGAGCTTACAGGAGAACATGAACATGATTTCTTCTTCTATTGGGCTCAAAACACCTGGACTCTCATTTTCCTTCCCCCCATTTTTAATTCACAACAGTACAGCACAGTGGGACTTATATATCTAGCAATGAAGCTATTTAAACAAAATTCCATTATAAACCAACAATTTTGCACTTATATTCTTTGTTATACAGAGATTTTTCTCTTTATCTCCTTTGTTCTCACTACAACGCTAGGATAGGGGAATGGATAATGGGTTTCTCTACGAAAAATTAACAGATGACAAAGTGAACTAGGTTCCTCAGAATCACAAATCAAGAAGTCAAATCCCATGTGACGTGACTCCCCAGTCCAGTGCTCTTTCTACAAGGCCATGTTACCCCTCAGCCTTCCTTCTTGCCTCTGATGTCAGAGCCTGCTGGGGTGTTCCGTGCTGTCTAGGAGGCAGTTGCCCTTGGAATGGCTAAATGACCTGTGTCAGCTCTGTGGGGAAACTCGAAATCCTTTCTTCAAAAACGCATGCATTCTACTTCAGATGAAATCATTTTCCTTGGCCAATTTAACAAAATCCTGCTCTTTCGTTTCCTTTAATTATCTTGTTAAAAAAAAAAAAAAAAAACCGAAGTGGGGAAGACCATCTGCTTTATGAGGCAGTTCATCTCGTATGTTTTCTCTAATAGGTATATGAAAGGCCCAGTTAAGCAAATTAAGGCTTCCTCTCATCTTGTTTGGGATTGTTCTGTTTGGTGCTTTTGCGTCACTGCCATCGGCATTTCTTGGTCGTATATTTGAGATGTCTTGGAGTGTAGATTTTATGAAAAGATGTTATCTTTGTTCAGTGAATTGCGGGCACTGTGAGCCATTTTCCATTTAACGCCAAACCATCACAACAGGGTTCTTTGCTTTTTTTAATCCCTTCCTCTCATCACAAGAAGTCCTATTAACATGTTTTCTGAGCTACAGAATAAAATCTGTCAAATATAGCATGGAAAGCAGATGGGTGGTTGCTGTCTTCCTTTTCACAAACTCTAAACCTAATCTTCCTTCGTAAAACTCAGCCTTATCACCTTTTACCCCAGGGTCTTCATTTGTGAATAGAAGACGTATGCAGTGAGGATAGGGGAGTGGGGATGCTCCTGCTTGCTTGCTTGCTTCTTAAAGATCTATCGTATGTACATATATAGCTTCTTGTACAAACTTTATTTCTTTCAAATTGAAGATAATTTTTGCTCTGAATATGAAAATGCTTAATACTCATTATAAAAAAATTTACACAAATCAGCAACATACAAAACATTAGAAGACATTTTTCTAAATCCTGCCACCCAAAGATTCCTGCTGTTAACATTCTAATGAACTTTTCCATTCGTTTCTTTATGGGCTATTTATTGAACGTCTGCCATGTGTCAGGCACTAGGGATATACTGATGAATGAAACAGACCTAGTCCCTGCCCTCATGGAGCTTTCCAGATAGGGAAGAGAGAGACATTAAATAGATTATATAAATTATATAGATATTTTCTAATTCAGAAGTATGCTCTTCTTTCATGTCTTGTATAATTTTTAAAAATAATTTCTTTTACCTTCTTTTGAAATAGTGTATTACAGTTTAAAATTTTTTTAACTTGTCTTTTTGGCATGTTTTCATTCTCTGTAGGGATATCACTCTTATTCTTTTTTTATAGTAAGTTTATATGGAATTTAATCTTGTTAGTGTTCTGTACTTTTATAAAATTGCATATAAGTACAGAACCCTAGCAAGATTAAATCCCATACAGACTTACTATTTAAAAAAAAGTAACAGTGATATCCTTGCAGACAATGAAAACATACCAAAAAGATATGTTAAAAAAATTAAAGCTATAATGTACAATTTCAAAAGAAGATAAAAGAGAATATTAAAAAATTATACAGACATGAAAAAGCAGCTTACATCTGAATTAGAAAAATCTCAGAGACAAGATGACAGAACTCAGGAAAGAATTAGAAATTTAAAAAAATAATTTTAGAAATAAATTCTAAGTTAGATGGAGTACAAAGTCAAATAAACACCACAAATATTGCCCCCAGAGAAATAGAGGGTGAAAAGGAGGAAAAAGGTGAAAATCAAAAGGAAATGAAGAAAGAAATATAATTTGAGAAAAGATGACAAATATTGATAGGCAAAGGGGATCCAATATATCGTAATAGGAAAAGAAAACCAAAGCAAGGGAACAGTACACATTCTGTATTTCAGGAAAATTTTCATGAAAAAAAGATTTGAAACTACATTTTTAAAGAGCAAATCATGTATTTTAGAATATCAGCCTAGAACAACCAATGCCAAGATAAAAATTACTGGATTCAAAAATAAAAGAAGAAAAAACGTTATTTGGGAATCTAGACAAAAAGAGGAAAACAGCAATGAGAGAGTTAGATTGTTCTTACACTTTCTGACAGAAACTCTTTGTGCCAGAAGAAAATGGAATAACATATTCAAGGTGCTCAAAGAAAAGAAAATGTGAGGTTATACTCTTTATGTCTAGCAAAATTGACCTTCCAATATGAAGAACACCAACCTTTATTAACATGCTAGAAGTCAGGGGAGGAAGTATTGTTCCTATGAGCTCTTCCTAAAGAATCTCCTGAAGAGTGAGCTTTAAACAACAAAAATAAGAGGCGACTAGGACATCTCAAGATGATAGCAAGGAAGCCAGCAAAGATTATTAGGGCTGTGTCAAAAGAACTCAGGAGCCAACTTGAAGAGGCTTCTACTGGCTAAAAATGGGACAATTTGAGTTTCAAAAATAAGAATTGCAAATATGCTTAAATCTGAGAGGTCTGATGATATGAAAAAAAATTATTGGTTACCACCTGAGGTTAATGGAATACCAATTCATGACCTTGAAAATAGTCAAGAAAGAATCGAGTCTTTATCCTGCCTTTCTTATCTGGATCGACCACTGGATAACCAAGTAGTAAATGAGGGGAGGCATCTCCTAAAATTTTTCCACCCAACGAATGAAGATGAAATGAGAGAATTAGAATATCACCATTTTGCAACCTGTGTTGATTTAGTGGATCCAGGCATTGAGTGATAATGGCTGCTAATATTAGAAACCAGTGAAAATCAGATATCATGTGCTTCTTGATGAAAGATCATACCACCAAGTGGACTGAATCTCAATTTTTTCAAGCCTCTGCGTCCAGCTGCCAATTTGCAGGAAATTCAGAGGATGCCGGAATGTGTTCGCCCGCACCATGAATATGCAGTCAGCAAAATCCATACTGTGGAAACTCCATAGCTCATAAGGTCCACATTCTTTAATGAATAAATTATAAGGTAAAGACAAGGATGAAGGGGAAGATAGAGTAAATATAACTTAAAAGGCATATCAAATTTTAAAAAATGAATAAGAACTATATTGACCTCGGTGGTACAGTTGAGTAATAAAATCATAAAGAAATGCAAGGAAGAGATTACTGTAAGTTCAAAATAGTTTGTTTACTTTTGATGGAAAGGAAGAACTTCGTGGAGGGTGGAGGGCCTTCTGGGGGGTGGCTAGCAAAGTCTGTTTCTTGATCTGGTTGCAGTTATGAGTGTTATAAAAATAATAATTAATAAGCTATTTGTTCTGTGTGATTTCCTAAATCTGTGTTTTATTTTACCGTAAAAAGGTTTTTAAAAATTTATGAAAGAATAACACTATACATGCTGCCTTTGTTCCAAGTTTTTATTATGATAATTTTCAAACATACAGAAAAATTGAAAGTGCTGGGTATTAAATGCCAATATACTCATCATACTGTTTTATAACTAGTTTTTTCATTCAATAGTATTTAGTAGAGATCTTTCTGTGTAACTAAATATAGAAACATCCTGGGGCTGGCCCGGTGACGTAGTGGTTAAGTTCACACGCTCCGCTTCGGCAGCGCAGGGTTTACAGGTTCAGATCCTGGGCGCGGACTGACGCATCGCTTGTCAAGCCATGCTGTGGCGGTGTCCCATATAAAGTAGAGGAAGATAAGCACGGATGTTAGCCCAGGGCCAATCTTCCTCAGCAAAAAGAGGAGGTTTGGCATCAGATGTTAGCTCAGGGCTAATCTTCCTCACACAAAAAAAGAAACATTCTCACTTTTTAGTATTCCATTGTATAGATGTGATACTTGATTTAAATTAGTTTTCTATTGATGGACATTAAACTTGTTTCTGATTTTGTTTCTAGTAGAAATAATGCTGCTTATATGTCCTTATGACAAATTCCTAAAATTTGTCATCACAGGGTATTCTAATGCGCAAAGCATAAATGGTTGTGTGTTGTGAATGAACAACAGTAGATACCAAAGATGTAGCCTATATTGATCAAGACGGCCCTCTGTAACCTACACAAGGCGTAAATCTCCAAGACAGAGCTTGATTCCCCACAGCGATATCCTCAAATAGCATCATACCTTCCTTGGATCAATTCAGGTTTAATCCCAGCGGCTCTTGTGTTATCTCATTTTGGTTGTTGTGGGTATAATTAGTGTATCATTTATCTGTTGCCACAATAATGCTGCATAATGAACCACCCCCAAATTTAGTGGCTTAAACGGTAGCCATTAGTATCTGCAGGATGGCTGAGTGATTCTTAAGAGTCTCTGCTGGGCTCACCCATGTGCCTATAGTCAGCTGCAGGTATAGTGTGACGATCCTTACAGCACTCTGCCGCATGTTTGATGGGCGGATGGCTTAGGCTGGTCTAACATGGCCTTGGCCAAGAGAACTCAACTGTCCTACCCAGATCTTCAGCATCTTTCCAATAAGCCAACCTGGGTGTGTTCTGGCAGTAGCACACATCATATCTTTTTCAGGCGGCTGGAAATGGGCCCATGCTTTTCGAGCTTCTCTGTCATCCTATTTGCTAACCTCCTATTGACCTAAGCAAGTCACAGAGCTAGGCCAGAGCCAGTGGGAAGGGACTGCCTGGTTACAGAGCAGAGAGTGAGGAGACAGAGAGGTGGTTGATTGAGGCCATTAATGCAGTCTGTCCTCCATAGCCATCCAGCAGCATATTTTAAATTGGCACTTCTTAGAAGTGTTAAACATTGATGTTATTTCTAAACTGCAGAGGTTATGCCTTTGAAATATGAAAAATGGAGATCAAGTATATTTGTGGGGTAAGCTTTTGCTTCATTTAAAAAATGTCTTGTCGTGGGGCTGGCCTAGTGACCTGGTTAAGTTTGTGTGCTCTGCTTCAGTGGTCCTGGGTTCTTAGGTTTGGATCCTGGGTGTGGACCTACACACTGCTCGTCAAGCCGTGCTGTAGCAGCATCCCACATACAAAATAGAGGAAGATTGGCACAGATGTTAGCTCGGGACTGATCTTCCTCAAGCAAAAAGAGGAAGATTGGCAACACATGTTAGCTCAGGACTGATCTTCGTCACAAAAAAAAAAAAGTTTTTTTGGTTGAATATACCTCAATAAAAAAAATTTCTTGTCAAGAATTATAAAGGTAACTCTTCAGTGGAAAATCTACATTTATTATTCTATCTTGAAAATATTTCTTTTCCAGTTGTTATTTTCCATTGGGAAACATTTCAGGAAACAGGGTTTTCCCTGTCTGTGCATATTTTTCTTTGTTTGATAGTGTTCTTGGAATTGGTTTTGAAATCTGGCCTTGAGAACATTGAATAAAGAGCTAGAATCACAAATCAACCTCCTTAAGTATTTTTGCCTAAGATACAGATAGTAGAGATAGGACCAGTCCCTGCACCTTTATTGCTGCAACTGTTTTCCTTCTATTTTGAGTTATACAAGGGTTAAATTTAGGCTCTTCCAGAACAGTGATTGTGAACAGCAGATGTGCAGCATGCAGGTATGTGGATGGCAAAAAGTTGTCACTAGCAATGGTTAATATCTCAAAAAGTTTTTTAAAAATTAAGTTTATTCCCATAGACTGCAATATTATGTGCTATACCTCTACTCTCTTCTCTGTAGAAATAAAAAATACTGAAATAAAAATTTGCATATACATATACTTGCTGAATACCTTTCATTATGGGTGCATCATAAAATTATACACACTTTAGTTGTTTAACGGAAGCTGTGTGTGTTATTCTAAATAGGCAATTTAAAGGATTTCTCGAAGTAAGTTTGTTGTCAAGTTTTGCTTCATTTTCTGACTTTAGAACCCGCCCCCAGAGTGAGTTAAAATTTCGTGCGTTTATTCAGTCGCGCTCTGTCTTGCTTTCTTGAGCTATAAGGAAAAAGAAGACTCAGGTTTGTTTGCCAGCAGTTGAGAGTCCCCTTTGTTTTTAGTTGACCTGTCTATCAGGATATTGGATGTGAACTTCAAAAGAATAATAATGATAATTCATAATGTGGCGAGAATTGTCTTGCAGAGTTAATTAGCTCAGGTGATTTGAGTCAACTTCAAGAGAAAGTCCTGAGAAATATGACATAGTGGTCATGAGCCTGGTCTTTGGAGGCTGACAGATATGGGTCCTGATACCAGCTTAGTCACTTGCCTGCCGTGTGACCTTGGACAGGTTACCTAATCCCCTGTGCCTCAGTTTCCCCATCAGTAAAATTGATGTAATAGTAGTACCTCTTTCATAGGGTTGTTGGAAGTGAGAAATGAGATAATCCTTACAAAATAGCCACTTAGCACAATGCCTGGGACGTAGTAAGTGCTTAATAAATGTTATGTAGTGTTGGTACTGGGAGGAACCCTGGGCATCTGATGCAACTGCTCCATTTTATAGATTTGGAAGGAGAGATTAAGTTCTTCAGGGAAAAATGTTTAAAACCTTCAAGTAAGATTGAATCAGCATGTATTTGGAGCTAGGTGTAATCCTGAAATGCAATGTCTACTTTAAAAGTATTTATGGGGGCCAGCCCCGTGGCGCAAGCGGTTAAGTGCGTGCACTCCACTGTGGCGGCCCGGGATTCGCCTGTTCGGATCCTGGGCGCGCACTGACGCACTGCTTGGCAAGCCACACTGTGGCAGCATCCCATATAAAGTGGAGGAAGATAAGCACGGCTGTTAGCCCAGGGCCAGTCTTCCTCAGCAAAAAAAGAGGAGAATTGGCAGATGTTAGCACAGGGCTGATCTCCTCACCAAAAAAAAAAAGTATTTATCAACTAATATAGCCCTGTAGATTTTCAAGAGCAGTGTAAGCTGACCATTTTTTGAGAGCCCTTCCTGTGCTTGGCAGGTTACAATAATGGTTTCAGTAATGGCGGAAAGAAATTTTCCATTATAATTGCAGTTCTTAGCTCCATTCTTGGACTCAGCCTGTTATTTGTGAACATTTTCACAAGAGGGCAGGACATCAACGAGAGAAGATAGAAAGATGTGGACCACCAGGGTTACTGAGTGCTTATGGTGGATGTGCAGAGATCTCCAAGGCACTTTGCATTTCTTCAGACAGCTTATAACCTAGTTGAGAAAACAGGTCATATGTAAGAAAAAAAAAATAGTAATAATAGTTAGCATTTATTGTATGTTAAATATCTGCCAGGCACAAAGCAAAGCAAGCAAGCAACCTATCATATCTCATTCAATCCTCATAGTAACTGTCAGGTTGATGTCAGATTATTCAGTTTGCAGTTGAGTAAGAGACGTTTACAGACATTAAGTATTTGGTTCAAGATCATATAGGACCTAAATGTTGAATGAGTTAAGAAGAGGAGGAGATAACTCTGGACTGAGTCATAATTTTCAAAGTTGGGGGGCTGGATGTGGCTAGAGCACCCCTTAAGAAGTGTGGAAGAGAGCCCACTATTTGCATTTTTGATGTAGAGAACAGGGATGATAAATGTCTTGCAGTACCCAGGACAACCCTGTATAACAAAGTGTCGTACTCTGCAAAGCTTGCAAATACCCTGCCAAATATTCATGTAGGTGAACAACATGTTTATAATGATCTGAGCCTAGAAGTTCTAAACATAAAGTATTTTTTTATGGCTTTAATATATACTATATATTCCAGAAGTGGAGACTTCTAATTGAAAGATAATTGTATTTAATATTTTTTGGAATTTTCTTAGAATTCAGCATTTTGAAATTGATGTCATTGACCGCAGTGCAAATCATGATATCTGGGTTGATGACACAACACACGCCTCTGTCAGTCTGCATTTGTAGCTCTCATTGCTCACGGTGATTCTGCCTATAGATGCAAGCATCTGGTGACTGTTCATTGTGACTGCTAGTGTAGTCAGGCCCAAGAATTATCTATTGAAATGTGTCCCTCCTATTATTTATCTTTTTCTGGGATTTATATGCAGATAGGTTATACTATCTATGAATTTCATTTCAAGAAAGTAAAGGGGATGTTATAAAATATTAGTTATAGCAAGGGAGCGTCGTGTCTGATAAGATTGCATAGGTTAGAGTTTTCAGGAAAGTAGCTACTTGAAGGTAATGAAGGATTTGAGTCCATGAGAAGTTCTAGAATCAATTGGGTGTTAGATTGTCCATGGCTGAAAGAACTTTGTTCTGGAGGTTTTTGGATAAGAGAGTGATTGTGAACGGAGCAGTGTTTATCTGGCATTGTGGAGCTGGGATAGATCTGGAAGGAGGTGTTGGGTGGGATTAGACTGGAGGCTGGGGCAGGAGTTGTGGAACTGCGTGAAATGCTAAAGATCTAAAGAAGAAGTGGAAGGACAGAGCGGAGTAAATTGAGAAGAATTTGTCAGACTATTTTGTCTGTATTTGGGGAAGACAGGTAAAGTAAAATTCTTTGATTTTTATTTATATCTTTATCTCCCTTGGGCATCATTTAAAAGTACATAGTGTCTTATACTGAACTAAAATACAAGTGGGCATTTTATTTATTTATTCACTTATTTATTCGTTTAATAGTGCCTTCGTGACTTCTGCTTGGGTGCTCTTGTCTGTGGTCCTCTCAGACATTTATTGAGCTTCAGTAGCGTTATCACAAGACGTATCAACATTATGGATTTTCATTAATGAGACGCGTGAAAACGCTGCTGGAAGGGAGGCGGTTGTTGCCAGATTGTCTCACTTAGGTCGTTTTATGTATTGTTTTAAAATCACAACTGTATTCTTAATGTGGAGCTTGTTGTGGCCTACCTTGAGTCTTGAATGTCTTTGAACTCAGTATGTGATTTTTATGGAAACAAAGCTGCTTGCTCTGAATTCTGCCAAACCTTCTTTAGCTTTACCGCTGAGGTAGCATTTCTGCCTGTCTTTGCTTTTATAGGAAAGGTAGATAATATTTTGGTTGGGGTTAAGTTTTGGAATTTGTCTGCATTCCCTAGATCAGTGCTTCTCCAATAGAAATGTAATCTAAGCCACATATGTGATTGGAAATTTTCTAATATTCACATTGAAAAAAATAAAGGAAACAGGTGAAATTAAATTTAACAATGTTTTATTTAACTCAATATATTTAAAATTTTATCGTTTCAACATGTAATATTTAAAAATTATTAATGAGATATTTTACTTTTTTTCATGCTAAGTCTCCAAAATCAGTGTGTGTTTTATATTTACAGCACTCAACTCAGATGCAAAATTTCATTAGAAATGCTTGATCTGTATTTAGATTTCATAAAATTGATAGTTGAAAAAGTAGATTCACCTACCCAAGAAGTTCTAAACTTACTTATTTCTAAAAAGAGTCAAATATCAGTTTATAAAGTTTTATTTAAATTAATTATAATTAAATAAAATAAAAAATTCAATTCCTCAGTTGCAGTAGTCAGTCTTCAGTAGCTCCATGTCTCTCCTAGTGGCTACCATATTGGACAGCACAGCTATAGGTTCTTCTTAAAACCACACGTAAGTGCTTTTATATTTTTCAGGTTATTGTTTATGTAGAATTAATCCATGCCACGAAGTCCTCATAAACTGTTTTACTAGATTAGAATTATTCATTAAGGATATAAGTGCCTAGGGAAAAATAGCTCTGGCTATATAGTTCTTCATCCCTAGGACCAGAGAGTGCCTTGCACATAGTAGGTGTTTAATAAATGTTTATCTAGCTAAATCCTATTTAGTCCTCAAATTGCAACTCAAATTTTCCTTTCTCAGGGAAGTGTTTGCTGACTCTCCAGTCTGGCACATGTTCCTTCATTACATTTTCTCGTAGAACTGAGTTCTCTTCCTCCAGAACATATATACTTATATACTGACTTGAGTAATTTTGTGATTAACATCCATCGCCCCGACTAGACTTTAAATCCCATGAGAGGAGGTAATATGTTTGTGTTCATGAAAGTATCTTCTGCTTCTAGCATAATGCGTGGCACGTGATAAATACTGGTCAGATAGTAATAGCACAGGGCCATTTAAAATATGAAGTGATTAGCAGAATGTTCAATTCTTAACTTTATAGAAGTTGGAGCTTATTTCTTGTTGGAGAAAAAGGAATATTTTATTTTAAGGATTATGCACACTAAAAAGTATGTGGGTTCTTAGTTTTTGTTCAAGCCTTTTCAAAATACTCCTGTTAAGTATGCCTTTTCTTAGCTTTACCTCTACTTTAGTGGTATTGATTTGCTTGAAATATCTATCACCTCACCTCTCTCTTTGCTTGTAACTTAAGGGGCACTGAAGACAAAAACTAAGAAAAGGGAAACTGAATTGCAAAATACTTTTAAGGAGCTGAGAAAGATACAGGACAAAAGCAAAGGTGCGTAGAGGAAGCATCCCTTGCTGTTTCAGGACAGTTTAAAATAAACCCACCCTTTTAATTATACGAGAGTAATGAGCCTTACCCACAATATGTGCAAATATAATTAAAAATGTATTGTGGGCCAGTAGACCAGGTTGTCAGGTCATTATCTGAATCATAAAGTTGGAAGTAATACCCATTAAAGGTTAAAGTTTGGGAAGGTTAGATTAAAATTTTGTCTTTGGAAATATAAAGTTTCTCAATTTGAATAATGCTTTAGAAAACCTCTAGCACTTGACTTTTTCTTTTAAGGTTTCCTTAAAGTGTAGTAAGCATACAGAAATGTGCACATAAGCATACAGCTTGATGGATTTTCACATCTAGATCGAGAAACAGTACATTACCATCACGTCACCCCCAGAGGCTGCCCTCTTACTTTCTCCCCCCTTTCCTGCCCTTCAGGGTAAACCACTATCCTGACATGGATAAGTTTTTCCTGTTTTTGTACTTTATATAAATGGAATCATGCAGTATCTGCATTTGAATTAATATAATAGATTATCATTCTAAGTGACATTCCTGATAGCAGCTCATTGGAGACAAGGTCTGTTTTCAGTTTTCCTTATTACGTGTCTAATTTGGTAAACTGGGAGTTTACCACTGTATCTAGTTTTTTATTATTCCTTTAAGAAATTTTCTATGTAAATGCAAATATGTATGTGTATGTATATGTGCATGCATGTATATATGCACATGTATATGCTTTTAAAATTTTTACTCAAATTCAATCATGCTATGCTATGCAGATTACTCACCTTTTAGTGGTATGTCTTAAAGCCCTTTTCATATCAGCTTATGTAGATCTGCTTCATTTTTTCAAATGGCAGCACAGTACTCTGCTGTATGTATGTATGTATCATAATTTAATGAATCAGCTGTCCATTGAAGAACAGTTAGGTTGTTACTGATCTTTGCTTTTAGAACAATAGAGTCCATGTAAGTTTATCTATAAATAAATTCTTGGAAATAGAATTGCTGAGCAATGAGGTCCATGCTTTTTAAATTTGCTCAGATATTTCTTAATGGCCATCCAAAGAGTTTTGCTCCCACCACCAAAGTTTGAGATTTCTATTTCTATTGTTCTTGCTTTAGATTGGTATTATCAAGCCTATTAATCTTTGCAGTCTGCTATAGACAAACCAGTAAGTCATTGTTATTTAAGTTTGCATTTTCTTTAGTTTTGAGTGAGATTAGTTATATGTTTACTGGACATTTGTGTTTCTGTTGGGACTTGTTCTTGTCCTTTGCTCATTTTCGTACAGGCTTATTCATATTTTTCTTAATAATTTCAAGGAACTCTTTCTGTATAAAGAAAATTAACTCTTTTATGTCATCTGTGGTGTTAATTTTTTTCAGTTTGTTTTTGGTCTTTACTGTGTTTATAGCCTTTTTTTTCCCTAAACAGAAGTTTTAAATTTTTATGTGGTGAAATGTACCGGTTTTTTCCTTATTGACTTCCTGAATTGTGTGTTTTTAATGAGAAAAAACATGGGAAACTTGAGACACAAAGATAGGTAGATAAATAAATTGATAAACAGATAACTTAAGCCTGGCATGGAAAAAAAATCTCCAGAAATGTTTGTGGGAAATGTGGTTAAGCAGGAATTCAAATTTCAGTCAAAAGTGGTATATCAATAAACAAAAATTTGCACAGTATCTGCCAAAATTTGTTTAATATCTTTGACAGCTTTTGAAAAAATGTTCAATGGCTCTGCTTTTTTCTTTTTATGCTTTGTTATTTGGGGTTTTAATTTCTCAAATGATCCCTCTTTTCAGATTTCAGATTATAACCGATTTCCTGCGCCAGCTTGGACGTCCAGTGATCCATGTCAGAAGTACTTCCAGGTCAGATACACTTTCACATGTTTCAATGCAAAGAAGCAGTTGAATATTAAAACTTTAACAAATATATATGCTAGATAATTGTTTTGATGTTAAACTTATGATTTTCTAAAATAACATGGTTTTGGTTTTCATTGTTCTTCACCAGTGTAGTAGAATAATGAATCTTTAAAATAAGACAGAAGAATCAATTGGACTTAACTGTATTCATGTAATAATTGCATGATTCTACTAATATCATAATGTGAAAATATTTTAGGTGACTATAATGGGAAATAAAACTATCAGATTTTGCCGTTTAGCACTGTACATTATAGCCCGTGAACTGTTAGATATGAACAAAGGAGGTGACGGTGGTGAATCTCTGTAAACGGCATTTTAGCCGTTGTGGGGTTTGTCTAGAATAGAGCTTCCCAATTCAGTATTCTCCCTACATCTAATGCTGATTATTTTCAGGCCTTATGAAAACCACCTTAATTTTATTGTATGGCCCTTTCTTTGTGTCATGATGGATGCTAGTCTACAGACAACAGAGTGTGATTTACTTCTTAGCCTCACAGTAATATAATAAAAAGCAATTGCCTTAACATTTTAAATTAAACATATATAGGACTAAAAGTGGCAGATAGATCTGGATAGATTCCATATTTGTTGGACACATACTACTCAACAAATTCTGAGTTTTTAAATAAGTAGATTTAAATCATAGACAAATATTAATGTCCCTAAATTCTAAAATTAAACTCATTATGTGTGTCCAAACCCTTTTCTCCTTTATGTAACACTGCATGTTACATTTCAATAGAGAACTAAAATAAAACATAATAAAATAAACATTAAGCTCAGTAGGGGTATATGGGTGGCAGGAAACATCCGTTTTTATAAAAATCAGCCAAAAACAATATGATAAACCTAAGTTCACACAGGAAAATTAGGAACTTAGAGGTGATTCTTAGAGGCCATCTACTCATGCTGTGATAATCTCGGGGCAGGGATTAGATTTTCTTTGTAAATACATATTTGAATAGGTGTATTAATTTTGGAAAATCAAGGCACATACATATGTCCTTTTAAAAAATACATTTTAGGAGCTGGCCCTGTGGCATAGAGGTTAAGTTCGGAGCGCTCTGCTTTGGCAGCCTGGGTTGGGATCCTGGGCATGGACTTACACCACTCGTCAGCCATGCTATGGCAGCGACCCACATACAAAGTACAGAAAGATTGGCACAGGTGTTAGCTCAGGGCGAATCTTCCTCAAGTGAAAAGAGAAGGATTGGCAACAGATGTTAGCTCAGGGCGAATTGTCTTCAACAACAACAACAAAAAGTAAAAAATATATTTTGAATGTTGAGAATAATTTAAAATCTTTTGATACAATGCAAGATAGACTCAGTATGGAAACATTGTAAGGACAAAGCTGGCAAATATGTAAAATGATGAGTTTTCCTCTAGTAAATGGAGGTGAACTTATCAAATAACTTCTGGAAATTTCTTATTGTCACTATATTTTGTTATGCTAATGTATTCATTCTTCCTGTTGGTACTCAAATTGCTTTATTCCTTGGTAGTTGTATAAGAGATAATGAAACCGTTATCCAGCATGGTTTTTTAATAACAGCTGCTTCTATCATGCACTGGTATAGGATGTAACACATTTTACAAGGAAAGCGGTATTCTTATTTCATTGGAGTATCAGATTCCAGCCGTTTTTTACTTGAGAATTCAAATAGTGGCTAGTGAGAGAGAGTCTGGACCAATAACTGGCATAAGGTATGCCTTCAATCTCATTTTCCAACTCTCAGGAGCTGTGACTACAGGGAGCCTTTTTAAAAAACAAACAGACATACTAGTATGTATACCATTATCTGCCTGGAAAATTCCTGTTGAACCTTCAAGAGTCCCTTCCGAGTCCCTTCCCTTCCCTGCCGTGACATAGCCAAGTAATTACCCTATTTCAAGGATTCTGCCATTATTTAATATTTTTTCACTTTTGGAATTGACTTGAAGTCCAGCTTGTCAGTTACTCTAGAAAATCTGTGTCATTACTTTATAGCCCACCTATTTTTTTCCCCTAAATCAGTATTCCCAATCTTGATCATTGACCATATTCATCAGACTTGACCATAAAAGTCTAGAGCTATATTTACAAAATACATTCATCTGCAGAAGACATTGAAGCTCTTCTAAATGAGGAAAACAGCTTAGAAATTGAGCAGGGACAGTATCCTTGGGATAAACATATAATATCCTGAAGTGACTACTTCGAAGGTCTTAATTCTTATTTGAATACACAGTTTCTGATTTGTGTTGCCTAAGTAACCAATCATCACATCTGCCAGGGGTGATGTTGGAATCCAGGTGTTCTCCCATCTGGAGTGCCTTTCTCATCCTTGTCCACTGGTGGACCTACCCTTCAAGAGCCAGCTCACCTCTTCTTTTTGTGGGAAACGTTCCCTGAACCTCTCTCCTCACCCCTAATAACCTTCTTCTTATAAGACCCTTTGCCTACCTTAGCCGTTCTGAGTTTGTTTAATAGCTTTCCCTTCTCACTGCCCAATCTGACTATCAGATTGGGCAATCAGAAAAGTATTTGGTACATCACTCTTGACTCTCCTCAGCTCCAGTTGGAACGTTGAACAGAGTAAGCCTTCAGGCAATTAAGTTGAAAGGGGCATGGGAAACCCTTAGATGGGTAAGTCGTAGCTGTTGAAATCACCCTTTTGTCTCAGAGGCTGGGGAACTTGCCCTGCGAATCAGTTGTATGAAGTTGCTCTTCTGGCTTCAGAAACTTCCAAGGTTCTAATCCTGTGATCTCTCTGACCCAGTCACCCAAGCTGCCTCCTAATAATTTTTGCCTCTTTTGTTCGTAGAGAAGTTCTTATCATTTTTGTCACGTTGAGAGTTTTCTTTCATGAGTAATTTCAGGAAACCAGCTTTATTTTGCCTCTACTTCACTAAAAGAAAAAAATAATCTGAGTTCATTTCATTTCCTTAATACTTTGAGGTTTAGTTCAAAAGGCAACATTCCTCAGGGTAGAAGTTTTGCCGTTAACTCCTCAGTGGAAATAAAATTGTGTAGCAGAAAAATAAAAATGAAGAACATGTGAAGTCTCTTCAAGAGTGGAACAAACATTGGGCTTCCCTGGGCCCATTTGTCAACCCTGGGCCCATTTGTCAATTTCCAATTTTATAAGGGTGTCATGGGAGCAGAGGAAGAGGAGCAGATTATTGAAGAGAGGAGTTTCCTGTCGTTATTGACAAACTTTTCCTTGACAGAAGGCTAGAGTTCTCAGAAAAGAGAAGAGGTGGGCAGGTTTAATTACAGGCTCCAGCACGGGTTTGTATTAAGATGTCATCTGAGTTATGGGGTTATGTCTCAGTGCTGGGGTCTTTGTGACTCTGGGTTTGAGGAAAGCTGTGTTAGTCATGAAATTAAAGTGACCCTGGCTTACCTAATTTTGTTTAGACTTCATAGGAAATACTCTGTGTATTAATTAAGGCTCTTTTAGTTGTTAAAAGGAGAAAATCCAGTTCAAAGTGGTTTAAGCAAAAAAAGAGAAAAATCTGTTGGCTTCAGTACCTTAGTAGTCCAGGAGTATCGTGTTTCAGGCCTGGCGTGTTTCAGGGATTCCAACAATGTCATTAGAACTTGCTCCTTTCGTTCTGTCTTGTAGCTCTGCTTGCTCATTTGTTAGGTTCGTGCTTACGCGGGTTGTCTCTTCATGGTGACCCCTTGAAGCTCTAGGTTTATGTCTTCTAGTTCAAGAAAAAGAGACAAAAGAGCACAAAATAATCTTCTGATTATTCTGGCAAAGTCTGTGTGGGTCATGTGCTTCTCCTTGAACCGGTCACTGTAGCCATGGGGATTTATACTCTGATTGGCTGGACCTGGGCCATATGTCCCATGAAGTAAGGGATAGACTCATCTCTGCCTCAAGCACGTGGGCTAAACCCTAGAATGTAAGCCCCGTGAAGAAGTAGGTATTTTTATTTTGTCAGTTTTGTTCACTGCCGTATCCTCAGCAGTTTGAACCATATCTGTCGCATAATAGTGTACAAAAGAATATCTGTTGAATGAATGAATGAGCGTGTGGAAAGGCTGATTCCCCAAGAAAAACTGTGGGGCTGTTACCAGAAAAGGAGCAAACACATGCCAGATATAACAGATGTTTCTTTGTCTTGCATGCAGAAGAATGATGGCAGGAGTGTTATTAACTCTTGTCATACTCTTCACTCTGAACTTACACCTGGCTCTGGAGTAGGAATTGATCCTCTTGAATTGATGTTGGAGCTTCATAAGTCACACGCAGAACAGCATGATGAGTGGATGTGGAGGTGACAGCAGAATCATTGTGTCTCATCTACCCATCAGAAATCCAGGACCACCTCTCTACTGAAGACCAACCCCCAGGATTACTAGCATTTGCTTACTCATTCCTCATTCATTTTGCTTATTTTGTACATTGTGGTGTTCTTAGTTTTGAGAAGGGCAACTGCTACATAGTAGACGCTTGATAAATATTTAGTTAATGAATGAGTGAATGGATTAATGACAAGCATTTATTGGGTATTCTTATATGCCAGGCTTTGTAAAAGAAACTGGAAATTCTGAGAATATAAAAATGAAAGGGAAATAAAAATCAAAACCACAATGAGATGCCACCTCACACCCACTCGGATGGCTATAATAAAAAAGAGACAATAATAAGTGTTGGCAGGGGTGTGGAGAAATTAGAACCTTCATACACTGCTGGTGGGAATATAAAATGGTACAACTGATGTGTAAAACAGTCTGACAGTTGCTCAAAAAGTTTTATATATATACATATATATATATATCAAAAAATTTATAATCAGCAATTTCACTCCTGGGTAATCACCCAAGAGAATTGAAAGCATATGTCCACACAAAAACTTATACACAAATGCTCATAGCAGCATTATTTATAATAGCTGAAAAGTAGAAACAACCCAAATGTCCATTAACTGATGAACAGGTAAACAAAATGTGGTATATCTGTACAATGGAATATGATCTGCCTATGAAAAGGAATGAAGTCCTGATACATACTACAACGTGGATGAACCTTGAAGATACACTAACTGAAGGAAGCCAGTCACAAAAGACCACATGTTGTATGATTCTGTTTATATGAAATGTCCAGAATGGGCAAGTCCATAAAGACAGAAAGTAGATTAGTGGTTGCCAGGAGCTTGGGGCAGGGAGGAATAGAGCGTGACTGCCAGTGAGTACAGGATTTCTTTTTGAAGTGATAAAAATGTTCTGCAGTTAGATTGTAGTGATGGTTGCACAACTCTGTGAAATGCTAAATTGGACTTTAAAAACTGAACTTTATATGTGAATTATATCTCAATAAACCTGTCATGAAAAATGAATAAAAGTCACTGCCCTCTAGGAGCTTACAGTTTAGAAGGGGAGATAAACATCTCGATTGATATTTGTAGTATAGTACAGAAGGGTTGATATGAACAGCATGTTACATACCTACCACAGAGGAGGGGGCAACCATCGTTGTGTACAGGAATCAGAGAAGGCCTAAAGGAGCTGGGTTTTGAAGGGTTTATAGGAGTTTTCAGGCAGGAAATAGGGTCAGGGTAGGGGAGATGAGGGAAAAGGACATTTCTGGCAGAGGAAACAAAATATGTGCGGAGGCCAAGAGTTGTGAAGGGCTTGGCATCCTCAGGGAAGTTCATTGTGGCTGTAGTATAGAGAACATGGCAGCGGGCAGGTGGAGTGCCAGGAGATGTGACTGGAAGGGTAGATTGAGGCTAGCAGAGGAGAATTTGAAGTGCCTTGTGTACTGAGCTACATTTAAACAACAGGGAGACAGTAGATGTTTTTAAGTAGGAGAGCTATATGATCAGTTTGTTTTTAGAATGACATAGGGCAGAATGTGTCAGAGTAGCCTGGAGTTTGGGAGAGCCCTTGTGCTTGGGAGATTTAGAAGGAAGCTTCTAAGTGATGAGAGCCTGAAAGCAGTCATGGAGGAGTGGGAAGGGGAACATTGGAGAAACATTTTCAAGTAAAATTGACAGAATTCGGTAGGATAAGAAACTCATGAAGAGCTATTCCAAAGTTTCCTGGGAAACTGGGAGAATGGCAATGCCATGAATTCTCACTCAGGGTCCAGGCCATGTGTCAGTGGATTTAACTCCCCCCTCTCCCCCCAGTGTATAGGGAGTATTAGACCAAGTGGTCTTTGATCTAGAATCTTTAGTAAAATCATGTGAGGCTGAGATAAATGGAACCAGCTTAAATGCACCAACTTTCACGTCTCACTGTAGCTTTAGTAGTGGGGAAAGCAGGCTACAATGTCCTACATGTAGATTAGAGAAATTAAAACATGGGGGCTGGGGGCGGGGGAGTGGTCCTAAGGTAGAAGGGGAAGATAGTCATCCTTTCATTTTTTTTTTTTTTTCTTGTAAGGGAGATCAGCCCTGAGCTAACATCTGCCAATCCTTCTCTTTTTGCTGAGGAAGACTGGCCCTGGGCTAATATCCGTGCCCATCTTCTTCTACTTTATATGGGATGCCGCCACAGCATGGCTTGATAAGCGGTGTGTTGGTGCGTGCCCAGGATCCGAACCCTGGGCCGCTGCAGCAGAGCACAGGCACTTAACTGCTGTGCCACCGGGCTGGCCCCATCCTTTCATTTTTATATCCATAGAGCATTGATTTTTCTGCATAGATTTTTATATTTATGTTATTATTATGTTGCTATTTTCCATTCTACTTAATTCTCTTCTATTTGTTGTTGCTGATGATACAGATGGTAAATATGAGGAAGTGAGGAACAGAGGAAGGCCCAGAATTGGGGAGTGGGGGTCATGGGGGTGACAGGAGCACATGTGTGGTGTGCACCAGAGCCTTTGCTGGGCCTCCAGTGCTGTTCAGACCAAAGCATGGAAAACTCCGAGCTGATAGGATTACAAGGGATGAGAAATCGCATTTGGCAGAGAAGTACTACACCAATCCCCGCTAGGTCACAAAATGTGTATCTTTGACTCTAAATAAATAGTCTTTTCTTCTTTAGGGAGTTATGGCAGAATTGAGCAAGAATTTTCTTGAGCTGAGACTGAGGAGAAAAATAAATTGGTCTAGATAGTATATGAAGGATTTTATTTTAAATCTTGCTCAGATCCTACATGGGATAAAGGCTAATTTAACTGACCACTGATCACCCTTTCCCTTTCTAATCTTGTTAGCATTTTCAAAGAAAGGAAAATGAATTTACTGTTGACTTAACTATTTAGGCAATAAGGGTGGTCTCCTTTCAATCTTTATAAGAAACTCAAAAATTCTACCTAGACTTTATATATAAGTTTTATTTATTTTATTTATTTATTTTTTTCCCCAAAGCCCCAGTAGATAGTTGTATGTCATAGCTGCACATCCTTCTAGTTGCTGTATGTGGGACGCGGCCTCAGCATGGCCTGAGAAGCGGTGTGTCGGTGCGTGCCCGGGATCCGAACCCCGGGCCGCCAGCAGCAGAGCGCGTGCACTTAACTGCTAAGCCACGGGGCCGGCCCTGGACTTTATATATAAACATTTCTTGAGATGTTAATGAAACACTCGTCTTTTTCTTTTTATTCAGTGTTTTATTCCACAAACATTTATTGAGTACCTACTGTGTGCTAGACTGCTGTGCTGGTTGCTGGAGGCTACACTCTAGTGGACAACTCAAACAGGTTAAAAACAAAGCAATGTGAATGACGCTGTAGTAGAGATATGTTTATGAAGGTTTGGGAGTGTAGAAGGAGCCCTGGAGTCTACCTGGAAGGGCAGGAGAAGGCTTCACAAATAGGTGACCTCTACCCTGAATCTTGAAAGAGAAGTAGAAATTTGCCAGACAGGAGGAAAGGATGCTGAGAATATGGGCAAGGACAAGGAACATAACACGCATGGTCAGAGTATCCCAAGTGCCTCCAAAATCATTAATTCGGAGATCTATCATCATATCCTTCCAAACCTCTCAATTCTTTATTCCAGTGGTTTGCAGCCTTGGCCACATGTTGGAATCACCCAAAGAACATTTTACTACCCTGGCTGGGCCCAATCCCACACTCATTGAATCAGTAGCTTTGGGGGTATCTTTAGGGGTGGAGCCTAGGCTTCTGTGCTTTTTCCTAGCTCCCCAAGGGATGCATGCAGCTGGAGTTGAGAACATTTCCTTGTTCCTGTCACATCTATTCCTTGACCTTTTGGAGACCTCCGATCCCTTGGCCTTTTCCTTTTCTCCCAGCTCTTCACCCTCCTCCCGGCTCCATTCCCTGCCGTCTCCAGGCCAGATCCCAGAGTGCATTCCCCATCCATTCACTCCCCTACACCAGACACCTTAATCACAACCCCCTCTGGGACTACTTTTTTTTTCTCCATTCTGTAAGTTGCCTTTTTATTTTGTTGCTGGTTTCCTTTGCTGTGCAAAAGCTTTTGGTTTGATGTAATCCCACTTGTTTATTTTTGCTTTTGTTGCCTTTGATTTTGATGTCAAATCCAAAAAATCATTGCCAAAACCTGTGTCACGGAGCTTAGCCCCTATGTTTTCTTCTAGGAGTTTTATGGTTTCAGGTCTTAAGTCAAGTGTTTAATCCATTTTGAGTTACTTTTTGTGTGTGGTGTAAGATAGTGGTCCAGTTTCATTCTTTTGCATGTGGCTATCCAGTTTTCCAAACACCATTTATTAAAGGGACTGTCCTTTCCCCGTTGTATATTCTTGGCTCCTTTGTCATAAATTAATTGACCATATATGCGTGGGTTTATTTCTGGGCTCTTAATTCTGTTCCATTGATCAATGTATCTGTTTCTATGCCATCAAACTTCAAATTAAAAAAAAGTCACTAACTCTGTGTTTCTCCCTTGTGAATATTTCTAAACTTTGTCCCTGTCCTCATGTTCCCATAGATGCTTCCGCTCAGGGGAAGACTTTATCTTCATAGGGAAAATTGAGGCTATCAGTTTTGCTGTTCCTTGGTTTTGTGTCACCACAATGACAGATGTCCTGTTCCCATCATTACTCCGTATCCTCCCTTCTCATGTGAAGAAGTTTCTCTAGTCTTGGGCAAGGCTGCCTCTTCCACATCTGCTGTGGTCCCTCCTCCCCTCTCATCGCCTGGATTCTACATTACTGGTCTTTCCCTCTTGAGTGTTTCCGCTTTCCCCCTCTCGGCTGGCTTCTGCTTTTCCAGCCTATAAACAATAAAAGATGGCTAAGACTCTCATCCTTAAAAAACAAAAATTCCTTCCCATAACCCCAGATCATACTCCAACTGCTCTTCTTTTTCCCCCACCTTTGTTCATAGTGAAGCTCCTCAAAGGTCACTCTGCCCACCTTTGCCAGTCGCCTGAAGCTGATGTGACAGAAGTCACCGATGTCCTTCCAATCACACAGTTGACCAGGCTCTTTTCAGTCCTCACCTCTAAATCCAGGTGGCTAATGGAGACCTCATCTTCATGCCCTGGTCAACAGATGAATGACCAGAGCTGGAACTATGGCAGTAAGAGAGAAAGAATTTCCCTCCATACCTAAATCTCCATGCCCATGTTGTGCTCACCCTGCTGTCTTGACTGGACTATTGCAGTAGCCTTCCAGCTGGTCTCTATGCTTGGGTTTCACTTCCCTTCGGTAAATGGCAGAGTCAAGCTCTAACACCAGACAGGGAGAGCGTGAAGATGGGGCCAGCCTGCCTCTTTGGTTAGGGAGACACCCTCTGTCTACCTAATTCCACTCTTTGCCTGACAACCCCTGATGTTTTAATTGCCTAATTTACCTTGCTTCTTTAATGCCTTTTCATCACAGTCATCTCCTTCTTGGAGAATATGCTGGAAGAAAGATGCCATCTCCCCCCAGCACATAAACAAATACAACGCAGACACACTGACACACACACACTTCAGCTTCTGATTCATTCTTCATGCTGCTGTTGAAGCGCTTGATCTTCTTCTCTGTCTCAGGGTCAAGTCCAGACTCTCGGAGCGTGTCTTGTAGGATCTCTGCCCCATCCCCCGTACCACCTCTCCTTTCATGTCTTGATTTGCTCAGACTCCCCAGATGGTAATCTTACCTTCACATCTTCTCCAGCCTGAGGTGGGGAGACCACTTAACTCCCTTGCACCTGCCCCATTCCCGCCCTGGTTGATTTCTATTACTTTATTATTATGTGTTTGTCTTCCGCAAGGCTGAAAGCACTTAGCAGGTGGGATCTTGGGTGTCTTGGTCTCCCCGTTCCCAGCACAGTGCCTGACAAAAAGAAAGGGCTCAGTAAACGGTGGCGTGAGGGGTACGGTGGTCAGAGACAAAGTGTGCAGGGAAGGAGGGAGCCGTAAGATAATAATCATCCTTAACACATATTGAGCTCTGACAGAATGCCAGCCGTTAGGTCAGATGCTTGGCTGTCATCTCTCGTAGACCTCAACAACGCTCACTGAGGAGTAGATACTATTATATCCCCATTTTACAGCAAAGAAATGGGGAGTTTAAGTGACTTGTCTGTTGTGTCAAGGAGTTTGGACTTATTCTTAGGCTTTTTGGCTCCAAAGAAAACAGCTAAATATTAGAAAGTATAAAGAAAAATGGTAAGACTTTCTTTCCTTGGAAAAGAGACACAAACCTCCTTCCTCTTAAACCTGAGGAATGTGGGGTTTTTTTGTCATAATTAAAAACCCAACTTCTTTATCCCTTCTTGTTAGTCTATTTACTCTGTGTTTGTCTCTGCCACAAGACCATTTCTGTCACTGAGACCAAATAGTGTGGTTAATTTGGGGCCCTGGCAGGCAGCCCTGTGCTCTATCACTTAGATGAAAAGGGGTGAAGGTTGCTGACATTGAGTGTTATGTACTATGCTAAACTCTCTGCAGGCATTTCTCATTTTAATCCTCACAACAACCAGGTACCATTATTGTCCCCATTTTTCAGACAAGGAAACAGAAGGTCTGATGTCCTAGATCCCTCAGCAATAAGTAGCACGGATGGGGCTTGAGCCTTCTCTCTGATTCTGAGGTCTGTGCTCTCATCCTCATGGGCACTGCCTCCCGCTTTTGGAGTCTTCCTTCCCACAGCCTTGGTCTTTCTAGGAATTTTTTAACCTGTGCCTACTTCATGACCCTTTTGAGCCCAAATGACTGCCTAGCCGATATATTAACTCCTAGAGACAACTATATACTTCATAGGGTTAACTTGGCTGCATTCCTTCTAGGTCTGAACCATTCATTTTGCTTCCAGATGATACAGTCATTTAATATCTAGGATACACAATCAAACTGTGTCAGGCTTTGATCTATAAAAACAGCATATACAGGGCTGTCTTGGATAGGATGGTCCTGTTATTCTAACTTACACATCTACCCTTACAATTTCTAGCCAGCACAAGAGTTAGAAAGGGCATAGGGAGGGCAAGGGGATCCAAAATGGCTGAAAGTTTTTATCCATCACATCCAGGATATAAAAGCTACTTAAATATTAAATCACCTGGAAATTTTGATGGTATTCTTTCTGAAAATGTTTATGATTATAAACAAATAAAAATTTCTCCCTAATAACATTGTTAGGATATAGTACCTCACATCATAAAATAGCTTCACAGAAATTTTTTGCCATGCCTTTTAAAAAGCCAGCAGATTTTCAGCTTTCTCATAATAATGTCACTCGAAATACCCAAGAGTCTAAATATAATTTTCTCTTGTGTGCCTGTGTTATGGATGTGTGTCTCAGGGGAAACTTCAGGTGGGTTCAAGGTGGGCCTTTCTCATATCAAATGCTACTCTTGAGTGAGGCTGTAAATTGAAACGTGTTTTCCATAGAGTGGTAGTCAAAACAGTTTTTTAAAAAATTAAAAATTTTTTTAGAATTTAATCATCAGAGTATTGTTTAAAAGGGAGAAAGGCACTAGATCTCTGTAAAATGAAGCCCAAGTGTTGAGATGGGGTGCTGGGTAATTCTTATAAATAATAATTTTAAAGAATAGGTCCCAAGGTCTAAGCACTTGGGGTTACAGCACTTACCTATCTCTCTGGGCCACGTGGTCATTCTGTTATAAATGTGGACACGGCCTAGAGAGTACACGTGCTGCCTTGCTTCCTGGCAGCACACAGACTCTAGGATGAGTGGGTGACTCTTTTCTAAAATAGCCCATCCTGAGTATTTGATGATAGAGATACCTGTAAGCTCCCGAACAGAAGATAATTCTTGCCTTCCTCTCCTGCGGAGGTCCCTGTTATGCCTGCGGGAGGAAGAGGGAGTTGTCACAATACAATTTTAGGAATGTTAGGAGCTGTGCTTTGGTTCAACTTCTACTGGTGTAGAACTCACAGAGTTCTGTGGAGGGCAAAGGATCAGATAAGAAAGTAGTCATTCCTCATAGACTGAGAAACCTTAGGAATCTTGCTGGTGAATTTTATTCCCTTCTCGACTGAGGAACCTTTCTTTCTTCCTAGCATGACACATGGAATAAATCACTGATGGTGTGGACAATATTTGAGATAAATGTAACTGTCAGATAGTTTCCTAGGAGCTCTGCAAGCACACATGGTGCCTGGAGAGAGCTGAGTCTATGTTTTAATTCAGTGGAATATATTCAGACCTCTTTGGGGGCCCTAACACGTCTGTGGCCAAGGGCTCTGTGCTACATTATTAGTAATAGTTTTATGTGCGTGTGTACGTTCTTGAGCAATTAAGCCATTTCTCCAAAATTTCTGTTTAGTGCAAACACTAAGCCCAGGTCAAAAATGTTCACAAAGACATTAGCAAACTCTAATGGAGGTTTGATTTTTCCAGGCATTCAGAACACAATTTCTAAAAATGGTTGAAAACAATTACCTTAGACGTATGGTGCATCATTGAACAATGACCTTTTAGGTTAATTAAGAAAGCTGGAGCCCCAGAGGATTTTTGAGCAACTTTTTTGTTGCCTGAGGGAACTACAGAATAGAAATGTGGTGTAAATGTTTAGAAAGGTGATGGTTTTCAAGGTTGTGAAAAATGAAGACCAGCCACCAGAAGAAAATGCTTTTATATGAATTCAAAAGAGAGATTTTTTTTTTTATTCTAAGTAAAATTTGGACCCTCAGACCTCTTAGGTTTTCTATAAATTGGCTTTTGTGTATCCACATTAAGCCTTTCATTTGCTCCTATTTAATATATGAGCAAAGGGTGAAAATAAAGAGGAAAATGGGTCAATTTTACAAGAACGTATGCAACAGAAGCATTACTTCTTTCAATTTCCTGTATAAAAATGTTTGCTCACTTTGTATGCAAAGTACTTTCATCATGGCAAGCGTCTAATGACCAGTTTTGTCGTTTTCCAGCTGACTCAGGTGTAGACACTTTGGCAGTGTTTATGGCCAGCAGCGGAACCACAGACGTTGCGAATCGGAACAGCCCAGCCACACCGCCAAATACCCTTAATCTCCGTTCCTCCCACAATGAACTGTTGAACGCTGAAATAAAACACACAGAAACCAAGAACAGCACACCCCCCAAATGCAGGAAAAAATATGCACTAACTGACATCCAGACAGCCATGGGCCTCTCAGATCCAGCTGCACAGCCCCTGCTGGGAAATGGCTCTGCCAACATCAAGCTGGTGAAAAATGGGGAGAACCAGCTCCGGAAGGCTGCAGAACAAGGGCAACAGGACCCCAACAAAAATGTCAGCCCCACTGCAGTCATCAACATAACTTCTGAGAAGTTAGAGGGTAAAGAGCCCCACCCACAGGATTCCTCGGGCTGTGAAATCTTACCCTCCCCACCCAGGAGAACCAAGAGCTTCCTAAATTACTATGCAGACCTGGAAACCTCAACCAGAGAACTCGAGCAGAACTTGGGCAACCAGCATAGGGTTGTGGAAGAGAAGTCCCAGCCGGCCCAGGGTCAGGCCTCCACCATCGTTGGGAATGGCGATTTGCTGCTGCAGAAACCAAACAAACCCCAGTTCAGCCCTGAAGATGGCCAAATAGCCACAGTGTCATCCAGCCCGGAGACCAAGAAGGATCATCCTAAAACGGGGGCCAAAACTGATTGTGCGCTGCACCGGATCCAGAACCTGGCACCAAGCGATGAGGAGTCCAGCTGGACAACACTGTCCCAAGATAGCGCCTCACCCAGCTCCCCGGACGAAACAGGTACCCATGGGAAATGTGTAGCCTACGGGAGCACTTGCTTTTGGTGATTTCAATTATTGGTGGACTAAATCTCTAGACTGGCCAAAAAAATTCATTTTCAACCAGAGAAGAACATGAGCCTCTTGAGGTAAAATTGGGCAATTTGTGTGGAAAATATTGTTAGATTCCTCTACCACATTTTAGGTTAGTTTCATTTTGGTTCATTACCTAAGTTGTTTGTTCTGGTAAGCACTTTTCTCAAGGAAATAGGTCCTTGGTGTTAAGTACAGTAAAACATTATCTGTTTAGAAATTATGCTTCCAGTGAACTATTTCTTGATAGTATCTAGAAATATTTGGTTTTGTTAAGCAAAATAATAGAAGAAATACAGTTTCGGGGGGCAGGATATAACCGATTAAGAGAACCAACTATTTTAAAGTTCTCAGAAGAGTTTATTTATGCTCAAGCTAATGAAAAGTTAAAAGTCGATTCATTAAAGACATTTCCCTTTTGACCTTCACTGGAGAACATTTTATTAGCCTTGTTTAAGTGATATTTGAAAGTGAGAAAGTGGTGTTTCTTTTAAAATATCTTCAGAAGTTTAGGATTTTAACTAGTCTGAGACCAGTCTTTCCTGACGTTCGTCTATATTCATGACATCTTTGGATTTGTCAGAGGAGTCAAAATTGTGACAGAAATGAACAGGGTCCTAAAAGTCAGCTACTTTTAACCTCATGTTCTCATAGCTCCCATTATACTGATCATTAGATTAAAAGATGTGGAGAACTTTGTGGTTTTCGAATTCAGTGTAAACGAGTATTCACAAAGGCTTATTTCTTTAATGTAACCGTGCAGCTGCCCTAGTGGGTCCCAGGGCTATGTTAATGGGATACGGATATAAGAGAACAGATAGAACCACCAGGGAAGGAAATAACATTTTTCCAACCTATATGGAAGAGAAATTACAAGGCCTACAGATAAGGAAAAGAGAAGAAGAAAGTTAAGGCATTAACTTGTGTATAAAAAAAAGAAGTGTTTTTGAAGTGCCATTTAAAATTGCAGTACTTTAAATGATAGATTTCATCAGCCTGCTGTAGCTGGATATGGCGGTAGGAAGATTGAGAGGAGTCCATTTCATCTCATAAATGTCTGGCCCTGCACATTTTTGGAATCATAATTACGTTTAGTAATGTCACTGAGTTCACAACTCTCTATTACTTTTTACCCATTTAGAGGAATTCATATCCTATAGCTGAGGGACACTGTCATCTGCTAGTGTTTGAATCTACACAGAGGACTCCTTGAGAGTCTCACATCCAAACTTTACCTGGTGTTTGCCCTAAGGCCTCACTGTCTTCCTCCGGTCATGGCAGCCTTTCTGTTGCTCTTCTAGGCACAGCGCTTTCTGTTGTAGTTGTATTTTAAATTTTACTGAGAGGTATTAAATGAGTAAAATCTCCCCTGTTTCTCAGTCTAGCCTCTTTTCCCAATGATGACCACTGCCTTTTTATTTTTTAAAGTATTTCCTTGCAGAAAAAATTTTAGGCATATATCTGCATTTATAATAAATTTTAAAATTTAACCAAATTTTATGATAATGATATTTTTAAAGAATCCTTACTTTTTGTTTATGTTTATTTTTTTATTTATTTGTTTTTTGCTGAGGAAGATTTGTCCCCAGCTAACATCTGTTTCCAATCTTCCTCTTTTTACTTGAGGAAGATTCTCCTTGAGCTTACATCTGCGCCAGTCTTCCTCTATTTTGTATGTGGGTCGCCCCCACAGCATGGCTGCCGATGAGTGGTGTAGGTCCGTGCCTGGGAACTGAACCTGGGCCGCTGAAGTGGAGCACACCGAACTTAACCACTAGGCCACAGGGCCAGCCCCAAATTCTTACTTTTTAGAGATATATACTAATATACCAGTATATAATAGTATAATATATATAACATTACATAATATAATATAAACTGATATAAATAATATTGTGTGTGGGATTTTTCTCCAGAATAATTGGGGTGGGGATAAAAAAAAACAAAATTGCTCATAAGTTGGTAATTGTTAAAGGTGGGTATATGAGGCTTCATTATTCTGTTCTAATTTTGAATGTTTAAAATTTTCCACAATAAAAAGTTAAAACAGGAAAAAATTACTCACATTACATTGTTTTGTGAATGCTTTGCTTAACACTTAAGTATATATTTTGTAGAGCAGTCCGTATCAAGATATACTGTTTTTCTACCTCAGGCTTTTTAAGTACTAGGCATGCTGCTCCACATATTCAAGCTCCATGATTTATTTAGTGATTCTCTCACTGCTGAGTATTTAGGTTATTTCTGTCCACAGCTTCCTCGCTTATTGAGTGCTGGAGTCAGTAAGGGCCTGTGGAGAGCACAAAGTTTAAGCTGAAAATGTGCACTCTGCTGCATCCACTGTGACTGTCTCCAGGAACCCTTTCCGGATCCTCTCTGCTCACCACTCATTTGCTCAGTGTCCTGGCATTACTTTCTGTTGGGTTTTTCTACAGAACCCATTATAGGGCTTGGCATGTGATGAGAACTGGATTAGAGTTTCCTGACATGTTGAGAGGATATGTTCATTTTTCTCTCTTAGAGTTGATTTGGAAGACCTCTGAATTGTAAAGTAAGGCTGACAATAGGGTGATGGTCCTTAATGGATCTCTAAGGATAGATGTTTTGAATCAAATATGCTTGAAAGAATGTGTTAGCTGTGACTCTAAAGCAGTGAGATCAAGTTTTTAAAAAATATACTAGAAGCCAAACCTGTGCTATCCTTCACAATGGTCCCCTTGGGATCTCTGTACTTGTTTCAGCATGCTGCAGTATCTCAAAACATTAATGTTAGGAATAGTTGGGGGGCCGGCCCCATGGCGTAGCGGTTAAGTGCGCACGCTCCGCTTCGGTGGCCCGGAGTTCACAGGTTCGGATCCCGGGTGCACACCGACGCACTGCTTGTCAAGCCATGCTGTGGTGGCGTCCCATATAAAGTGGAGGAAGATGGGCACGGATGTTAGCCCAGGGCCAATCTTCCTCGGCAAAAAGAGGAGGATTGGCAGCTGATGTTAGCTCAGGGCTAATCTTCCTCACAAATAAATAAATAAATAAATAAAATTTGGGAATTTTTTTGGAATTTCCTCAGAGCCAGTGAAAAGAAACCACTTTACTTCATGATCACACTTCAGGTAGTGACCACTACTTAAATTAGTAAAATAGGCAATTATTCAGCATTGGTATTTCTTTTTTTTTTTTTTGAGGAAGATCAGCCCTGAGCTAACATCCGTGCTAATCCTCCTCTTTTTGCTGAGGAAGACCAGCTCTGAGCTAACATCTATTGCCAATCCTCCTCCTTTTTTCTTTCCCCAAAGCCCCAGTAGATAGTTGTATGTCATAGTTGCACATCCTTCTAGTTGCTGTATGTGTGACACGGCCTCAGCATGGCCGGAGAAGCGGTGCGTCAGTGCGCGCCCGGATCCGAACCCTGGCCACCAGTAGCGGAGCTTGTGCACTTAACCACTAAGCTATGGGGCCGGCCCTGTTATTTCTTTTTTTTTTTTTTTTTTTTTTTTGTGAGCAGATCAGCCCTGTCCTAACATCCGCCAATCCTCCTCTTTTTTTGCTGAGGAAGACGGCCCTGGGCTAACATCTGTGCCCATCTTCCTCTACTTTATATGGGACGCTGCCACAGCACGGCTTGCCAAGCAGTGCGTCGGTGTGCGCCCGGGATCCGAACCAGCGAACCCCAGGCCGCCGCAGCAGAGCGCGCGCGCACTTAACCGCTTGCGCCACCGGGCCGGTCTCCCTGGTATTTCTTTTGATTTCATCTTTCCAATGATCACAGTCATTTTAAATGAAACATTGTATGTTTCACTTGTAATGGTAAGATAAGTGTTTATTACATATGTTTTGTATAGTATATATATGTTTTTGTATATAATAAACATGAATACTATTGAAAAGAAAGAAAAAATAGCAAGTATTTTGTAATATACTAGTATGCAGTGCCATAGTACATATATAAAAAGCGTATATATTCACTTATTTACTGTGTTAAGTAAATACTCATCACAGTGGTGGGTGTTTTATGACTAAATCATGACACAATTATCTTTGGACTGTAGACTGTGCTTTGGGGAGCCTAGAAAAATAGAACAGACTCATTTCTACCTTAGGGGTATCCTTTCCAAGTTAGAATGCTATTTACGAAATAAAATGCACTGCCTAACCCGGAGATTGACTACTTTCTATTTCCCTTTCTTTCTGAATTGCCCCCTCCAGCGTGTTAGTAACTTGTTTTTGCTCAATCAGTCATGTGTACAATATGTTGCTGCTCTGTTCCTCCTGTGGAGTCTGTCCTTTGAGAAAACACAAGGCTAATTAGAAAAAAGCATCTGTGAAATTACTGAGTTTCATAGGAGTTTAGAAAAGTTAAAAAGAGTGTCTTGACCCCATTCTAAAAGAAAAGGTTGGAGGCCGGCCCGGTGGTGCAAGCAGTTAAGTGTGCGTGCTCCGCTGCAGTGGCCTGGGGTTCGCCGGTTCGGATCCCAGGTGCGCACCAATGCACTGCTTGGCAAGCCATGCTGTGGCGGTGTCCCATATAAAGTGGAGGAAGACGGGCATGGATGTTAGCCCAGGGCCAGTCTTCCTCAGCAAAAAGAGGAGGATTGGCAGATGTTAGCTCAGGGCCGATCTTCCTCACAAAAAAATAAAAGAAAAGGTTGCATCATTTTGGTACTTGAAAGTGAATTTTTAATCTAGTTAGAGTTTTGCCAGAGACACAGTTTCCTCAGTGGCCCCAGGTATGTAGGATGGCTCAGATAAATACAGGTTGGTGAGATTGTGTGTAGTCTCTCTGTTAATCACCTGGTGTTTTAGGTTTGCTTCATGAAAACTTTTGAAAGACATGACATTTTGATGCCATCTGGGCACAGGTTTCAGTACCTTGTTGGTACCAACATGTAACTTAGGTTTAGTGTAGGGCTTAATAAAATTGAAGATACAGACTGTGAAACGGTGTGGTCTTGTAGAATAGCCATTTCAAAATTAGGTTCATTGCTAAGTGTACAAAGCCAGGATATACACAGAGAAAATCTAATCTAGATGGTGTGTCAATGGGGCTAATGCTTTATTAACTTACCATTGAGACCATGGGCCTTAGAGTCAACGTCCTGACTTCAGATCCCAGTTCTGTTACATGTAAGCAGTTTACATAGCCTCTCATCTGTAAAATGGGGGTGATAGTAGGGTTTTGACATAGGCGTATTATGAGGATTAAGTAAGAGCATCTTCAAAGAGCTCCTAGAACAGTGTCTGGCATATAGCAAGAGCTTAATATTATTATTTATTGCTTATTATTATTAGTGATCATCATTATCAATTATTATTATTATTGCTTATTATTAATGATCATCATTATCAGTACAGCAGTACCATATAAAAGTTGACTTCTCTCTTAATTATGAGTTACCTGTATTTTGGACTCTGATTTTAGTTAGGACTTTCTGCATCCTAAGGGCAGGGATTGGTTTGTCTTCATCTTTGTATTGTCACTGCCTGAAATGTAGCAGGTGCACTTAGTAAGTAAGTAATGATTAATTGAGTAAAAATGGAGGCCATCTATATATCCCCAAATGGTCCTGATGTATTGTAAATCATTTGATGTTATGTCTTCATCAATGTCTGCTTTTGATATTGGGTGTATTTTATAACTTAATTGATGATGTTGCCTTGTAAAAGGTGCGGCTGAATAACCAGAGTTATTGAGGAATGCACAGTGAAATTGTGGGCCTACTATGTGCCAGATCTTGTTTATGATACCTTCTCACACTCAGGTGGTCATGCTGGGACTTGAACCAAGGTCTTCGGACACAGCATCCAGTGGTTTCCACCTTACTGTAGTCTTCAGATGTAGGCATGTGGCCCCAGAGGCTGAGTACATCAGACTTCTTCCACTTCAACTGGATGTGTGTGGTAGTTAACTTGAGAATCTGGAAAATGGAAAATTATATTTCAGAGGATCTTTCCATTCCTATGAGCAATTGAGATTTAATTCAAATGTCATCTCTGTGAACCTTTCTAGACCCTCTGAGCTGTTGAAAGTCCTTTCTCTGTACCCATAAAGAAATATTTCCAGGTCTTTGTCATCATGTTCCTCTCAGTGGTTTGTAACCTTTCTCAAAAGTTTCCATTTAGACTTAGAGTGCCATGAAGGCAGGAGCCAAGTCTTCATTATGTGTGATGTGAACCTCTCCACATAGTACATAACATATAGTAAGAGGCTCCATTAATGTTATCTGTTTGCTGGTTGGATAGATGGAGCTGGACCACAAACATGCATGCTCTCTGAGGTTTGCTATATTAGTACACCTATAGAAATAGACAAAATAGGCACAACTTGTATAAAACAATTGTTTAGAGCACCTGGATAGGGTGATTCTTATTTATATTCTAGGCTACCACAACATTCTTTGTATTTGAGTCTATAGGACTATAAGCCAGAAAGGCAGTGCAAAGGAAAAGGGCCATTTTGGTTTCACTTGCCTTAACACTTTGTCTTGCATTGCAAGTTGATCCATGTTGCCCTAGAGTTTGAGTCCTTTGATGTCTTAAATTGATTGGTTTCCAGTCTTCAGGCAAGCAAGTGCAACTCTTTTTCAAGCTGGATACTTGGTGAGGGCGAAAGCCAGGGCACAAACCTGATTATGTGAACACAGTTGGCAGCACTTCTTGTTTTTGACCTTAGGTATCTTAAGAGTATTAGAGATTTGGATAAGTTTGTATTATTAACACTTGTAGAAACTTCTTCTAAATGTTTATTTTATGTCAAGTGGTTTTTGGTAATTTCAACCATAAATGATTTTTAAATTGCTTTTAGAAAGTTCCCATCCCTTTAAGAAAAAATTCCAGGATATAGGAAAGGCCCAGTTTTCAGCTGGTTTGCCCTGCTGAATTAATTTTAATCTTTTAAACACCCTTTAGTGATTCACTAGCCTTCCTGTCTTGTCTTCTCAGTTGAGAGTTCCATGATGTGACAGGAGGAATTCAAGAAGACAGATGTGAGATGTTTCCGAAATAGCTCGGACACACTGGATAGTGTGATTTCCAAATTAGATTTTAGTACCTCGGGGTAAGATGTATAAAAATATTTCTTGTATCACCCTGTGAACTTAAGGAAGAAAATGATTTTTCTCAATTAAGTATGTTTAGAAAGTTCTAAACAAAAATTATTCAAGATAGTTTTTGTTTGCCTTCCATTATAAAGTATTATACTAGGTAGTTCAGGGAACAAAAAATGAATAAAATGAAATGAGTGGCAGGAAAAGTCTAACAGTCTAGTACTGAGCACAAGACAGTAGATATATTCAAGATGGAACCAGGAAGGAGCTGTTAGAGGCTAGAGTGCTGTGGGGTAGAGAGTGCTCAGAGGAAGAAGAACTTCAGTTGATTGAGGTGTGAAAGTTCAGGCGCTTGAAGTTATCTGTGCTGGAGACTTTCAGTGGGTGGAGATCTGGGGAGATCATTGCCCCTTAGAGCTGTTGAAAAGTAAGGAATCTCTTTCTTCTCTTTTTTATTAATCATAAAGAAGTTTAATTCATGATTTCTCCCCCCACTGTTATCTCTGCTTTGCTGGCATTTTGAAAATAAAAATTTTAGTTCCCAGTTTGGCAAGATGTTGAGCTTCAGGGGAGGGGATAGTATGGACAGAGAGTGGCTGTTTAGGAAGCGACTGGATGGAGTCCTCTAGTAGTCTTGCATGAGGTGCTTTCAGAGTGCCAAGTGTTGCCCTTGTGCCCTTGGAGGAGGGTATGTAGCCACTAAGATTGTGACTCAGTGGGATCATAGAGATAAAAATACTCCTGGACACTTTCAGAAATTTTCTGGCCAAATTTCATCATGAACTATTTGCCTAAACTTGTTATCTTCCCAAAAGAACCTTAAATTAATATATACGTAGAGATTTATGGTTTTAAAAGCCAAGAGGCTACAGAAACATCCAGATAGTCAGCAAGCTTGAACTTACCTACATCCGTGGGAATTTGAAATGGATCTGTAATTTGAAATGGACCATGATTTTCACTGAGAAGTATTATCCGTGTGAGTTGACAAGAGCTGGTGAATTTGTTCATTACAGCTTTATTCATTAGTTCATCCATTCATTCTTTCATTTGTTAATTCATATATACATACACATGCCAGTGATTTTTTTTGTGTGTGTGAGGAGATCAGCCTTGTGCCAACATCTGCCAATCCTCCTGTTTTTTTTTGTTTGTTTGTTTGTTTGTTTGTTTTGCTGAGGAAGACTGGCCCTGGGCTGACATCCGTGCCCATCTTCCTCTGCTTTATATGGGACGCTGCCACAGCATGGCCTGGCAAGCAGTGCGTCGGTGCGCGCCCGGGATCTGAACCGGCAAACCCTGGGCCGCTGCAGCGGAGCACGCGCACTTAACCTCTTGCACCGCTGAGCCGGCCCCAGCCAATGATTTTTTAACAGTCTATTCTGTGTACTGTGCTAGGTGCCTGAGACATAGAAATAAATTAGAACCAGTCTATGACCTCAAATGGCTCACAGACAGTTTCCTGTTGCCGTAGATGAAGCCCCCACCATATGTAGAGTGCCTTCTAAAATGTGTCTATGGGTGTTTTCTCCCATTTTGCACATGTAATGCCTCAGTAAGTGTGAAAAGATAAAGCCCATCCCAGACCCCAGGCAGCCTATGTTTCCAAGCAAAGAAGAGGGTAAGATGTTTAGATGTTTTATTAGTTTCTCAGGGCTGCTGCAACAAATTACCACACACTTGGTGGCTTAAAACATCAGAAATTTATTCTCTCACAGTTCTAGAGGCTAGATGTCCAAAATCAAGGTGTCACTAGGGTCATGCTCCCTTTGAAGGCTCCTTCTTTGCCTCTTCCAAGCTTCTGGTAGTTCTTGGCAATGCTTGGCATTCCTTGGCTTGTAGCTGCATCACTGCAATCTCTGCCTCTGTCTTCCATGACCTTCTTATAAGGACACCAGTCATTGGATTTAGAGTCTACCCTACCTCAGCCCATATGACCTCGCCTTGACTGATTATATCTGCAAAGACCCTATTTCCAAATAAGGTCACATTCTAAGGTTCTACGTGGACGTGAATTTTGGGGGGAATACTATTAAACCCAGTACGGATGTTTTTGTAGATAATTCCTTAATATATGCAACACAGAGGAGATGTGAGAGGTTATTTGCAAGAATTATTATATTCAATTTTTTCAACAAGGAAAGCTAACACTTGCAGGCATTTCAGAATTGGTAAGCAAATAGAATATGCTGCAAGAGACCTCAAGATAGTTTGGGGTTACTTTTGTCAAAATGTCTTATTGTAGAGATGAGGAAACTTAGGTGTGGACCTGATACTGGTACTGGTGAATATGAACCCATAAACCCAACTGAGATTGGGAATAAGTGCAGGAAAGGCAGAAAAACATGATACAGATATAATAAAGCTTAACATTTAGCAATATGGCTCAGCTCTAGAGGGATAGTTCAGGGAACTTGGCATATGGAGATGGGGATCAAAGCTTAAGAACAGACAGACAGGGTTATTAATAATAGCAATTTTTTTTTTTTTACCTCTTTTTGAGACATTGCTTGCCAAATATACAGGATTTTCTTAGGAGCTATGCGAAATATAAAAGAAAAAGATATGACTCTAACTTTAGGTCAATGCAAAGGCAGTATGATGCCAAGAAAGCTTCAGAGATCACACACAGGCAGTGCTGGGGAATGTACAGACAACCTACAGACAGGTTTTGTTCGGTAGACAATGTTTTAGAAAACTTTGAATTCAATACCAATGCTTAGAAATTGGGAGCTTTTACATAAAAATATGAGTCTCTCATTTCTCTTGTAAATCCAGAAATCGCACAACATTGGGCTCGAATGCTAAAGAGGCAACAGTCAGTGGCAGCCTTTTAGATGGTCCTGTCCTCTGTAGCTCGAGGCATTGGGCTTGTGGACCCCTGCTCACAAGTGTCAATGGACTCAGCCATCAGATACATGTGAAATTATTATGGTAGAAAGAACTAGACTAGTGTTGGTCTTGCCTGCTACAGCTGCATACAAGTGTAATGCCATAGTAGCAACATCCTTGGATCTACCGACTTCTTTTAATCATAGTCATCCTAGTCTCAGTCCCATGCCTTCTGGTAGAATTATAAAGCGTGACATGAACTGTTAAGCAAAACATGCTTGAAATTTCCAGACATCTTTAGATGACTTCTCTGAGTTCTCCATCTGTTAATCTGGTTAGAGGAGGGAAAACATTAGCTTTTCAAAAGCTGGGATGTGGGTGGTTCATAAATTTTGTGCCTCAAGTCTGACTCAGTTAATATACCCAGTTTGCTTTCATAAATATGAGGGTAGTTACCAGTTATCCTTAAATTTATATATTGCATTTCCCTGTTAGAACCCTTGCAAAATAGTGAAATAAAAGCTTCATATTTGAACAGATTTGACTGAAAAAATGGAATCATTTGACTTTAGAAAATCATATGATATCAGCATTGACTCCAACTCCAAAACATTCGTGTTGGTACCTAAGAGAGGAGATGATATTTATTGTATGTGAGCTTTCATTTTTTTCTTTTTGTTTTACTTTCTATAGATTTACTCATGAATATGGTTGAATTTAATCCTCACAGGTATTCTTCCTTAATATCATTAGGAACATTGTTAGCCGATTATTTTTCTCCCTCAGTGTTATTTGAAGAAGTCTTCATATAGAACTGAATTGGTACATCTGGGATATTATAAAGGTAGATTTGCATCCTATAAATAGCTTGTTTGGGAAGCTGGTTTTGATCTGTTGTCTGTTTGTTACCAGGACACTTTTTCTCATACAAATGATAATATATGTGAAGGTTATACAAGATATACAAGATGGCTCGCCCATGAAATCCTGTTTAATCCCTAATAGACATGTAGAGTAGTATTAATAGAACCATAGAACCTTTTCTCAGAAGAAAATGTAGTCATGGTTCCATGTGGAATTGTCAGAAAGTGGAAGAATGGAGATGACTCCACCTTTAAACCATTGCGAAGGATCTGATGAGAGGTGTAGCAAGGGAAGGTCAAGGGCTGGGGGTGGTGAGATACCTGGTGATGGAAGCCTCTAGGGACATCTCTCAGGAATGGGCTAACTCTCCAGTTTCTGCTTTGCTTTTCTGTGTCTGCTCCAGGGGTATGTCCTCTGGGGGATCTTTGACCAACATTTCCTTTCACCCCTTGACACTGTGGACAAGGGAGACATTCCATGACCTCCTGCCCTTCCTTTCTTTCTCCATAATAAGCATCAGCTTCTTTCAGGATTTCCAAGTGGCTTTCACCTTTTAGTTGATGTCTTGTCCCTCTGTCTCCTCATTATTTTTTCTCTATGTGCTGTGGAACAAGAGCCCCGAGTCAGAATGGACTCTGTGTATAGTATATCAGAGAAGCATTTTCACCTCAGGTCCATTATGTCTTTAATGGAGTTAAGAATTATTGGATTGGTAAAATCTAGACTGTTTATTTTTAGGATACTTTTAGTAAGGATGATAGGTTAACCTTAATCCACTCACACACTTTTGATCATTGAATGTCTACTGAGATCCTAATATGTGCAAGAAACTGAGCAAGTTCTCTATGTGATTCCAAGATTGAGGCATAATCTTTTCTTCAAGGAACTCACAGGCACCTTCCTCAAGATTCTTTTAAGTCTTCAACTCTCTTATGGCATTTACCACTTTCTGGTTTTAGAGTCAGACAACCTGAATCATCCCAGCTCCGTCACTTTCTTACTCACTTTCTCTGAGCTCCAAGTTTCTTATCTCTGAAGTGGGAATAATAATAGTACCTACCTTATAAGATTGTTACGTAAAGCCCTTGGCTCAATACCTGGCCCACAAAAAGCGTTTCTTTGAAATGTTAGCTATCAGTATAATCATTTTCTTATCTTTGCTATGAGATGGAAAGCTTCTTCAGGATATGGGCTATTTTGCACTTGTTATTTTTTTAATCCCCAGAAATGAGTCCGTGCAATGAATACTCATGTTTGAGTGAATGATTAGCATAACAAGTAAACTGTATTATTTATACTAGCAGTACAACAAATTTAAGGTAATAGTTTACCCCCAAGAAGTTCAAAATAAGTAGAGATGCATAAATCTTCTGCTTCTCAAATGATAATGTGCAGGAAAATCTCCTGGGGATCTTGTTGAAATGCAGATTCTGATTTAGTAGGTCTAGGCTGGGGCCTGAGATTCTGCGTTAAAAAATTTTAAAAAAAATTTCAATTGTGGAGATTCTGCATTTTTAACAAGCTCTCTCAGGTGATGTTGATACTTCTGGTGCTCAACCATACTTGGAGTGGTGACGCTGGACTGTAAGCTGCAAGAGGAAGGGGTCTGGTTGGTTTTGTTCACTGCTAGATTCCCAGCACATAGAATAAACAGTGCCTGGGACATGCTCGTGTTAAAAAAATTTTGTGGAAAGAATGCATTTACCTCGAAACATAAGTAGTGATAACAGGTAGATTTTTGCCAAATGTATTGAACAGATCTTCCAGATAAGTAAGGCATTTCTTGACCTAGAGGGCTCATGTGATACAAGAAGAGGATAGAATTGAAAGATAACTGGGGCTTAGAGAAGTAAAGAAGAGAAGTAAAAGAAGTAAAGAAGTTTAGGTGCACAGAAAAAAGAAACTGGAAGAAAGCAAAAGAAGAGATTTCTCTAAGGCAGTGTTCTCAAACTTTTGGTCTTGGAGACCCCTTTACACCCTCAAAAATTATTGAGAACCCCAAAGATCTTTTGTTTATGTGCATTATATCTATCAACATTTATTAAAATTAAAACTGAGATACTTTTAAAAGGTATTCATTTTAAAAAGAAGAATAGGAAACCCATTAATGTTAACAAAAATAGAATGTTATATGAAAAATAAGCATTTTTTCCAAGGCCAACAACAATTTAGTGAGAAAGTGATACTGCTTTATTTATTGCAACTCTCTTGAATGTATGGCTTAATCGAAGGCAGCTAGATTCTTTTATCTGCTTCTACCTTTAGTGCGTCTCAATACATTGTTTTGTTTGAAGTAGATGACGAAAATTCTGCCAGCCTCATATAGATATGTAGGTGGAACAGAGAGGAATAATTTTAATAGCCTTTTCAGGTAATTGTGGATATTCTTTTTTGATGTTGCACCAAAACCTATAGTTTCTTAAAGGTTAGTTACAATGTGGAATCTGAAACCACAATAGTAAAGTTTTTGTACTCTGTGATGTTAAAATCCATTGGTCTGTCATACATTTTGAGTGGGTGTTTTACCCATACATAATTTTGTAACATCGTGCATTGGTGAATTGGAAATATTGGTTCAGTGAGTTATGAAGATCTTCCAAATGTTGACACATTTCATTATACAATATGAAAACATTACATTCATTAATCTCACCACCCATCTCATCAGAAAAGTCATTAATTATTGGGAAGCTGTCAAGCTCACAGTGGCAGATAAAAGTTTTCCAAAATTCTAATTTTTGCTCAAAAGCTCACATTTTATCATTGGCAACAAATATTGTCAGTTGTTTTCCCTGAAACGACAGGCTCACCTCATTCATTTTTGAGAAAATATCTGCCTAGTACCCAAATTTGAATAACCATAGCTTGTCTGTCAGTCATTCTTTCATGTAAAAAGAGTGTTCCCTGTACTTTTCCTTAAAACAACGCTCATACCTCCATGTGCAGCAGAAGTGCTTTATGCATACCTATGTTAAAAGTGTAGACTTAAAGGTTGAGATTTAATAAAATTAATCAATTTTACTGCTTCAACAAGGACATTTTTAGGTGAAACTGGTGTTGTTTTTAGTAGGATTCTGTAGTATTTGGGAATACAGTAATTGCTAGTATCATTGATGCCATTGACTTGCTTCATGCTGAGATGCCAGCAATTTTATCCATTATTTTTTGTGCCCCATCAGTTAAATGTCAACACAGTGAAAAAGACTGTAAATAACATCTTAATATTATGAAAATAATTTTGACCTCAGTGTCCCCCTGAAATCCTCTTTGGGAACTTTTGCTCTAGGTGTGAGGATCAATGCTTCTAGCAATTTGGTTGGAGAGGAGAGTCTGTGAAGGATAATTTGAGAGGTCAGATAGGCAGGTGGAGGCCAGATTGGAGAAGGCTAATGCTTAATTGTGAACTTGCTTTTGTTAGTGAAAACTGACTAATGGTTATGAGAAAGGGAGTGCCATTTGTAAGGTGGAGTTTGAGGAAGGTATATCTGACACTGGTGGTTAGAATATGTTGCAGGGGAGCCAGCCCAGTGGCGCAGCGGTTAAGTGCCCGTGCTCTGCTTTGGTGCCCCGGAGTTCACAGGTTCAGATCCTGGGCGCTCACTGACGCACTGCTTGTCAAGCCATGCTGTGGCAGCGTCCCATATAAAGTAGAGGAAGATGGGCAAGGATGTTAGCCCAGGGCCAATCTTCCTCAGCAAAAAAAAAGAGGAGGATTGGTATTGGATGTTAGCTCAGGTCTGATCTTCCTCAAAAAAAAAAATAAAGAATATATTGGAGGGGCAAAGAGGCAGGCAGTTATGAGAGTCTCGCAATAATCTGTTTGAGATTCTGAGGACTGGAGAAGACTAGTAGCTTTCATAATAGAACAGAAGTGGAAGAACAGAAGTGGAAGAAAGGAAGAGTCTCTAGGATTTGGTGATTGATTGGATGTGGATGGTGAGGGAGAGAGTAGAATCAAAGATGTCAGTTTGAAGACTAAGAAAATGCTAGTTTTCAGAAATAGTGAAGTTGGGAAGAAGAACTAGCTTTTGGAGAAAGATGATGTTTTTGATTTTAGATGTGTAAGTTTGAGATAATTGGGAATAGCTGGGGGGTAATGTCATAAAGTTAGAGCTGTAGTTCTTGGAGAGAAGTCAGGGAGATTCAGACTTTGTTACTTGGACACCAAATTCTTCCACTGTGTCTGGAACTTTCATATATTCTTTTGGTGTGTCGTTGTTTTAAGCATACTTAGATTTAGAAGAGTGACAGGATAAGAATGGGGTGGGAACATGGGTGACTTAACCAGGTTGGGTAGTATTAGAGCACTGCCCCAAAAAACAATGAAATAGTTATGGTGGTTTGAACCAGTCTGTTCTTTTTTCCCTTTTTAAGTATTAAACTTGATTTAGCCATACTTCTAGAATAATGGCTAGATATCTCATTCACCAATGATTGAGCTATTAAATACAAGGATGACACGTTCCATTTCTCTTATTTTTACTTCTCTCTAGTAAAGTGAAGGGGCCACATTTAGAAAGTTAAGCATACTTTTCCACTCACAAGTTGACACTGAGGGTCAGATAAGACACCCAACAGACTTTACCAGGTGGCATTTGTGGCCTAGGGTCTAGCTGACAGGCTCTAAAACTAGGCTCTAAAAGCAGGTCCATCTCTTCCGGATAGAATCATTAATCAAGTTCAGGAGACTGAAATACTATAGCCAAAATATCAACTTATTAATTTATGATAAGAATGATCACTCTCGCAGGTATTGGATTTCTTGACATTACAGAGTCAGTACATATTCTCAGTGCTTGTGTATTATTTCCCAACCAGAAATCATTATCACATGGCCTGATTTGCCCTAAACTGCGTGACTAGGCATTCTCTCCCTCTAGACAACCACACGAGAAACCTAGGCATAAGCAAAAGGTTGCTTGGGGAACATGGTCTTTGCCAAAGGGGAGTCAGAGGAATCAAATATTTAAATGGCATCAGGCTGCATAGCCTGATGCATCCTGTTCTTCTTCCCCTCTGGGTGATGCTACCAGGGACCTAGAATCCTTGAAGTGCATTGGCTAAGATTCTTTCTTCTTTGGAATTTGAATCTATGATCTGCTTTTTTTAAGCTAGGTTTGTGATTGACACAGTCTTTCTTAAGATATAGTACTATTTTCTGCTGAGTTAAGGATAAGTTATTCCTACCACTATGATCTGTTTTTTACCTACATGGAACACATCTGACACCAGACGCGTTGATTTACCACACCAAGCAATTCTCCAATTCTCTGCAGACACCAACTGGGCATCCTGTAATTTAATTCAATTCTGACACTAACTACCCAGTGTGAGTGCACACGCCTCAGTCCCAGAAGCCTGCCTCCTACTTCGGATGCCAATCACAAGGAGTGGGTCCCCCAGCTTACCTACAGTTCTGTCCATCTGCACTACAAATCAGGAGTTCCCAGGACCCTCTCCTCAGAATGATAATTTGCTATAATGATTCACAGAACGCAGAGGAAACAGTTGACTTACATTTACTGGTTTATTATAAAGGATATTATGAAGGATACAAATGGACAGGCAGATGAAGAGGTGCATAGAGCGAGGTACAGTCCTGAGTGCAGGAGTTTCTGTCCGCATGGAGTTGGAGTGTGCCACCCTCCTGGCTCGTGGATTTGTTCACCAACCCAGAAACGCTCCAGACTCCTTCGTTTAGGGTTTTTATGGAGGTTCTGTTACATAGGCGTGATTGATTAAATCATTGGCAGTTGGTGATTGACTCAATCTACAGCCCCTTTCCCCTCACTGGAGATTGAGACTGCAAGTTCCAACCCTCTGATTTCCGTCTCCTCTGCCAACCAGCCCCCATCCAGAAGCTATCTAGGGTCCCATCTAGAGTCACCTGATTAATGGAAACTCAGATGTGGTTTATGGGGCTTATTACAAGTAACAAAAGATGCTCTCTGACCCATATCACTCAGGAAATTACAAGGGTTTTAGGAACTCTCCTGGAACCAGATGAAGACCAAATACAGCCATGTGCTACATAATGATGTTTCCGTCAAGGACAGACTGCATATACAATGGTGGTCCCATAAGATTAGTACCATATAATCTAGGTGTGTAGTAGGCTATACCATCTACGTTTGTGTAAATACACTCTCTGATGATTGCACAAAGACGAAATCACCTAACGATGCGTTTCTCAGAACTTATCCTGTGGTTAAGTGATGCATGACTGTATATATTTCTCATTATTTCACAATGTCACAGTCACACTATGTTTGGGAGCCATCCTGTCTCATTCCTGTTTCTTAGCTTTGATCCATTGGCTGATTCAAGTGTTGTAGATAACTCCAAAAACAATCTTATTTCCTTCATTGTCAAGTTTTGGAGGAAATCTCACTGCAGCTGTTAAGTCACTGTTTCCTCCAGGTTGGGCCTGTGGTCTACCTGCATCAGAATCTCCTGGGCCTGCCTTACAATGTGGATGCCTGGGCCCCACCTGCGCCTTACAGAATCAGACCTGGGAGGTGGATCTCAGGAATCTGCATTTTAACTAGCTTTTCAGAGGATCCCTTTAAACACCAAGCTTGAGAAGCACAGCTCCAATTCTGACACAGGGTCTGCTTTCAGTGTCAAGTGCTGTGTTCCTGTTAGAGTTGATACTGATCTGGCCGAAATTTCATTAGAGTTACAATCCTAATGAAAAACATGTGGAAAACGTTCATTTCCTTTTAAAAAATAGTGCTTTGTATTGTTTTTGCTAGAGGCAAGAACAGTTCTTAATTGCCATAGGCTCCAGAAATTAAACCGCTGGAGGTCTTTTCTCTGGTTCTTAACCCTAAAATGGGATCTGTGACAAAAGCTTTGGTGCAGCATGAAGATTGAATATTTAAAATTCCAGCTCTGACATTACTTCATGGATGATTGTGGCCAAGTCACCTGACATCATGCATTTCCCCCTCTGTAAAATGGGGTGAATAGTAGTACCCGCCTCATGGGGTGGTTGTCAGGATTAAAGGACGTGAGGCGTGCGGAGCACCTAGCACCGTGCTGGGCATACAGTAAGGGCTCAGCGAAAATTTGATTTTACAAATATTCCCATATGGAAAATTAACTCTCCCACTAAAGGAAAGGCACAGAAAGAGAGTAAAAGAAGGACTATGATTGTGTACACAAACAGAAAATACTTTCAGATAAGCAGCGGAAGAGACAAAACATGTAGACAAGGAGACAGTTCTTAATACAGTGGAGACCTTGTAAATGGAAGGCTGGCCTGCTTTCCATCAAGCCCTATGGAGTTTGGTTTGTAGGTCATTGCCCGTGAGGATCAGCCTTAATTGCAAGGGTAGGGTAGAGAGGTGGGTCCTGAGGGTGGTGCAGTCCCCTGGCTCTGGACATCAGGAGGTCTGGGTTCTGCTCTTGACACTCCTGCTTGTTAGGTGACTTGCCTCATGCCAGGGTGACTTGCAGAGAGTCCCAGCGTTTCTATCCAGCCGCCCCAAACTCCTCTTTGAACAGTTTTTCAAGTGTCAGTTTGCTCTCTTCCTCACTACATATTTATGAGGCATCTAAAATGTTGTGTAATTATATCAGAAGAGGAATCTGTCACTGCTAAAGTGAACTACAAAGCTATGTTGATAACCAGTCAGGTGAGTGTCATCGTTTTCATTCTCAAAGTTGTTCTGAGCATTAACTGCAGAAAGTGTTAGCAAAGATGCTCTTCTCTCTAGTATTTTTAGCCTTAATTGACAGTTTTTACTCCATTACTCTCAATATGTTTGCAGTGTGTGTGTGTGCATGTGTGTGTGCGTGTGAGAGAGAGAGACAGAGACAGAGACAGAGAGAGAGGTAGACCAGATGAGAACGAATGTTCTACTGATGGTAGAGTGCTGTTACTGGTAGGATTTCTGTAACTTTCTTGTTTCAGACCATTTTGAACATTTTCATAGAAGAATCTTGTGAGAAACCTCAGCTCAGCTCAGGTAAAATACCTTCTGGTGTTCTGCAGATTCTAAAAGAAACCTAGAAAACCGAGAGAGAAGCTGGAATTAGGGAAGGATACTTTTCAAAGCTGTAAATGAGAAGGTAGATGGGAAGAGGAGTTAAAAAGTGTAGAGCTTGTCTGTGCTTTTTGTTTGTTCTCTCTGCTCATTTGCCAAAACAAACAGAATCACTTCACTTCAAACTCAGGACCAAGAAGCAGGAGGAAATTGCTATAGTTAAGAACTCCATGTGTATTTTTTTCTGCATTTTTTGCCTATGTTTTTAAAAAGTAACAGGCTCACTTAGTATATATTACTCTGACCTGTCATAATTTCATCTAAAGTGTTTTAAACATTGTATTCTTAATCTTAAGGATAGAACAGGTTAATGTCAGTAGGAGTGTGAAAGTTTCAAAATGCATGACATTTTCCAGGGGGCGTTTTATCAATACTAGGAGGCAAAATAAGAAATTTAAAAATCAAAACCCAATCCAAAATGAGCGGAAGTCTGTGTAGTCAGCAGACTAAATCCTCCACCCTCCCCTCTCTATTTGGGGTTCTCCCTGCTTCTCTTTTCTTCCATTTGCCTCCTTATAAAACCCAATTTAAACCCCCGAGAGCTGAATCCCAGAGTCTTTGCTTTCTTGGCAGACTGGAAGAGAAGATGGCATATACAGTTTGGAGTAGCGTGGTGAAATATAGTTTTCAAGGGATGGCTGTAGTTTGGGTTGAAATAAATCACTATTTAATCTGGACTGCTTTGCCCATATGGGTGCACTTGGACCCACCACACGTTTCCTGCCTGATGGCATATTTGATCTGGATTCCATCGAAGTGAAGTTTCCCCCAGGGGCTTGTCATAGTTCTGTCAAGGGCCTTCTGGAAGTCTGAAAGGTTTGGAATGGTAGGCTAATGAAATGCTGAGCTGTTTGCTGAGTTTTTTGTTTTGTATGAAAAATGGTTATGGCACGAGTGCTTTTCATGAGAAATGATGGGCTTTGGATGAATCTCACCACTTGTTTTTGGCACTTTTGTAAAAGAACACTTTTTCTCAGGTTAGACACCTGATACAGCTGGAGCATTTCCGTGATGCTGGGCAACAAATTAGTCTGTCAGTTTCAGGTTATGTATTATTTTATAAAACAGTGTTTTTTTTTTTTTTAAAGATTTTTATTTATTTATTTTTTCCCCCCAAAGCCCCAGTAGATAGTTGTATGTCATAGCTGCACATCCTTCTAGTTGCTGTGTGTGGGATGCAGCCTCAGCACGGCCGGAGAAGCGGTGTGTTGGTGCGTGCCCAGGATCCGAACCCGGGCCGCCAGCAGCGGAGTGCGCGCACTTAACTGCTAAGCCATGGGGCCAGCCCTATAAAACAGTTTTTAAAGTTGGATAAATACATGGGTTTTTACTGGATCGTGATGAGAAAATGTATTTCTTACCCTCACTGCATTCCAGTGGTATAGTGGATAAAGAGTGGTATTTAGTCAGATATACCTAGGTTTCGAATCCCAGATTTGCTTCGTTGCTCTGTGTCCTTGGGCAAGTTACTAAGTATCTCTGAGCCTCAGTTTCTTCATTTATAAAATGGGCTCATATCATCTTCCTCATAAGATTCCTCTGATGATTGAATGAGCTAATAATATATGGAAAGTATATGTGCTAAAATATGTGCACAGTGTATATATATGTATGTATATGTATGTTGGAGTATAAGTATGTAAAGTGTATTCCTGGCACATGGCAGGAATCAATAAATAATCTTTCCTTCCCTACTTTCATTTTATCTAGTTCCTAGAAAATTTAGTGATGCTTGTTGGTGATTCCTTTGATTTTGTGTTAACATTGGTCTAAGTTATTCATCATAGATCCAGCAGAATGGAACTTGCATTAAAGTAGATTTTATGGATCTGGACCCTAGTACCTGCTCTGCAAAATGAATGTCTTACATTGAGCAAGTTCCTTGTGTGCTCTAGGCTCCTCCTTCCCCTGTGCGCCCTCCCCTGTGTCCCAGTCTGTAAATTTTGCTCTGTTTAATGATGACATACGTTTCAGGCCCACCTTCTAAGGTAGCCTTAGGATCCGCATTTCTTTTTAGGAAATCTAGTATTTTGCAAACTTTTTTCATTGTCCATTCTGATATTTTGAGTATACATCCTGACTATATGTATATTTGTTCATAAATCATACACATTTGCAATATACTAATATGTTATGTGGAAAGATATACAAAAATAGAAATAAGTGGGTAAGACAACAATTAAGTATAAATAGAAGATATACTTTTTTAATAATCTCAGTGGACCATCTTGCACCACTCGCATTTTTTAAAAGATTCTGGTAAAATACACACAACAGAAAATTTGGTCTCAACCATTTTTTTTTTTTATTTGTGAGGAGATCAGCCCTGTGCTAACACCTGCCAATCCTCCTCTTTTTTTTTTTTTTCGCTGAGGAAGACTGGCCCTGGGCTAACATCTGTGCCCATCTTCCTCTACTTTATATGGGACGCTGCCACAGCATGGGTTGCCAAGCAGTGCGTCGATGTGCGCCTGGGATCTGAACTGGCGAACCCCGGGCTGCCGCAGTGGAGCGCACGCACTTAACCACTTGTGCCACCGGGCCGGCCTCATCAACCATTTTTAAGCATACAGTTCAGTGATATTAAGTACATTCATATTGTAATGCAACCATCACTACCATCTATCTCTGTAACTCTTTTCATCTTGCAGCACTGAATCTCTATACCCATGAAATAATAACTCCCTAATCTCCCCTCTGTCCAGCCCCTAGCAACAATCATTGTACTTCCTATCTCTGTGATTCTGACTATTCTAGGTACCTCATATAAGTGGAATCATACAGTAATTGTCTTTGTGTGACTGACTTGTTTCATTTAGCACAGTGTCCTCAAGGTTTATCCATGTTTTAGTGTGTATCAGAATTTCCTTCGTTTTTAACGGTGAATAATCTTCCATTGTATGTATATACTACGTTTTGCTTATCCCTTCATTTGTTGATGTACACTTGGGTTGCTGCCGTGTTACACCACTACTACCACTTTTGTGAGTACTAATGTAGCAGGTAGGCCAAAGACCTAAGGTAGGTAAGTATATGATGGGTCATAAGAAAAATTGCATCATTATCCTTGGCTAAGGATTCAACCCAGTGGTTCTCACTCTGACTGTACATGATAATCTCCTGGAGAGCTTTAAAAAATTATCTGTGCTGGAGTATTCCCACCATGGACTCTGATTTGACAGGTCTGTGATGGGAACAGTATTTATTTAAAAGCGCTGGTATCAGTATTTTTTAAAGCTCTTTTAGTCTTTCCATTGTGTGGTGAAGGTTGAGAATCATTGATTGACCTTTCAGAAATTCGCTTTCTTCATTGGTAAAACACAATTGACAATACTCACTTTATGGGAGTGATTATTGCCACCATTTATTGAATGCCTACTGTGTGTTAGGTTCTATCCAAGCATGATGGAATTTAATCCTCACCACAATTCTACAGGGCAGATGCCACCTTTTTCTTTCTTTTTTTTTTTTAAGAGAGGTGTTTACTGAGGCTCAGAAAGCTGTAGGAATCATGGCTAAAGTTACATAGCTAAGTAATCAGCATGATCAGGAGTCAGGCTAAGGTCTGTCTCATTTCAGAGTCCATGTTCCTTTTTTTTTTTTTATTTTTTTTTGAGGAAGATCAGCCCTGAGCTAACATCCGTGCTAATCCTCCTCTTTTTGCTGAGGAAGACCGGCTCTGAGCTAACATCTACTGCCAATCCTCCTCCTTTTTTTTCCCCCAAAGCCGCAGTAGACAGTTGTATGTCATAGTTGCACATCCTTCTAGTTGCTGTATGTGGGACGCAGCCTCAGCATGGCCGGAGAAGCGGTGCTTTGGTGCGTGCCCGGGATCCGAACCCCGGGCCGCCAGTAGCAGAGCGCGCGCACTTAACCGCTAAGCCACGGGGCTGGCCCGTCCATGTTCCTTTTATTCATTTATTTTTTTAATTCCTGAAAATGTGAGTAAAAGTCAGATGTGTAAAGATAGAACAATAAAGGGAAAGGAGCCTGTTTCTGGAGCGCTTAATAAGATTCTCAAGTCCGTCTTTTAGACCTCCTCTTTGACGGCATAGTTCTAATATTTTGTCTGTGTTCTTTCATTTTCTTCTTTTCTTTCCCACTTAAACAGACCGTCCACTGTAGATCTCTTTGAGGCCAGGATTTGCTCTTCCTGAAGACCCAGTGATTATTATCTTTGTTGCAGTTGGATTAGAAAGTCTGGTTGCATGATATTTAATCTATGAATGTGGCGACTGTGACACCATCTCCTAGAGCAAACACATTCCCTTTCAAATGAAACTCTCATGGCAGTTATCACTCTGAAGCTCAGCATAACAGATCAGGATTCAGTAGGAGATTTTATAACAGTCTGTGTGATGCATGCACTTCTGTGAGTCACTATAAATTGTTTATTAGAGTAATTAGAGAATAAATAAAGTAGCAAATTAACAAAGTAAATACGTAGCTGGTTTGAAAAACTGACAAGATTTGGATGGCTTTGGAAAAAAAGTACTTTCAAGTCTACTCAAGGGAAATTAAAAACTCTTGCGTTTTATTGATTTCCACTAAGCTCATCTGCACATTGTTTTTATAAAAGCTAAGTGATGAAAGAAAGGCCATAATTTTTGGAAGCATAGATTTTAAATGCAGAGATTTTGGTTTTGCTTCCAGGAAATGAACCCTTTCTGCAGAGAAACGTCCACCTCTGGAAGGCATTTTTCATGTCCGTTCTGGTGTGTATCCGTGACTAGTCGAGGGGAGAAAGCATCTTGTCTGAGCTGAGCTTGGTTCTCCTTCTCTGTTAGACCCCTGAGAGGTACAGGAAGAGGCAAGACCATCATGGGATAGCTGCCTCCTTTGAGAGTCCAAGCAAGTACTACAATAATGATCACCTGCCTGTTAATACTGTGCATCAATAAATGAGGCAGAAAAGGGGGCTACGTTATCAACTTCCTTTCTCTTCTCTAGTCCCCTGAAAAATCCATCTGTTGCTCACCTAGTATATGAACATTGAAAAATCCAGAAAAAGACTTTGAACAGGAGAAGAAAACTCCATTTATTTAGCATTTATTACAGTAATATTAATTGTATGTGTCCCATGTGCTAACCTCTGGCATTTTAAAACAAAAGGTTGGTTTGTTGGGAAGAATTAAGCTTTAATCATTTGCATTTGAGTTTAGTGTGTGTTGAAATAAGGGCTTTCGGCCCAAGTGCACTGGGAATAACACATCTTGGGTCAAGTCTGGTTCTGCAGCTGTTGGGATTGTGTGTGTGGCCATAATAGAGCTTTGAAATTCTTGTGTAGACTTGGCTTTGAATCATCCTTGGGCACAGTCACTTAGTCATGGTGACCATTTGTTTCTCGCCCACTATATGAACAGTCTGTGCACATCCATTATCTCATTCAATTCACAAAATAATCCTGGATATAATTATTCCAATTTATCAGACATGGAAACTGAAACTTAGAGAGATTGCTTTTGTCTCATGAATGCTAATGTTTGAATGTAAAATTTCATTTGAATGCAGTGGAAGACCACAGAATCTTGAAATTTGGAGGCACCTTAGATTTTATCTACTCTGATTCCCTTCTGTTCCATGCTAGAGAGATAGTCATTCAGCGCATGCTTAGGATGAATCCACTAGCTTCTTGGAGAGTTGCTTGGTGGCTCACAGAATCATTCACAAAGAGTTCTAGAAACAGGGGCAGTTACAAACATGGCGGTGCATATCTACTTGCTAAACTTCAGCTTTTTCCATTTTGTGATCACCAACCAGAAGCATCATTAGAATTCTCATGCCCTAGTTAGAAGTTATACACACAGAGACTACGTTCAATCCTTCATTTTGAAAAAAGATGACTATCTAATTTTAAATACATTTCAGAGAATTAGTCGGATTGAAATGTCAAATCTAAAAATAAAAAAAGTCCTATGAAATATTAACTAGACCTTCTTGTCTCCTAGGATATATACAAATCATTACCTAAAGAGAACGAGGCACATTAAAATAAAGAACTGGTTTAGTATAATTTGTAATCAAACCATCAAAGCTTCCTGCTGATTATTGTGTAACTTTAGATTAAGAAATTTGCTGAACTGAGGAAGAAAACAACTTTTTACAATTATATTGCCAGGTTCTGAAGTATGTCTTGTGCCTGTCAAGTTCCAAAATGATCTTTTAAACTTTGACAGCAAATCAAATATCTGAGTAATAAAAAGGATACATTTATTATTATTTTGATGCGTATACTTGGTATCATATTGTTTAATATGAGCTTTTCTTTTCTAGTGAGTATATTGGCAAGCTGTGGAAAAGAGTTACAGTTTTTACCTAATAATTGTCTTTAAGAGTAACAATTTCTTAACAGGCATGAATTTAATTTTACTCCTGTACTGTGCCAAAAAAAGAAGTTTTCTTAGACATTTTGGCTGACGTGATTTTTGGCTTTGCTTTAAATTATTGACTGTGGTTAAAAAGGGGAGGGACTTTCTGATGAGAACAGCACTCTCTTTAATAGCTTTTCACAAAATCAATGTCTCCCATTCCTGCTGTGCTCCTGTGGAGGATTGAAGGTTAAGAACCTTGGGAAGAATTTTGTCTCCTAAATTTGTCTTGATAATTTTTCATTATTTGCCCTTTTCTCCCCCCATGTTTATCCAAACAATTTGCAATACAGGTCTTCTTTTTGGATTGTTTCTTTAGTGCTTGAAAGATTGGTGTGTATGTGTGAGGGCTTTTGCTTTTAGGTGGCTACTTAGTATCAATCATGGGCAACAGATTAATACACAAGATTCATGGCACAAATGCCCTGATTCTAGATCTCATCTGTTGAATGGAATAAGTCAGATCATGCATCAGTGTCTTTTAAACTGGAAGCAGTTCACTGGTGAACGCACCTTTCCTAGCTGCCTTGTTCTCAGCTCATGTGGACAAGAGGCGTTGATGCTATTTACACGTGGAGCTTCAGGAACATGATGTCTGGGCAAACGTGAATGGGAGAGGTGGTTTCATTGTCCCACACAAAATCTGATTCTACTTGGACTGGTTAACTAAATCCTTGTTTACATATGAAACTATTTGCCTCGCTTCGAATGGGGAGCTGATTTGGAGGCATGTGAAGGAGAATAGGAAACAACTGAGAAATGCAGCTCAAAACCTAAAGGATGCTGGTAGCGGATCAGCTGAGAGTGGATTGCACTGTCACAGCGAGAGATTGTAAGTCATCTCTTATTATGTACGGTATTTCATTGGTTATAGCTTGCTTCTGCATTGCTGCAGGACTTTATTTTTTACCTTATTATTTTGTTAGGCTGGTAGAGGGAATCATAAAAAGAGGAAATGAGCAATTTTGAATCAATGGAGTAGGTTGAAAAGAGTTGTCTCAAATTAAAGTTTGTGGCTTTCCTGTGGTCCAAGTGGTGAAGTTTGGAAATTGTGATCCGTGGAGCTTGAAGGTTTTCAAACAGAACTAGAATCTGTTACAAAACTTGGTTTTCTCCTTTATGTGTCACTAATTTCTTCTCTGGGACAACCTATTAAGTTACTCAAGTAGAAAAAGTCTACACTCAAGATAATATGAATCAGCAAGTTCATTCCAGCCAAATGCTTTAGTGCAAGGCAAAGTAACTTTTTACTATAATGAAATATAAACTGGATCTGAAGACTTGTAATTATTACCCGTGATACTTTCCTCACACAGTTTGTCTTATATCTAGAAATGCTACTTTGCTCAACTTTCCAGAAATTACTGATGTCCATCTTTTTTTACCCAGCTTCACTCTAACTCAAATTAATTAATCTTGGAGCATTATCTTTTTACTGTTTTAATACTTAGAGATTTAATGTGGTTAACCTGCAACAGAATGAAAAAAATATTACTTTAATTTCAGTGTATCTGGTAAGAAATCTGCCTTTAATAGTGACTAAAATTGCGTGATTTTTATCTTCTCTATTACAGTTTGTAGATTAGTCAATATATCGAACATGAAATTCAGTGTAATCAAAGTGGATTTTACAAGATAATGAAATCAATACTAACCTGGAAAGACCTGTCCTGGTTATAGTTACCTCACAATTGACACCGTGCTCACTGTCAGGTGTCTACTTAGGTTCTACAATCCTTTATCTAGCCTCCTGAAAAGTTCTGCTTGTCTCTAAGGTTAATCTTGTTGAAATGAACCTTAGTGAACTCAATTAAACATAGCTTACCACCTATGGGTTGTTTAATTATTTTTAAAAACAAGCAGGTAGTTTGAAATTTTATTAATTTGTTAACTGCATAAATCAAGGTATGTTCATTGAAGACAAGGTTAGGCAACATAGATAGACATAAATATACCATTTAAAATCTTCTCTAACTCTGCTACCCAGACGTAAGAACTATTACGTATTTTATGAATATCCTTTTAGACTATGTTCTTTGGCACTGTCTCTATCTCTTCATATGTTTATATATCTATTTTTTTCTCCTTAATATATGTGAAATTGCTGAGCATTTGCTTGGTCACTTGCCCTTTTCACTTATTACTACATTAAATATTAGATATATTGATAAATGTTAATGTCAGCAAATATACTATTATATGATTTTTAATGGCTGTCCAATAACTTGGGTGTGGAATACCATAATTTGTTTAATTAGTTCCATGGTTGGACATCTAGATTGGTTTTTTTCCTTCAGCTCATTCATTTGACAAATGTTAAAAGATTTTCTAGCAAGGGCCAGTGGTAGAATAGATTCAAAGCACTAGTGTTCCTGCCTCATGGAGCTGGCAGATTCACAGAGGAGAGTTGATTACCAATTGTGGAAGGTACTATGAGAGAAAGTTCTGGTAAGCTCTGAGAGAGTAGAGCCGAGGGAAGGGATGACCCTGGGGTCCTGTAGGAGGGCATTCCTGAGAAGGTGATGTTTACAGGTAGGTCTGAAGATTGGAAAGGGGTTAGCTGTGTCAACACGTGGAGGTAGGGATGAGTGGGCAGAGAAGAGCATGAGCAAATTCCCTGGGGTGAATAAGGGATGGTAAGCTTGAGATGCTGAAAGGCTCCCGGTGTAGCTACAACCTAGGGAAGAAGGGGTTGAGTGGTGCCAGGTGAGGCCAGAGAGGTGGACAGGGGCCAGGTTATTGGTCTTAATTAGCAAGACAGTGGGAAGCCATGTGAGGGTGATGTCAGATTTGTGCTTTGAGAAAATAACTATGAAAAATTGGCAAGCGGGAGTTCTTGATCTTCATTGTATCATTGACCTCCTTGGCTGTCTAATGAAGCTTAGGGACACCTTCTGAGAATAATGTTTTTAAATCTATAAAATAAGAGGCCAGCCCGGTGGCGGAGTTCACCCGCTCTGCTTTGCTGGCCTGGGGTTCGTGGGTTTGGATCCTGGGCACAGACCTACGCACCGCTCATCAAGCCATGCTGTGGAGACGTCCTACATGCAAAATAGAGGAACACTGGCACAGATGTTAGCTCAGCGACAATCTTCCTCAAGCAAAAAAAAAAAAAAAGAGGAAGATTGGCAACAGATTTTAGCTCAGGGCCAATCATCCTCACCAAAAAAACCCAAAATCTATAAAATAAAACACATATGATTACAAAGGAGACCATTGAAGTACAGTTGTCAAAATATTAAACATACGTGATGTAGTGGTATATGTCCTTCATTAACACATTAAATAATAAGAATTCGTTGGGAGTCTGATAGCTACTATAATTTCAAAGTAGTGATGACAGTAAACAATATATCTAACAACTGTCATGTGATATGAAAATATCTGATTTCTCTTGGTGGCAAAATCACAATAATATTTGGAGTATTAGTATTCTCCCATACTAGTATGGTTTGTTGCTAACATTCATAACTGAGTGAAATGCTAAATTTCAGTTTGAGATTAGTGAAAATAAACATGTAATATTTTCCCCCATCCAAGTTCATGGGCCACCTGAATTCTATCCACAAACTCCTTGGGAGTCCATGGACCCTGGGTTAAGAACCTCTGAGAGGAAGACGGAGTAAAAGCCAGTTAGGAGGCAATTGAGTATCCCAGGTGAGAGCTTGTTGTAGCCTGAAGAAGGTAGCAGAGGAGTGGATGAAGCAAGGAGACAGATGCAAGAGAGATGCAGTCACTGACTATTCTAGGATTAGATTTAGAGATGTGAGGAAGAGGGGTTTGTCAGGAGCAGCCCTAAGTATGTGGCTTCCATAACTGGATGGACGAGGCGGGGAATGATGGAAGCAGGAGGACCAGGCCCTGACAGGTACGTTTAAAGTGTCCAAATGGCGATGCCAAGTGGGCAGTTGCTGCTGTTGGGAGCTCAGAGGAGGGATCTGGAGTGGGGGTGTAAGTGTGAGAGGAATGTTCCTGGAGATGGTGACTGGAGCCCTGGGCACTGATGAGGTTGCCTAGAAGTTGAATCAGGTGAGCAGAGAAGGGGCCCGGGAATCAGCCTTCAACACTGAAGGCCCATGAGAGGGCATGAGATAGTCCAGGAGACTGAGTGTGAGAGAGGTGGCAGAACAGGCAGGAGAGGGTATGGTTTCCTGCACGCCATTTTTAAGAGTGTTGTCAATAGTGTTGAAAGACATTAAGAGGTGAAGTAAAATGAGAATTGAAAAATATATTTTGAGTTTACCATCAAGAGGTAATTACCATCTAGTTATTAATGCCTAGAGGAGAGTACTTTTGGAGATGTGATATGAGTGGAATGCAGTTTGATGTGGTGTTAGGAGAGAGTAGGCGGTAAGAACTTGGAGAAAGCCAGTGTAGATGATTCAGGTTCTAAAGAGTCAGACAGTTCTGAAGGGTAAGCTGATAAGTCAAAATTCCCTCTCATACCCACCCCCGTTCCACCTTCTCTTTGCCCCAGAGAGAAACCCTGTGTGTGTGTGTGTGTGTGTGTGTGTGTGTGTGTGTGTGTGTATGTGTGTGTGAGAGAGAGAGAGAGAGATGTGGTTGTGGCTTGTTGGTTTTATTTTATACAAATGGGATAATCTATATGTATTTTTTTCTCCCCCCACATACACACACACATGCACGCACACACACACACGCATGAGACACGTATTGGGGATAATGCTACTAATAGCTAACACTTCTATGGCCCTTACTCCATGTCAGGCAGTGTTCTAACACTTTACTTATAAACTTCTCATGAGCCCTATACGAAGGCTACTATTATTATCTGTATTTTACAGTATCAGGAAATTGAGTCCCAAAGAGGTTACAGAGTTTTCCCTAAGGTCATATAGCCAGACCCTTAAGCAGGGAAACAGCTATCCGTGAACCACTGTTTGTCACAGCCTTGTTTATAGTAGGAAACCTTGGAAGAGGCACCTGTCAAATGCACGATGGAGCTGGGATTAGAATGCAGGAAGTCTAGTTCAAGATTCCAAGTTCAGTACAAAGACCTCCTCATTCTGCTGCATAATAATCTAGAATATGGGTATATTACATTTATTTTATTATTCCTTATTGCTGAGCCTTTAGGTTGTTTTTTGTTTTCCTCATAACAAACTAGTCTTTTGTGAACATTCTTATACGTCTCATGAGTTTGTTCAAGTATTTTTCTAGAGTAGTTATCCAGATAAAGAATTTTTGACAGATAACCTCTGCCAAGTAAGTTTACTATTGTAAACAAAGCGTGACAAACAGTGGGTTCATGAGTCTGTTTCCTTGTGTAAGGGTCTCAGCAAGAATACTAAATGCAGTGTTCATCAAGGGAGTATAGTTTTTTAAAAAATCTAGTAAAATGTATTTTATTATTAATTTCATATACTCCCCATAATATGAATACTGCAATATGTTAGCATCTTTACTGAAAACTATTCTTTGCTCCCACAAAAGAATAAGCAACACACTCAATTCCCAGCTTTCTCTGGGCAGATATTCTCTGCCTCTTTGCTGCTTGTTAGCTGTCATTCCATCTCTTGGGGTCCCAGGGGCCTGGATGGCAGTAGAACAACACTTATTCCTCTGTGGTAAGCCAAATGACCATTTCTGGCCTGACTGTGTTTCCAGAGCGAGGTGCTCTTCAGTGGGAATGTTGGGGAATTCTGCTTTCCTCACTCCCTCCTGTTGCTCAGCCCTCAGTCTCCTTGGTAGAAGAGTTCCTTTGCCAGCACCCGCATACCCTCTTTCAAGATCCCCAAATCCATGCTTATTTTACCTAATTAACTTTGTCCTCCATTTTCTCAGAAATTAAGTCCTTCAGGATCCCTGAACTCACTCGAAGATAACTGATTCTAGACTCAGTTATATGAACCTTTTATAAGAGAACACAAATGCCGAAGATCCTGAGACTGGCCGTCTTCCCAGGAGGTCGGCCCCCTATGGGTTTCATGCATGACTACTGTCCTTGTGCTACAGAAAAGGCTTCCTGGGTCTGTGGTTGATGTAGACTGACGAGCCATCCATTTTTCAAGCAATCCCTTGCACTGGTGGTTGTGCACTCTTGCCTTCTTTTGCCCCCAAGGATGAAGACCAAGTTACTCACCTGTGGAAGTCCACCCCCAGCACTTAAACAGATGGTTGCTGATCCAAGGTTTTCTTTGGATCATTTCATTAACCAGTGAACTCTCCAGCAGCATTGCAAGTAAGAATATATTCTTTTTTTCCTCCCCCACAAGAGACCTTGTGATTCAGGGATCAAAAAACCATGGTAAACAGGACTCTGGATTTAGGTATCTGGACTTGCTGTGCCATTGTACTAAGTCAGCTTTAGCTGTTTTGTCCATTACTGAGAAAAATAATAATAACCTACCTCCTAGAATGGTAAGAAAGAGAATATCTGTGAAATGTTTGCTAGTTCCCAATTTTTTACACTTAAATTGTAGAAATGTGCGTTTCATTATTTTTTGCAGAAACAGTACTCTTCACGACATGGGTGGGAGGGTAGATTACTGAAAGAATGCTTTCAAATCATCTTTGCTTTAGTATCAGCTCTTAGGGAAGAGCAAATAATGTAATGGTTAAGAGAATGGGCCGTGGAGCAAGACTGCCTGGGTTTGAATCCCAGCGCCACCATTTATTAGCTGTATGACATTAGCCAAGCCACTTAACCTCCCTGTTCCTCATTTTCCTGGTCTGTGAAATGGAAAGTTTTGAGAATTAAATGAGTAATATACAAAAAATGCTTAGAACAGTATCTGGCTCATGGTACTTGCTCAATAAATGTCAGCCACTATTATTATTTTTGCAACGCCTAGCATAGGTAATGTGTCTCCCTTGTCTGCTTCCATCCTTATCGTCCTCCAGCCTGTACAGTGGGTCAGCCTAGAAAGGCATGACAAAGGGCACTTCCAGTTCCCTAGAGTGGACAAAGTGACTGTATAAAGCCCAAGTATGTGTCAGGAACCTGTCCCCTGGTGGTTCCAAAAGGGGAACAGTTTGCTATGTTTATACTTGCTGCATTTGAACAAGTGGAAAGACTTTTGGAGCTTTGATATTTCATCTCTGGGGAAGAGGAGGAGACATCCCTGATGGTCTGTGTCCTGGTGGGAGTCCCAGCGAGAAGGAAACCTGCCCGTGTGATTTTGCTCCGGGGTTTGTGTGTGTTTATATGGGTTATTAAAGTTCATTCTGGGGAAGAGGGAGAGTGGTTTTGCTATTTTCTCTGTGGAATTGATCTCCTCTATATATTTAGGTTTAATTGTTAAAAATCAAGATTTATTTAAGTGATGAGCAGAAAGTAATCAATGTCATTATTTTTGTTGACTCTTTATTACTTACTTTGTGACCAAAGAAATAACCACATTTGAACACTTGCAGGGAAAATATGTTTTTTTAAAATTCATTGAATAAATGAATATTTTCTAATCTTGGGGAAAAAGCGGTTGCTATAATCAGAAAACTGATCAGCCTTGTCTGAAGAGAAAGATGGCTAGAATGCAATCTCAAGCATGTAATTTGTTGACTCTGGTTATCATGCAAGGGATTTTATATTTAGTGACAGTTGTTACTGTAGATAAGTATGTTAGTTTTCTAGGGCTGCCATAACAAAATACCACAGACTGGGTGGCTTGAACAACAGAAATTTATTTTCTCGGAGTTCTAGAGGCAACTCTAAGATCAAGTTGCCGGCAGGGTTGGTTTCCTTTGAGGCCTCTCTCCTTGGCTTGTAGATGGCCCCCTTCTTGGTCCTCCTCACCCAGTCTGTCTCCTGTGTGCAGGCATCCCTGATGTCTCTTCCTCTTCTTATGAGGACACCAGTCCCATTGGATTAATGGCCTCATTTAACCTAATTACCTCTTTAAAGGCCCTATATCCAAATATAGTCACATTCTAGGATACTGGGAGTTAAGACTTCAACATATGAATTTTGAAGGGATACATTTCAGTCTACAACAATAGATGTTTGTTGGAAATTGAGAGGTATTTTAAGGCAAATTCTACTTTACTGCATGCTCTGCACATGAGAGAAGCGTAGACCCAAGCAAGAATATGAATGCTGCAGTGGCAAAATTACAGAGGCTACAGTTGGAGTGAGGAGGGATAGTCTACACACATCATCTTGGTAGCTTCGTTGTCTACAGGGAGCAGAGAGTATGCGGATAGCCAGAATGGACGCTCATTGTTGGGAGCTGGGAGGTGGTTGGGAGGGGCCGTTCAACGAAGAAACTTCCTCACAAGCCATCCCAGTGATAATTTAGTATACTGTCAAATTTTGCACATACCATAAAATGGTAACTAATCACGGACCTTGGTGAAATGGAATTTTTTTTTCCTAATGTGTTTATATATTTGTCACTACAAAGTCATTTCATCTTCAATGCTTAATTATCTATACTAATGGAGGAGAATATTAGTGTGGAAGACACAGAGACACTGATTCATTTCCGGCTTCCTGATCTATGTCAGTAGGTTTTATATTCTGGATTCTAATTCTAGCTCTCTTCCTTGCTAAACAAGTCTCTATAAACAAGTTGCTTAGCCTCACATTCCTCATCTATAAAAGGATGGGACTGGTTAAGTTAGATTATTGGTTTGCAGTTTTAGTGTGCAAAAGACTCATTGTATTAAAAAGTGCACATTCCCGTTGCCCCACCGCATAGAGATTCCAATTTAGTAGGGTCTTAGATGGAGCCCAAGAATCTTCATTGGTAGCATGTGTCTCCAGGTGAATCTGACACAGGTGTTTCTCCTGTCCCACTTAGAGAAACTGATCCGAGATCTCTCCTAGTCATGAAAAGAGATAGGGAACTGGAACAGACTTGGAAAAAAGCCTGAGTTTGAGAAATAGTAAATTTTAGATTCCTCTTACTGCCTTTTTGGGTCCTTATCCCTAAAGCTACACAATTTAAATTTTATTTTGTGCCCATATGCAGCTATCAAGCTGTGAAACCATAAACACCGTCTATTAAATTGCACAAAATGGAGAAGGGATCTAACTTTAGGGCTATGATTTCTGCTGTTTTTGATACTGTCCCAAACTTGCCTCTTTTCAATATTGATATCTTTGAGCTGAATGGTCCTACTTTAATTGGACACTCATTGGCTCTGCTATGTCCCCTCGTGGATCATATGTGGACATTCCTTCTTTTATCTCCTGGCCACAGTGGAATGGCTACTGCTCTTTCAGGCCAGGGTTGTAGAAGAGTAAATGAATCCAAAATGGATGCAGAAGAAAAAAGTCATGAGGCAGAGAGTACTTTCCAGGAAATTGTGGACTGGAGAAAACTGAGAAAGGTCCAGCTGGTGGTGAAATGGAGAAACAGCCCCTGGTTTTGTTCCAGAAAATCTAGGTGTCCTATATTAGTTTTCTGTTGCTGAGTAACAAATTACCACAAACGCGGTAGTTTAAAACAACATCCATAGTTTCTGTGGGTTTGGATTCTGGGTGCGGGTTAGCTGGGTCCTCTGCTGAGAGCCTCACAGGCTGAAGTCGAGGTGTCAGCCAGGGCTGCAGTCTCATCTGAGGCTCAAGGTCCTCTTTCAAGGTCACTCGTTGTTGGCAGAGTGCATTTCCTTGCAGCTATACGTCCTTCTTTTCTTGCTAACTCTCGGCCAGGAACACTCTCAAATCTAGAAGCTTCCCTTGGGTCCTTGCTGTGTGGTCCCCTCCTTTTACACATAGCAGCTTACTTCTTCAAGTCTAGCAACTGCTGCTGCTTCTCTCCTTTTAAGGGCTTTCCTGATTAGGTAAGGCCCATCCAGAATAATCTCTGTTTTAATTAACCCAAAGTCAGCTGATTAGGGATTTTAATTAAATCTGCAAAATCTCTTCCCTTTACAATGTAACGTAATCACAGGAGTGATTGCCCATTGTATTCCTAGGTCTTGCCCAAACTCAGGGGGAGGGAACTGTTCAGAGTGTGTACATCAGGAGGCAGGAATCATGGGGCCATGTTAGAATTCTGTCTACCACTTGTCCAAAGATAGTTGGGCACTGAATCTTGTCTGTTCATTTGTTAGAAACTCTATAAAAATATTAATATTAATTTCTAGAGCTCTCTGATTAACTGCATGGATTCTAATCTGCACTGTTTTTGAGAAATGTTGTTAAGCAGAATAAAGTGTCTAGAACTTGGAATCACAGAATGCTAGAAGAACCCCAGAACTCATCCAGTTACCTGCAGTCCTTGTGCAGATGAGGACACGGTCTCAGTGGAAGAGACTTCCCAAGGTCACTGAGCAGAGGAAGGCTGGGAGTCTGCTGGCTCCTAGGCCAGGGCCTATCATTTCTTTTCCTATGTATTTCTTAGTGTTTTTTTTGAAGATGAGCTACAAGTATGCTTATTAATCTGGAGCTCATTGACTTGAATGAACAGTTTTCTTTGTTTCCCATTATTGTCTTGAATTAGAACATTTTTCTTATAATGTGTTTGTGAATTAGTTACTAAGTGAAGTGGAATCAAGGATAAAATGAGCTTTTGTTGTTTGTTTGTATAGTCTTCGTAATTTTCATGATGACTCATACAGACAAGGAATTATAGAGCTGAGGGTGGGCATAGGAACTAGAGAAAGCTTTTATGGTATAACTGTCTCACAAAAAAGCCCTTTTTTGTGATTGATGATTGGATTGATATCCATCAAGTAATTTTCCATGCTTTTCTCCCATATTCAGTGATTCTTGATAGTTTTTTTAAAAATACCAATTTAAGTATAAATATGATTGAATATTTTTCCATTTCTTCTTCTCAAGTAGAATCTTGCCATTGACAAGACAGTGTTTTTCTTTTATTTTCCCTAATTTTTTATTTTTTCCCCCAAAGCCCCAGTAGATAGTTGTATGTCATAGCTGCACATCTTTCTAGTTGCTGTATGTGGGACGTGGCCTCAGCATGGCCGGAGAAATGGTGCGTCAGTGCGCACTCGGGATCCGAACCCTGGCCGCCAGCAGCGGAGTGCGCGCACTTAACCGCTAAGCCACGGGGTGGCCCAACAGTGTTTTTCTGTAGTGAAGTTTTATTCAAGCTTCCTCTCCAGCCTGCCCACTGCTAAATGACCTCACAGGTGGATAAACTCACCCTTAGCTTAAAAAGTGACTGTCACCAAGTAAGAATCTAGTTATTGTCGAGGTGTGGAGACCGTGGATGTGTCAAGTAGGAGCAGAATGTCCTTAGCCAGCATATATGAGTAGAATAATGTGTGGCTTAGCTCAGCCTCAGAGCTGCCTGATTTGGGGTGAAGCAATGGGCTGCTTGCCGACTTGGGTCTGGGCACGTGTTTTTGGCCATTGTCAAGGCATGTTTGTGGACAAAATCCCCAAGATCGAGAAAACAGTGCAGCCACAGGCTATTTCTGACGACCCTCTCTTCCATCTTTATCTAAGCGCCTGGTTACGGGTACAAACGAGGACATTTCTTACGTTCTTGTGAGAATGGCTGAACCATTTTGCTACTTCTGTCATTCATGAAGTGTCTTATTATCTGCCACGTCCTTTATCACACCCTTATGGGCCCTGGAGCCTAGGGTTTGTGTTTTACATTCTACCTTATATGAAACTCATTTGTACGTGTGTTAAGTCTCCATTAGAATGAAAGTTCTTTGAGGTCCGAGACAGCATTTCCAGTGTCTTTCTGGCGATCATCTTTATATCTATTGCATACTGTAATAATTCTTAATCTGTGGGCCTCAGATCTCAGGGAACAAGGAGGTATTTCAGAGTCTGCGTATCTGTACATGTTTTATATGTGTGTGACTCTCTTTCAAATGTGTTTAGATGTTCTTGAGACAAATAAAACACAAGTTTCTTTTAAAAGTAGACTGACTTCATCATAATTTGGGTCTTTTCTCAATCAGTACTTACTAAGAATATAATAAAGACACTCTTATGCTTGCACGTAGAGAGCCACTGCCCTTCAGCATCTAGCAAGGTGCTTTGTATTTTGAGATTTTTGGAGTATTTCCCTATCTCAAGCCTTCTGGCCCTGTGTTTCTTCTGTGAGGTATGCAAAAAAAAGCTAACAGTGCTTCTCCTTTGCAACACTAATAACCATTTCAGTTCCTTAATTATTTGAATGAATATCTAATTAATGTTCTCCTCCACCCCTAGACTGGGAGCTCTTGATCCCCAGGACTCTGTCTATGTATGACCCACTGCCTAACAGAATGACCCTCACATAGTACTATGGTTCAATACATGTGTCAGTGGTCAAAGGCTCTGTGATCGTAGCTGATAAGTGTTTTTAGGAACCACTCTTTAAAGTGTGCACACTTTTCTGCTTTTTGGAAGTTGGGAATTCCTATAGAAAGTAATACGATCCCCAAAGGTCTCCAGTCTCTAAACCAAAGGATTTAGAGGAATACCTTAGCTAATTTTAATGTTAAAGCAAAATGTCTGCCACCTGGTGTCAGATTAAGAATTAGCATCTTGGCTAATTCTCATACTGAGTGAGTCCATTAATTTTACTGTTTAGTTGTTATAGTAAATTATACATTTCACATAAAATTAAAATAAGCACCATTCTGAAATTGCTCCTGATTTGCTGCTATGAAACTGGGATTTTGGATTTATATTCAACATTGTTAGGTTTTTTCAGATCTAAAAAATAATTTGGAATTGAAGTCTAATTTTAGTAAGTTTTCTATGTACTTGTTAACTACGTAGCACTGAATTTTATAGAGAAGAGAAATAATAACTGTTTTATGTGAAACAAAAATAGCCTTAAACATTATTGATATTTGCTGAGTTTGTATAAACCTTATTACTGCTGATAGTTTTCCTGATAATTTTGGCCAGAAGGAAGGATAAAAATTCATTTTTAAAAAACCTATTTTTAAATAATTAGTAATTTAAATTTATTAGTTTGGATTAAGTGAGAAGGCAGGTATTCATGAGATTCCCTAGAATTAGAGTCAATCCATGTCCTGGGTTAAAAAATAAAAAATAAGCAAAGAATAAAGAATGTGTCTCTGTTTTGTAAAGAATGAAGTTTATGTAGGAGAAAGTAGGGTTTCTTTCTTTTCTTACTGCATTCAAGTCCCTTACTTAACTGAAAGCTATTTATATGCACTGTGCAGGGGACCTTATGGCATAATATCCTCCTTTCTAGGCCAGCCATAAGATTATGTGAGATAAAGCGTGCGGTGCCTGGAGTAGTAAGGAGTCATAAATGTTAGAAGACGAAGATATTTATTAACAACGTGTAGCATATGCCAGGTATTGTATAAGGTGCTAAAGATCCTTCCATCTATTATATCTATCCACTCCACTTATAGTCTCAAGGAGCTGAAGTTCTATTGCAGGAATTAGACAATAATAAAACATATAATTAGACAAAATTAGTTATGATTACTGCTCAACATAGAAAACTACCCTGGTGTCAGGGGTAGGGGCAGAACCAGGTCAGTGACGAGAAGCTGAAACAAGGGCAAAAGCCTTTTGAGAAGCCAAAAATAGATGCCTCATCGTCCCTGTATGGAAACACTTTCACTTCAGTTATTGAAGAGCCTCCAGGCCCTTGCTCAAAGCATATTTACTCTAATTTAGACTAGTTTCTAGCACAGCTTCATAATAGACAAAGGTTTAGATTTAGTGGGTTGGAAGGGAGCTAGATGGTGGAAGGAATGATCAGGAGAAAAAATAAGCTGGTAGAGCCAAGCCTTCCAATAATAGCAAGATGATAGCTTAGCATTGGGGCGGGAGGGGGGGGTGGGGGGAGGGCAGGGGACCCAGACCAAATTTTAAGTGCTCGAAAAACATGTCAATTAGCAGTGGTAGGTAAAGAGTTTGTGTCTCTCATTGTAGCAGTTGGTATTGGAAGTAATGGCCTTGAGTCACCAAAAAGAGGTAAAATCATGCTTTGGGCGCTTGAAGAAAGCAGAGAAATGAGCAGTGAGCACACGGCCCTCAGCATTTGTGTATCAGGTTGTTTTGGCCCCACAGGAATGTGAGTTCCTTGAAGGCAGTGACCATAGCTCATTCACATCTGTATCCTCAGAATTTTTCTCAGAGTCCACCCCAAAACAGTGAGTTGTTCAGTAGATGTTCTATGATTATGTTAAAGAGGATTACTTCTCTACACAGATCTTCATGGAGGTGTTAGAATTAAAAATGTGCCAAACTAGATGTACAGGCAAACTGTAAGTTCCACATCCCTCCCAACAATTCTATAACAGAGAGGAAGTGGTTAGACAGCCTCTGTTCTTTTAGAATCTGTTAACATGATATTTTTAACTATAATAAAACCACAAATCTTTTTTTAAATAACTGTATATACCATTCATTTACTGATTTACTGATTTGTTGGGTCTGTTAGAGCACACGTTTATCGCACCTTCTGTGTGCTGGGCTAGATCCTATGGGGCAGATTGATGAGGATTTCTCCCTGCCCTCAAACACTTCTGGATGGTGAAGGTATCTCTAAATACATGAACTATTGTTATAGGTTGAGTTATGTCCTCCAAAAAGATATGTTAAAGTCCTAACCTGTGGTCCCTGTGAGTGTGACCTTATTTGGGGAATAGGGTCATTGCAGATGTGATCAAGTTAAAATGAGATCATCAGGGTGGGCCCTAATCCAATATGACTGGTGACCTTATAAGAAGAGGGAAATTTGGACACAGACACACGCAGAGAGGAGAACGCCATGTGAAGGCAGAGATAATACAGACACAGAAGGAAGATGGCCTTGTGAAGATGGAGGCGGAGATTGGAGTTAAGCTACAACAAACCAAGGACTGCTTGGGATTATTAGAAGCTGGATGAGGCAGGGAAGGACCCTCCCCCAGAGGCTTGGGAGCATGGCTCTACCAGCACCTTGATTTTGGATTTCTAGGCTTCAGTACTGCGAGACAGTAAATCTTTGTTGTTATAAGCCACTGGTTTGTGGGTCTTTGTTACAGCAGCCCTAGGAAAGGAATACAGCTATAATACATTTCTGTATGAATCAGGGTTCTGGGGGGAAATAGATGATCACTCCTGTGGGGTAACTGAGGAGAGTTTAAGAAGACATTGTTTACAGAGGTTTGGGCAAGATTGAGAAGAACCACCTAGGGATGGGGAAGCCTTCTGGGGTTAGCAGCAGCAGGTTCCCAGAAGCACCTTCAGGCCCAAAGGGCCAAGTGGAGGGAAGGCTTCTGGAACCCAGGCAGAGCTAGATTTGCAGCTGTGAGTGTACGAGAGGGGTGGCCTGACTGTGCTCTTGCAGAGAGGGAGCTGGGGAATTCATACTCTGACCTCATTCTCCTCCCATGCTCCTGTCGAATGCTGAGCTTCTCATTGGCCAAACCTGCCAAGGGTTTAGCCTCTCGGCATATAGGCAGGGTGGAGTGTAGATCTAAAGGGGAACTGGGGAATATCTCTGCATATTTGGGTTAAGAGGTATATGTCATTCAAAGGTATCTGTTCTCTATGAGAAGGAAAGAATCTAACGTCTAAGACAGTATTGTACATACCACTGGTACAACTAATACTGTGATTGCTAATATAGGCTACCTAGAATTGTTTATGTTGGAGTCCAAGATTCAAGGTGGTGGAACTCATTCAACAAATTCTTATTAAGCACCTACTGTAGTGCCCGATACTAGACAGCCCTGGGGATAAGCACTGAGCAAAATAGATTCTGTCCTTACCCTCATAGAACTTATAGTCTAGTGGGCACCAACTATATTAACAAGGGTTAAAACTCCCACAGGACTCTACTTTTCTCATAATATTCAGTGTAATTTGAAATTACTAACTAGATAACACTCTTCCCCTGTGGACTGCAAGCTTCATGAGGCCAGTGATGGAATCTCTTTCGTTTACTGCCAGGTCCCAACACCTAGCCCAACGCCTGGCTCCTGGCAGATGTTCACTGAATGAATTGATAGATGAATGCATGAATGACAGAGTGCCTTATTTTCATCAGAGACAAAAAACTTTTCCTGTGTTCTGTAGTTGGGTCCTGCAAATTAAACCGACATAAGACAGATTAGCAAGAGAAAAAAACAGAGTTAATTACATACTTCTGCATGAGAGTTCACAAAGAAATGTGGCTCAAGGAGGCTGTTAGAATTGGGGGCTTATATCCCATCTTAATGATGGGGAGGGACAGAAAGACACTTCTGGGAGACCAAAGACTTTTTAGAAGTGGGGGAGAAAGGGCACTTATGGAAAAACAAATGATTTTTTATAAAGATAAGTAGGCTCTTAGGAGAATGGGTAGGAGATATGATAGTTTCATGACGGTCTGTTTGGGTGTGGGCTTCTCATCTCCCAGAAGAGATCAGAGTTGCTCCTGGGGATAGGATTTATGACAGTTGACTCCCTCTTTTGGGAGACTCTGCTTTTAGGCAGATAAAGGATTTCAGGAACTCAAATACCTTCAACTTAAAATAATTTCTATGCCATAGTGGCTTATTCTAGATCCTTTCATTTTACTATTTAGGAGTTTCTGAAAATTAGCAGGTGGCTTAAAATATATAAAATTGAACAAATTAAATATATTAGGGAATTTTGCTATTTGAAAGGATTGTTTGAATGAATCCTTTACAAAGCGAGCATACTAAAACAAAATAGTCTACATTTTATCTATTTTATAACACTAGATTTAATTTTTGGGAGTTTTGTTTTTTGTTGAGAACTTTTGTTCAATTTTAGAGATTGAAACCGAATATTATCTTTTTTTTTTTTTTGGGGTGAGGAAGATGGGCCCTGAGCTAACATCTGTTGCCAATCTTCCTCCTTTTGCTTTAGGAAGATTGTTCCTAAGCTAACTTCTGTGCCAATCTTCCTCTATTCTGTATATGGGTGGCCGCCACAGCATGACTTGACGAGCGGTATGTAGGTCTGTGCCCGGGATCCGAACCTGTGAACCCCAGGCTGCCGAAGTGGAGCATGCAATCCTAACCACTTTGCCACTGGGCCGGCCCCCTGAATGTTATCTTTTTGTTTTCTTTGGTCACACTTCTCATAAACTGAGTGGTCCATAAGAATATACACTGATGTTAAATTAAAGGTGAAATGTGAATTTGAAAGGATTTGTTATACACTATAGCCTTTTCACATCTAAGTCAATTGTTTAAATCTAGACCAAGAATTTGGGGGAATACCTGTACTAATTTTAACGTAAAAGCAAAATATCTGCCACCTGGTGTCAGACTAAGAATCAAAAGGTGTCAAAAGAGGCAGTTATGTGATAGACTTTCTTTTCCTGCTCTTAAAACACTTTCTGGTATTAAATTAGGGGTATTAACTCCTTTGGGCCTCCAAAGTACCATTTTCCTAAACAGAAACCAGTGCTCCTTTGATGACCATATAAGGAAAACATTTCTAGGAAAAATATTGCAGAATCCGTGAGCAGCTCTGTTGTCTGATAGCCTCAGGATGGGGAAATTTAAAGAGAATGAAACGGAGCTGACTTCACCATTTTCCCACAGAAAGTTTCTACTATTTTTGCATAAAGATGTATAATGCCATCCTTAGAGATTCTCACTCCAATTATTGTGTCCTTTATTTGAATCAGTTGAGTGGAGAAGCTAGTTTTTATACTTGTCAGTAGTATAAAATGCCTTCTCAGCTTAAGAGTAATTGAGGAAATTACTTGTAAAAAAAATTAACGAAGGAAACCAAAGATAAGAGAAGGCAGGTTTGAAAAGTCACTGGTCTGTTTCTCAATGTGCAGTTGGAATTTTAGGATTAAAATTTTTCCTTCCTCCTAGAGTTTGAGTCTCATAAGGAAATATTGTGCTAATAGCCACCCATTGTTGGATTTTGTTGGACTTTCTCAGTCGGTAGAAATATGCTGGGCAATAAGAAGACATTTCATAGCCGTGATGTAAGAATGATTCTCACAAAGGCAGGCCATGAGGGTTCACCCGTAGTAGGAACTACAAAGGTTACAAGTATGTATGGGGAAAATTGCTTTCCCTCTGAGATATAAACTAAATAAATGGCACAGTCAGAAGGGACTGGTGAGTTACGGAACCACAGAGAATTCTTAGAAGACAGAGGGACATATGTATGTTTACTGTTCATGAGAGAGGAAGCAGAGACAATCCTTCATTTTTGCCGGACTTAAGGTGATGGGTTGCCTGGGACTGAGAGGTTTCCTAGGATGCAGGACTTTCAGTGCTAAAACCAGGAAAGTCCCAGGAAAAGCAGAACAGTTGGTTACCCTTGCTAGACTGCCCTGCTCATGGCAGATCATTTAGCATCCCTGGCTCCTACGCACCAGTGGTGCCCCCTGGTGATTGTGAGAACCCCAAACACTTCCATACATTTTCAAATGCCCCCCTGGGGTAGGAACTGTCCTTGATGAGTCTAGCCCCTGGTGTTGGGGCACCCTGGTCCCATTGGCAAGACTGTTGTTGAAGTAAGGTGGGTGCAGGAGGCTCTCTTCAGTCTTAAAACACACAAACCAACAAACAAAAACCCAAACGCAGTTAGTTTAAATAAATGCCTTTGGCACAAAAAAGGAGGAATGGGTAGAGATGGCAATGTTAATAAAAAATTCATGCATGGAAAAAAATGAGGAAATTGATTCCATTTATAAATTTTTAGTCAAGTTCTTATCCGTTTCTGGTTCTTATTCACAAATAATTACTGATTCTCACAAAATTTTCAAATTAATTTATATAATCATGCCAAGATGTCCAACATTTAGATAATTTGGAAGGGTAGGAGAGATAATGGACCTCCTCCATCCCATTCCCCCATCTCATCTCCTTGGAATCAGCTCTTAATGCGAGTACATCCTTCAGAAGGGATGAGACAGAAGAGAGATATGCGGTCTCTGATTTAGGAAGATTTAGGATAATACCAGTAAGTGTAAGGGCAGAATGTGTGTTGAAAAATCCTTGACTAATGACAGAGCTGGTGTGTAGAAATTAAGTGCATGTTATTGTTTGTAAAGAATATAAATGCTAAGTACAATTTCATTGATTAAAAAAGCCCGGCCTGGTTCTATTACTCAAGAGGATTTAAAGAGATTATATTGGGTAGCCTTGGGTTGAAACACGTTTCCTTTACATTCCAAAATTGGTAAATTTATTTAATCTGGTTGATCCTCATCCTCTCCCTCTAAACATAAGCTTGTTCACAAAGATACAGCTGGAAGTCATGTTGTCATGACAACAGTTACACGCTGGGAGGAAGGACTCTTTCAAATGGCCAGTGACTGGGTTTTTAATCGCTGATTTATGTTGATAGCAAAATTAAATAGGGATGTAGAATTTGTAATTATATGTTATTTTGGCTTTGCATTTCACTTCACAAATTACTGATATGTAATTTTTGAACATGAATCATGATACATAAGTTTTACACTAATACACACAATTCCATCTCATCTATTTTCTATTTTGTCAATAATAATATTCTCAAAACATATGGATTCCCCTGCTCAAAACTTTTGATAGCATTTTGTTGCCTATATAATAAATTCTGAATCCTGAATGTGGTTATGTTGGGGGCCCTGTGAAAAGTAGCTTCCACCTCCCGTTCAATTTCTTCTCTCTGTGGCGTCCGTTATGGATCCCACACACATACCATCCTTGACTCCAGTCTTTGGATGCTGAGGGAGTTGAATGTCTCACAACGGAAACTATAATCCTAAGTAGAAAGTGGGCAAATAATTTGTCTCTAAAAGGGAAATGGTCATACAGAGAGGAACAGGTTAATTTAAAAAATGGGTAATTAGGAAAAGTTTCATGGAGGAAGCAACGCTTTAAGAATGACCAGGTTTTAGTTTGGGGACAAGTGGAGAAGAAGATTCCAGTCTAGGGGAACAGCATATGCAAAGGCATAGGGATGCAGAAATGTATGGCGTGTTGTGAGATCAGCAAGTGTGCAGTTGGCCTGGATTGGAAGGGGTAGAGGGAGTGAGATGGCCAAGGGAGTGGAAACCATTGAAGAGGGCATCGAATGCACTGCCATGCTAAGGGAAGTCTGTTTATTGTATGCAGGAGGAGGAGCAGAGAGTGGTTGGAGTGGGTGTTCTCTGGGAAATTGCTACCTGTCCTGTGGTTACAGGGAGCAGTGTAGTCACAATAACTGATTATGAACCGTTTCCAAATCCAAGTGAGGTCTTGAGAACCTGGACTGACACAGTGCTGTGGAGGTTGGAAAGCAGGGCATGAATATGAGAGCACTCTGCTATTCTAGATTCAATTCCTGAGACAGATAATTTTGTATATTAACTAACATGTACTGAGGAGTGTGAGTTCTGGTGTGGGACTGGCCACCCAGCTCTACTATTACTAGCTACGTGACCGTGAGTCAGTTACTCACCCTCTCTAACCATCATCTATAAAATGGGGATAAGATAACAGCAACCTTAAAGGGTTCTCATAAGGAGTAAATGAATCCATATATGTAAAATGCTTAGACCAGCAGTGCCTGGCACGTGGTAAGCACCTCGGTAAACATTAATGTGGATGCTGATGTGGATGAAGTGTGAAAACATTGCTGAGTCTTTGGCACTTTTTCATAATTTTCTTAGGCAATCTCAAGAAAGTAAGTTATCTGACTCTATTTCTCCCTAAACATCTCAATCTGCCCCTCTAGAAATACTCATTTCCAGTTAATTTGATGGGTAGTTACTGACCATCCATTATGTGCCAAGAATTGTGCTCAGTGCTAGGGATAAAAAGATGAAAATGTGAGGATCTTGTCACAAAGGAGCATAGAGGCCTTTAATAGGTGGCAGTTGGTCCATACAAAAGAACGTAAGAAAAACAGCCCACATGTGACAAAGGACCATGTCTGAGAGAGAGAGGAATTACTGAATGTGTAATTTCTAATTTGTTAATGCCAAGGGCATTTTGATTTTAAAAGCACCTCCCAGTGGTGGATGCTTAAATCCTATATTTGCGCATCTATACTGATAAATTATATCAAGTTTTGCAAACTATAGCTTATTATTCTAAATCATTGCTTCAGAATTTTTCTTTTCCTTTAGACTAATTTCAAGGACTGGACTTGAATTTCTGAAGATCAGCATTAATCTTAGAAAAGTTTTAAAGAAAGAGCCATGGAAGATTGTAAGCGCATCAAAATTGTTGGCTGGGGCCCGCCCCGTGGTGTAGCGGTTAAGTGTGCGCGCTCCGCTGCTGGCGGCCTGGGTTCGGATCCCGGGCGCACGCCGATGCACCGCTTGTCAGGCCATGCTGTGGCGGCGTCCCATATAAAGTGGAGGAAGATGGGCACAGATGTTAGCCCAGGGCCAGTCTTCCTCAGCAAAAAGAGGAGGATTGGCATGGATGTTAGCTCAGGGCTAATCTTCCTCACACACACACAAAAAATTGTTGGCAATTTCTGACCTAGAATTTTAATATTTTACCTGAACCTCTTTTATATCTTTCAGTCAGGGGGTCACATTATGTTTTTCAGGATCTCCCAATTTGAGGCTCCAAAGAAATTTTTACAAAAAGGATTCCTCTTGAACCTCTGGCTCACTGGAAGCATCTAGACCAGTGCTGTCCATTAGAAATACAGTATGAGCCACATATGTAATATTAAATATTCTAATAGCCACTCTAAAATAAGTAAAAAGAAATAGGTGAAATTGATTTTAATTTAATTTAATATTTTATTTAACCCAGTGTATCTAAAATATTATTTTGACATATAATCCTTATAAAAATTATTAATAAAATATTTTATATTCTTTTTATTGTCCTAAGTTTTCTAAATCCAGTGTGTGTTTTACACTGGCAGCACATCTCCATTCGGATTAGCCACATTTCATGTGCTCAGCAGCCCCATGTGACTAATGGCTACCATATTGGGCAGCCCACTCTAGAACTTAGGGCTTTTCAGAGCCCTGCGTCACTGCGGTAGCTACCTAAACAGTGTCTGTATATTGATGATTTTTCATTAGTTTTTTTATTGTTAAGGAAAATATGTAAATGTAAAAAACTGAGTTTGTTTTGGACCTCAGTTACAAAGACTTGAGTTACTCATATGGTACAACTCATGATGTATTTTCACTACTGGTCCATATAAAACGTCTCTCGTTTTACACATTTTTACTTATTTACTCCCTATTATTTCCTCCTTTACCTCCCTCCCATTCTCTCTACCTACAAGCAACCATTCTAATGTGTGTTTAATGTATAACTTTTTATACAAAAGCATACTTGTGGTATGAATTGTTTTGTATGTGTCTTCTTCATTTATTTAAAGGGTATTTTTTTCCATGTGCTGTGTTTTAAAGATCTATCCGTAAGGCCGTGTGTACATTCTAATTTCTGCATGGTGCTCCATGGTGTGAATCCAACCCATTTTACCTTTCCCCTCCTAGAATGATGGGCTCCCAGCGTGCCTCCATTTCCCCAGCACCACACATAATCCCGCAGGGAATACCCCCACATGTATCCTCTAATGGAACTGTGTGAGGAAGTACGTGGGATGTACACTTAGTATTGCTGGGTCATAGGGTATATATTATTTACTTTTTTTGAAAAAAAAAAAGATTATTTTTATTGATGGATATACTTTTATGTAGTTTTGTTCAGTGAAAAATACAGCATTGCAATTATTTGTTGAATCAGATCCTTTTGACCTATAGAGTGAATCACGTTATGGCTTATTTTTTTTAGGAGTAGCTTACCAGTTCAATTCTCATGAATATGTTTCTCAAACAGACCCAGTGGCCATGAAGGAGGTCAAGCTTTCCCAGGGCCAAATGCAAGTGTAGCCTTTAGTCACAATAAGAAAATTTGCATTTCTTGCTCTATCAGCAGAGCATAGTGTATTTTTTCAATGAATTAGTCATCAAAGTAGAAAGTGGGAGAAAAAAAGTTATTACCCTTAAAGAAAAAAACCCTTGGAAAATTTACACTGAAAATGCGCTGTTGCTTTTAAAAGTAATTTCTACTGTTTGTTTCTCCAAAGGGAATTAAAAAAAAACAACAGTATTTTCTTTCACTCCACTCCTTTCCGCTCCTGGCTCCATGGTTGGGTACTTCCCACTGTAATATTTTCTGAAGGGAGGGATAAACACTCTCAGTTCGTTCATCAAAGCACATCTGTGACACAAGTAGGCACACAAAGTTTGTTTCTACAAGGAAGGAAGCACAGACAACTGTCTAGGGCGAAGTTCTCCACATAGTCGCACACTTGTCCCCGCTGGTGGCTGCCTATTTTGCCCACAACAAGGAAGACTTTGACACAGCATCTGATTCATTTGCTTCCAAAGAATGTTTCTCTGTACCCACTTCTGAGATCTAAGGATCATTTGTGTGTGATGAGCAGAGTCTTCTCTCAAAGGTCTTTAAGTTATAGTAATTTCTTTCAGAGAGAAAGTAATGGGAAGAGTTGAGGGGGAAGATGCTTAGAACATACCAGAATTCAGGAACAGATAGACCATCATTTACAAATGGATACTAACTACCAATAGATCTAGAAAGAAGGAAATGGAGCTAACTCAGAACAAAAACTTTGTATGAATTAGAGTTTTTACAAGTGAGAGGCTTAGATTCTGAGAGGAGAGAGAATAAAAACCCTATTTCTGTCTCGTAATAAATTTGGAATCCTTCCCAGACATCCTGCAGATAAGAAACCTCTAACCCTTCAAGAGCATTTTTCTAGTAGGAAAATAATTTTAGCATATTGGCTGGAATTCGAGGCCTAGTGGGTTAACCAGTACATTTGTGGATGAATAAAAACTAGCAAACAGTGATTCTAGTTCCATTTTGGATGTTATAGCAAAGTAGAACTCAACTCAGACTCAGCAGGCAGGGTGCTTAGTGGTACATGCCCCACCTCCGTTTTCCCTTCCCTTCCCTCCCTCTTTCCCACCCTCCCTCCCCCCATCCCTCCTGTCCATCCGTCTATCCATCCAATCCAATCCATCCATCCATCCATCCATCCATCCATCCATCCATCCATCTTCTTTTCCTTCCTTTGTCCTCCTCTTTCCTATAGCTCTCATTCGTACAGATATTGTCTAGGCAGCATCTGTAGTTTCAGAGAATGAGATCTGAAAAAAGGGAGCCACTCCCAACTACATTCATTTACGTTCAGAAGCTTACATTGCACACCTACTATGTGTGAGACATGTTTGTGGTACCTTGGTTGATTAAAATAAAAAGAGTAACAAGCCTGATCTTTGCTTTAAGTAACTTAGATCTATTTAATTTGTAATTAATAGCATCTCTATGATACTTTTTCTGACCTTTTTGCAATGGGGGACCTGCAACTTAAACACCAAATAGTTCCATATCCTAATCTTTACAGAAAGGAAGACCTTCTAAACATTGAGCACTAATTTGTTGTTGGAGATTTTTAAGAATAATTATTCCATTTACTTGTCTTTTCCTGGAGTTTTGGCTCAATAACCTAATATTGTCTTATGCTAGATTCTATTTTGAGAAGTGTAAAAAAATGACAGTTTCTTCACGTGCATCCCTGGCAGATGGGATCCACAAATACCCCTGCCTTTTTTCTGCCAGTAGCCCCAGCATCTTTGAAAAACTTAGAGCTCTGCATATCACTCTTTCATTGCTGGAAAGGAAAAACCAAGCTATTGTACAGGTGTGCAGCGGCTAATTGCTTTTGCCATTTTATTTTCCCCTTGAGAATCTTTGCGTTTTTCTCCTGACCTAGAATTGGAAGAGCTGGGGAGGTGGATGATGTAGATCAAAGATCTAAAAACCTTGAATCAGGGCCGGCCCTGTGGCTTGGTGGTTAAGTGCGAGCGCTGCGATGCTGGTGGCCCGGGTTCGGATCCCAGGTGCGCATCGAGGCACCACTTCTCCGTTCATCCTGAGGCCGAGTCCCGCATACAGCAACTAGAAGGATGTGCAGCTACGACATACAACTATACACTGGGGCTTTGGGGGGAAAAAATAAAATAAATAAAAAAAAATCTAAAAAAATAAAAAAATAAAAAAAATAAAAACCTTGAATCAAATGAATGGCTAAATGTTGGTTGTGGTTAGTTGAATCCTGGCGGATACTGCTTGAGGTTTGTGAAAAATTAGGCCCAACCCACTGTCTGCATTTGATATTTTTGACAAGAGTTGGATATGAGGTTAAAATACTTAGATTGGCGGGTGGTAGAAAATGAATGAGTGATAACTGATGAAGTTATGTTCCAGCAATATGCTGTTTTAGAAAGAGTGTTAGAGAAGTTGAGAATCAGGATCCTAGGTTTCTTAACTCAGCCCTTAATTAAGATACCTATAGATTTGGGATTGAATATGAGGTTGCAAAGCTAATCCATTAGAAGCTGTTTCTTTCCTGTGCTAGGTCTAGAATTCAGTTTCTTGCCGTTAGATGAATGACTTAGGATCAACTTCAACTGCTAGGAATACAAGACTCTAAGATAATAGTGACTTATTACAATAGAAGTGTATTTCCTTTTCACATAGAAGCCTGGCAGTAGCAGTCCACTGATGTGGTGACTCTGTTCTACAAAGACCTCAGGAACCCAAGTTCCTTGGCCTAACTACTCCACAATCCCTAGGGTCTTCATGGTCCAAGGCAGCAAGTCTCTTCCAAACAACAAGAAAAAAATATGCCTGCCAGCTACTTTATAGGGAAGATTCTTGGAACCTGCCATACAGTCCTTGTACTTACACCCCAGTGGTTAGAACATTACCTGCATGGCCACACCTAGCTGCAAGGGAGGCTGAGAAATGTATTCTGTATTCTGGGTTGCCGTGTGTCCAATCAAAAGTTTTTATTGCTGTGGAAGAAGAGACTGGATATTGATGAACACCTTGCAGTATCTGCTACAGGTACCTTATTTATGAGATTCAATCACCAGGCTTCTCATAGACAAAAGGAAAAGTACAGAATGGTTTGCCCAGTTAATTTTATTATTTTTTTAAAAAGTGTGTGTACTTAATTACTTGTTGTACATCATGATTACAATTTGGAACAAGATGTACAAAATAAAACCACCCAGATGCAATGTAAAACTTTCATTATCAGTTACTGCCTTTGTACTTCCAGTGCTGTTTCCCACATGCTAAGTTCCTCTCAGATTTGGTGCTTAGGAAAAAGTTTCCTTTTTAATAAACTTCTTTTATTAGATAATTAAAACTTGTAAATTTTTGGAGCAAGAAATTTAATTTTTTCTCAACTCCATAGCTCTATTCTCTCGTTATTTTATTGGTTGAAATATATTTATATCTTTTATATAAGTTGCTTCAAATTCTTTTTAATTTAGGTGGAAAGAAAATATTTTTTAATTTACGTGGAGTAATAAAAAACAGCTTTTACTCTGATCTCTTTAAATATGTTTTTAAAAGTTAATCTGAGAAAAACATGTATCTCTGAACTCCTCTGTCTCATCCGTAGTCTAAAATCCTATTTTACATCAAATATTAAAGCTTTTCTGCTAACCACTGGCAGACTGAACAGTTTACTTCAGTTCTGCTGATTTTTAAGGGCACTTAACCTTTAAAAATACATTTAACAAATAGAATGGTTCCCAAACAGAAGTGCACTGAGGTTTCTCCACAGTCAGTGATAACCAGTTTCCTAACCTTGACAAGTTATTTAACGTGGTTGAAATCTGTTTCTTTACCTGTAAAATGGGAATAATATCTCCTGTACCTGTGTCTCAACGTTTTGAGGGATCAAATGAGATTGGATTAGTTACAGCACTTTGCAAGTCACATAGTGCTCTAGAAGTGTGTGCTCTTGTTTTTGTATCAGAAACAAAATACATACATTTTAATCTATGGGAGTATAGTTCTGTGTGCTCCCACACATAGATTTTGATCTTAGAAAAGATGGCATCCCCTTCAGCTTGCTCTTTTAATGTGCTGATAAAAGGCCAAATTATAGTTTGTCATTGAATACTATGTCTGTTTCCTAGATTGTCAATAATCATCTTTTATTCTAATATTTAACGTAGATGGGAAGTTGAGTCCTAGCATGCCATCATTTAGAATAATAATGACCTTGAAGTTGGTCAAGGCAACTCCTGGAATTGCTTGATTGATGTTGTGCAGTTATTCTTTGCTTAATTTCCATCTACGCATAGATCTTACTAGAACACTGTGTTTAGGGTTAGGCACTAAATACCGAAACTTGAAAGCAAAGAATAATATTAGGCCTGATTTGTTGATCTTTCTGCCAAACCTGAATAATCCCATCTGGTATTGAACAAGATGTATTGCTGCCATTCAATAGGTGAGTGGTATAGTCAGACAAATGGAAGAAAAAGTAATAAACCTGCCTAGCAATTTTGTATAAATATGTTGTGATCTTTACTTTTTAAAATTATCAAAAAACTGCTGATTTCAAGAGCATGCTCACCTGCACCCATTCTCCATTCATTATTGTGATTAGACTTTTGGATTTTGGAGATTTGTTGGTTTTAACACAGGTTTTTCCCAGCACTTCTTAGAAAAATGAAGTTGAGGTTGCTGAAATGGTCTGTAGCTTTCTTACAGTAAAATATGAATCTCCACTCAAATTTTAAGTTTTTATTTTTAAATTTTTTGGCAGGGGGAAGACTCTTAAGCCTATAACCTCCCAGTAGTGGTTGTAAATTGTACTACTTTGTACTTCGTGCACTCTAAAAGGAAATAATGTTCTTAGGTTATATTTCATATCATTTTAGGATTTTAATCTCTTTTCATAACTTGTAAGGAAATGCATGTTTTATTGTGTTTAGGTGTTTAGAATGAGACCTTCTGATGATATTTAAAGTATTCTAGGGGCCGGCCTGGTGGCGCAAGTGGGTAGGGCACACGCTCCGCTGCGGCGGCCTGGGGTTCGCAGGTTCAGGACCCCGGGTACGCACCCACGCACCCCTTGTCAAACCACGCTGTGGCAGTGTCCCATATAAAGTAGAGGAGGATAGGCACGGACGTCAGCCCAGGGCCAATCTTCCTTGGCAAAAAGAGGATTGGCATCAGATGTTAGCTCAGGGCTGATCTTCCTCACACACACACAAAAATAGATAAATAAAATAAAATATTCTGAAAGTCAGGTCATATGATTAACCTCAATTATATGTATATGCAGATATATATGGGTGGATGGATAGTTACAAATACCAATTTTCCCTCTGGATAATTTTTAGCTGCTTACATCTCATGCCTTTTAGTTTTGAAATTTGTCTTTGCAGAGTCCCCTTGACTCCTGTATTATGTTTTGATTTTGGTTAACAGTCTGTGAACAGAGAGGCATAATTTCCCTTTATCTTCCACCAACATTGGATCAGTTCCCATTTACATACTTTCATGAGGACATGAGGTAGAGCAGAAGCAGTCTCAAAAGAAGGACGTCTTAACTAATAAAACACACTTAAACTTTGCTCTGACTTCCTTTCTGCTTCTCTAATGGTTCAACTACATGGCATAAAACAGCCACATGCTGATTAAAGAGGTGACACATACTCAAACCAGTGTGTTCTCTTGTGATACATCATTTCTAAATTCACATGTGAGTGGCCAGTGTTATCATCGAGTTTTCTTGATCTAAATAAAAACTGCCTTTTTAATAAAAACGCATTTGGTGGTTGCATACTCTCAGAAATCTTAGTTTTTTAAATGAAATGCACTGTGGTCGATGCCATTTCAAAAATGCTTTGTATTACTGAATATTTTCCCCCAAAGCCACATTTGAATGAAGTAATTAATCGCTAATAATAACAAACATTTACTGAGTGATTACTACGTGCCCAACTTTGTGCTGGGTGCTTTGTTCCACGTCAACCCTATGAGGTAGGAGCTGTCATCAGCTCTCTTGTACAGTGAGCAGACAGGCTATTAGAAATTAAGCCATTTGTCTGAGATCACACAGCTAGCCAGCATTGGAGCCAAGATTCGAGGCTGTTGGCTGACTCCGGAGCTCCTGTCTGTGATAGTAACATGGCCCCAAAACAAATTTAGTAGAGTAAGCCCAGCACAGACTATGTCTCCAGTGAGTTTAAATTAAGAAATTTTGTGTTGATCTTATACCAAAATACTTGATAAAAATATACAAGGTTTGTAGTATTACAGGCCCAAATTTAAGGACCATTTAAATAGTAAATTCTTGAAATATTTACTCAAGAATCTTTAACAGCTACAAATAGCTCCCTATTTCAAGGACACACAAAAATCTTAATATTAATTTTTTAAAGAAAAATATAGGCAAGTGTTAGGAAATTAATACTGCAAAGACTTAAGAATTTTATTACAACTGTTAAAAAATTGCTACCACAGGAAAGTGTAATTTTTCTAAGGCTGTGGTAGACATTTTAGGGTCTCAATTATGTCTTGCAAATAAATATCAAGAAATAGAAAAGGCCTTGAAACAGTTTTGGGCAAGCTTTCCTCCCCTCTGTCCGGCAGGCTGGCGGGTCAGAATTCTGAGAGTTCTCAGATTTTGGACACTTTGGGGCTCGTTCCCATGTTTCCATAGTCATGGTCTTTGCCAGTTCCTTTGGCTGAGGACAGTTTCACACCAAATTCTAAACAGCCTCTGTATGCTGCTTGGAACCTTTAGTAAATCTATAATAGATGATCTAGACCTGGAGACCTGGCTCTGTGCTATTGTCTTCAAACGTTGGTGATGAAACTGGAAGGAATGAAGAGCCTTGTTTGCTGTATTCTGACAATGAAGTTCTGGGTCCAGAAAAAAATAAAGGGACTACGTAGTGAGAGAGAGAAGAGAGGGCGGGAGGCAAAGGAAGCAGACCACTGGGCGATCAGAAAAAGAGTTTTAAAGCTCAATTCAGATAGTTTGGATGAAAGCATCTGGCTCCATCAGGAATGACATTACTCAAAACAGTAGCCAGCAGCAGCTACAACGAAGACTTCGGAAGAGAGAGTTTTTTCTTCTCCAAGAATGGGAGCATTGTGCAGATTACTCTTCTGATTTTGAAAACATAGATCACACAAGACCTTCGAGGGTTTTCCTTTGTGTAGAGGGTGAATCCTTAGCTCTTGTGGCCTTAAACCTTGTCCTAGACCACTCACCTCTCACTCGATTGGCTTTTCCGTTGTAGTGACATGACAGGCTCTTATCTACCACATGGCCTTTGCACTGGCTGTTCCTTATGCTGGGAATGCTGCTCTCTTGGCTGTTCCCAAGGTTGACCCCTTCTAGTTTAGGGAGACATTGTTCCTCAGAGACCTTCTCAGACCATCCTGTCCAAATAGCCCATCCCATTCCCAGACACAGTCAATCACATTACCTAATTTGCCTCTTTTATTCATCACTGTATTCCCAGCTTCTAGAATAGTGATTGGCATTTATAGGAGGCCCTCAGTACAAAAGAATTAATGAGTAAGTAGATGAATGAATGAATGATTGAATGTACATTCACGTTTTTTATTCTGTGGAGCCAGTAGTTAGATGGAGTTTGATGGAAAAGAATGATTTACCTTTTCTATTTTCCTAGGCCAATAGTTCTTAAAAGTGTGGCCCAAAACCAGCAGCATGAAATCACTACCACCTGGGAACTGTTAGAAATGCAAATGCTCGGACCACCACAAATCTACTGAGTCAGAGACTCGGGGGTGGCACCCAGTGATCTATGTTCTCATAGGTTCTCCAGGTGATTCTGACGCTTGAGGATCGGTACCCCAGGTCACTGATTCAGGGCCCGGGTCTGTCTGGTGACCCCTGCACCCCCAGCCCTGGCACAGAGTAGACAGGAAATATTTGTTGAATGAGTTAATCTGTCTCCTCTTTCCTCCCCACCCCTCACCCCGTGCCTTGCACACCGAAGGCACTGGGTATACAAATGTCGAGGAAGGGAGTTAGTGCCATTCTGAGGACCCCTGGAAAACCTTTTGTGCTCTGCACGGCAGACCTTGCCAAATTTAGAATCCCAGCTCACCCATTCCTCCTTCCTGTGGCCTCCGGAGTAGGAGAGGAAATTTCCAGCCACTACTAGGTGCTAATTTGTTTTCATTTGACCCTTAGGTTCCTGCAAGTGAGCCCAAGAGAGAGGATGATTAGAGGTGGGCTTGCCTCGCACACAGGTCCCACTAGGCAGGGAGTGAAGTGGGGAACTGGATCCAGCGAAGACTCGAGGTGGAGCCAGGCCAGTAGCACAGGCGCCAGAGGTGGCTGGAAGGGGCGGGTCTTTGCTGCTCACAGATGGGCTCCTTGTTCCCAGGCCAAGTATTGCTCTTGGCCCAAGAGGCTCCCAGCACAGAGGGACTTTCTGGGGCTCTCAGCCTGGCTATTTTTACACTCTGACTTCCAGGCCCTGCTTCCGGAACAAAACCACAAACAACGAAGGGCCACAGAGCTACTTTGAAAGGACACCTATGGCTTTCAGCTCCAACTGCTAAACCGTCCCCTGTTAGTCCCTGACAGTGCCTTCAGCGAGATACAGTGATGACAGGAGACCGTAAAGCATCTTATTTTTTTTTTTTTTTTTTTTTTTTAAGATTTTATTTATTCATTTTTTTCCCCCCAAAGCCCCAGTAGATAGTTGTATGCCATAGGTTCACATCCTTCTAGTTGCTGTACGTGGGACTCGGCCTCACGTTGGACGGAGAAGTGGTGCCTCGGGGCGCGCCCGGGATCCGAACCCGGGCCGCCAGCATCAGAGCGCGCGCACTTAACCGCTAAGCCACGGAGCCGGCCCTAAAGCATCTTAAGTGCACGACCCTGTAGGTAGGGGAGGAGGGAGAAATAGGTGGGATCTTAGTCTCTGTGACGTGCCTGAGGGTGGAGTTTGATCCTAAGGCTTCTAATGGGAGGGGCTACAGATACCTGGGCCAGCTGGGGTGGCTGCCCGGATTTACTGAAAAGAACTAGGGAGGGAGGCACAGGAAGGAAGACGCTATGTAATGCCCACTTTAGGGAGGGAGGCACAGAAAGGAAGACGCTATGTAATGCCCATGTTGGAAGTGTCCTCACGTTGATGTACCCAAACGGGGTGGTTCAGGGCTCAGAGCCAATCCCAGGGCGAATCTTGGTGCCCTCACTCACTGGCTGTTTGACCTTGGTTAGGTCAGCTGGCTGGTCTCATAGCCTCAGACTTGCAACCATTGTGTTTTTTTTCTTTTGTTTCCACCCCTATTTATTTACCTTCTAAATACTACCAAATCCATACTGATTTTTCTCAGTTCTCTGAAAAAGTAAAATTCTTTTCTACATAAGGACGTAGTTTACCCCCTTGGCTTTAAACCAAGCTGCTGTCCTCTCTGAGCCTTAGCAACAGGGATAACAATAGTGTGTCCTTCGTAGGGCAGCTGTGGATGCTCCACGAGCTCCTGCAATAAAGGAGCTGGGTAATTCGGCCTCCACTCTTCTCAGTATCCTTGTTACTTTTACTATTATTCACAGTATTTTTGTTACTAGCTCTTAGAACCTCATGGCAGCATTAATAGCACTTGGGTTGAAGCCTCAAAAGGCCTGGATTCTTGTCCTGGCTTGCTAATGTTCCCACCCCTGCCTTCTAGCTGGAATTGATGTGATCATTAAATGTGGTAATGTATGTGAAGACGTGCTTTACTTTATGGGTGGGGAACTTTTTTTTTTCTAACGAAGGCTCCAGACCCACAGTGAGGGGAGGAACTCAAGAATCATTCATTTGGGGCCTGGTTTGTGTTTGAGAGAAACCTAGGGAAAATTTAGCAGATCTGCTTTAAAATAGACAACAAAGGATATAAATCTTTATTTTAAAAATGACGAAATATTTTTTTTACTTCCACATTAATTGAAAGACTGACAGACAGACATTTGGAGAAAGAAAAGGTGAAGTAGAGGCACAGCCAGCCGGGGGCATGGAGCATGATGGGAAGAAGCCCAGCAAGGCATGCTGGGTAGAATCTAGTCTTGTCTGACCTCCCCAGGTCCTCAAAGTCCAGCCCTGCTCAGGGAGTCTGCTTGGCCTTCTTCTCCAGGGAAAGAGTCACCATAAGATTATCTTCTTTTATCCTTATTCTTTGAACCATGATGATCATTTAATCCCATAAATTCTGTAGTGAACATTTTCCGTTGGACATATAAAAATATTTTCTTTATTGTGGCTTTAATGAACTTAATATATTATTATTGTTAGCTTTGGAGACCTATAATATATAATAATAATGATAATAGCAGTAACAGTGAACATTTATGTAGTGAACATGCACATTATAGGCCAGCTTTTCATTCTGAGTGTTTCACACACTGCCCAGTGAGGTAGGTGCTATTTGGATCCCCATTTTACAGATAAGCATCTGAAGTCCAAAGAGGTCGAGTAACTTGTCCGAGGTCATTCAAATAGTGAGTGGCTGAGCCAACATATGAAGGCCCTGTACAGAGTTCATACTCCTGGTTCCCATGCCAGGCTGCATAATGTCGTGTAGAGTCTTTGCTGACTCTTCTCATTTCTGGTTTCACTGCAGTATTGAAAAATATTCTGCAGGCTTTCTATAGATTTCTCCATTTTAGATCTCTCTCCTATGGATCTTCCCTTAAGTAACCCCCACAGTTGGTCTGAGTTCCAGGCCTGACGTTCGGCAACTCTGAGATGGAATCCTGGTTTGCTTAATGCCATCCAATGCTGATCGAATTTCCTAAGGTTACTGTTGCACAGTGACTCACCTAAAAAGAAAAAAGTTCTCCAGTATGGAGGTATTTTAGGATATTCTCGCTGAAGACTAGGAATGCTATATTGTGATTCCAGAACTCTAGGCAGATCTAGGGTGCATGACGGACACTCAGTTTGAGGAAACTGCTGAGAATCAGAAGGTCAGTGAAACTATCAGCCACCATTTCCTTTCCACAACATCAGCTCCATCATCTAATAGCAAAGCTTCATCTAATAATTTTCTGAGAATCAAAAGGCGTTAGAACTTTCTCCTCTAATCACCTGGTGTTTACAGAGTTTCTTATATTGATTTAGTCTGCCTGCCGTCCTTCATGCCGTGTCTACTGCGGTACTCATTTGAGGGCAGCTATTTTAAGCTGCTTTGCAATATTTTGAACAATCTTATAACGGACGTACCTTCTTAGTATTTAGATATCTTGGCCCTGCTGTGTGCTCTTGCCTTAGCTGTGGTTTCAAACTTTATTTTAAGCAAAATTTTTCAAAAAACAACTGATCCTTGTTTTCAAGGAATATCATACGTACAAGACCAATATTTAAAACAGATAAAAATGGTGCTTCTGTGGTTAAAAGGCTCTGGAAGGTCCAGAAATTCCACCTACCTGCACCACTGTCTTCCTCCCCGATTTGATGACAGTCAGAAACCACTGACCTGTTGAATAAAGTCCAAGGTACTTATTTAAATGTGTACATAGTTTTATGTAGGGAAACAAAGCAAATCGGGGCTATGAAGATTAAACAAAATGAAGTGTAATGGGGCTGAGGTGCCTCAGAAGGAATATATCTTATTATTCCTTGTGGAACCTATTAGTAAAAAAAGAAACAAAATCTCAACTCAAATTCTCTTGGCCTCTAGCCCAGGACTCCTTCCAATTTATCGTATTATATATTTTTTTATCCATAAAAACATCCACATATACCATTAAGGGAAGTAGACATTGCTCTTAACTAGAAGCTAGTATTCCTGGGGGTTGTGAAGCTGCTTTGTTTTGTGAAATTGCACAGATATGATTTCTTCAGAATTCCTCTTTTGCTAAGTGCCCAGTTCTAATTCCCATCATTCAGGGACTTCATTCTTTCATTCATTTCTCCCTCCTTCTGTGTTCATTCTTCCTTCCTATCTTCCTTCCTTCCATCTGTCCATCCATCCAACTCATTGGTATTGAACACCTGCCATGCTAGGTGTTGGGAATATGATGGTGAACAACACGGATATGATGTCTGCTTGCCCTCACAGGGCTTGCATCCCTTACAACCAGTGTGGGATAGTGTGGTGGGGATTCTATAAATGATTCTGGAACTGTTAATAATATTGTTCGTGTGCCCACCTCACTTCCTCCATCATCATTGTTGTCATCAATTTTCAGCAATGGAATAAACCCCCTTGTTATTTTTATTCCAACAAAATCTCAACAGAAACTCAGAATATAAACCAAATATAAGTGGGTGGGTCTGGTTGAAGGCAGAACAGCCCAATTCCTGCCATGCACCCCAAAGCCCCTCTCATGCGGCCCCCAAGGTACCACCCCAGACAGCCAAACCTGAAGGCCACTGACTTGGACTCTATCAGACATTATTTCATATTCTGATAGTGGTATGTAGCTATTCTTCATATATGCTAATATCCCAGCTGTGGAGACAATTAGGATAAATGCGTAAATTCAGGCCTGCAGACCTCAAAAACCAGAGAAATGGGAACTAGCAGCTTCTTTATGTCCTTTCAGTGTCTGGCCCCAGAGCTTGTTGTCTGTGAGCCACCAGAATGGGACCAGGGAACACCCTTGGCAAAGTTTTCTCCAACTTAATCCTGAGACGCATGAATTTTACCTTTCCTGTCCCAGTTGAGATGCTAAAAGCAAAATAACAGCAGAAACAACCCTTCCACCCCCTAAAAAGACAGGACAAAGAAATGTATACACATGTTTGTTTCAAGTTGTTTCTGCAGAATTTGGGTAACTTGAAATTATTTAATCATGCTTAATTTCCTGTAGGGGGAGGGGAAATTTCCCTCATAATTTGAGACAAGTGGCAGTTTTGCCTCTGGCAGATTTAAATGAGAAAAGTGAATGCTGGGATGCTAAACAACCTCATGAATGCACATCTGTGCTCACAGTCTTAATCAACCTCTTTGTTCGGTTTCTATTTTTCTTGTTGCGGCTGTAACAGCCCCAGTGGCGCCTGATGCAGCGACGTTTGCAGAGCAAGGCCCACACACTTTCTCACTTGAATTGCTATCAAGTGCTCCCGCCTCTTGCGAATGGCCACATAGAAAAGGGCCTCGTGCTTGGAATAAAGTGGTCCCAAGGTTTAGAGCTCAAGTTTCCTAAGTTTTTCTAGGTACCTACTTTGATATAGCTGCCTGTGATTCCTCCGTTTAGCCTGCATCTCTGTGGATCTCTTATTCGACTTCCTCTTCTCTCGCCTCTCTTCTCCACCTCTTTACTCCATTCCAGTTTCATATTCAACTCAAAGAAGGCCAAGAATGAGATTTTAAAAAGCCAATAGTAATTCAGTAAACTGATAAAATATTGATATAGGCCGGGGATGGCTGAAATTGCCTAGTAGGTGTGTGTTATTTGGCCCTCTACAGGGTTGAAAAAATTATTTTTTCTTTTTGAAGGCCTTTGGACTTTGCACTTGCTTGCTAATCTGCCACAGTCCCCACCACTCTCTGTTGTACTTCACACCCACTCTACTTCGAATATTTACATTGCTGGCCTACTTTTAGAGTCACTCTGGTCCCTTCTTGAATTCCAGGCTTTTCTAGTCCACCTTCCTTGGGAATCTTCTGTGTGCAATTTGGAATTCTAAAGTATTACAAAAGACATTGCTCCTTGTAGATGTTTACAATCAAATAGGAGGAGTTGTTGAAGCAAATGAAAGATATATACACAGTACTCATTTATAGAAAGCAGTTAAAGAAAATTAGACGTGTGCTCATTGCCAAGAATGCTATGTGATGCCAACCAGTAAATCTTACTAATTTACAAAGGGATTCAGTAGATTTTGTGTGTAACTTGCAAATTTTGCTTGGGTAGTTGATTCTGGCTAATGGAGCGTTATCCTGTTCATAGAGTTCTTGGAGCTGTAAGATGACTTGAAAATGGGTCTTTTATGTCCATATTCTCAAGTGTCAACCTACCTTTCCAGTTATTTCCTTGTTTCTTTCCATATCACCCCCTTTATCATACTTTGTGTCCGTAAGATGGCTTTAGTTCTTCTCATTCGGGCTGTGGACACATCTGCGTATCGAATTCTCCTGACTATTGGTACTGAACTTGGAAAACTGTAATTTGTTTCCTCTTTTAATAAAACCCTCTTTTTTCCCACTTCCCAGCAGATATATGGAATGATCACTCATTTCAGACCGATCCAGATTTGCCACCTGGCTGGAAAAGAATCAACGACATCGCTGGGACCTATTATTGGCACATACCAACTGGAACGACTCAGTGGGAACGCCCTGTCTCCATCCCAGCAGATCTTCAGGGTTCTAGGAAAGGGTCATTTAGTTCTGTAACGCCGTCTCCCACCCCAGAGAACGAGGTAAAATGGAGTGTCTTTTTAACGGCTTAGTAGAGTGGATGTAACTTGTGATTTCTCTTTAGACTTGGTGCTTCTGCCCCAACAGGTCATTGAGGTAAGCTTTTTGATTGTCATGCACGTTGCACTTGAAATCTCAGTAATGCTTCCTCTTCTTAAACAGTGTTAATACCATCTTTCAGGGATGTTTTCATTTTTTAATAGCGTTGATCTCTTGAAACACCATTCCAGGTACAGAAAGTAAGAGGGGCTGATTAGTGGTTAAGATTCCCTGGGGCTCTCTGAGGCAGTACTTTACTCTGTAGGTGCCATTACATGGTGCTGGCTCCATAAAATATTTACACACAGAAGAACTTCTCTTGGCTAGACGTGTTATAATTACTGCATATCTTATTAGCCTTGGGTTCATTTGATTGCATGGAGAGGATGTCTGCAAGAATAACCCTTGAGAGCCCTTAAATGCTTAATTTCTATTTAAAAAAAAAAGAATTGTTTATTTAGCAGAAGTGACATTATTTTAGAAATAATTAACAGCGTAAATTTCTGCTATCCCTGAGGAAGAAATCTGGATGTTTAAACAAAGAACTGAGGCATTTAAAAATTCCATTGTGGTATTTATTAATATAAGGATTCCTGCAGTGGACCTTTGTGAATTCTGATAAAATATTCAAGAGAATTATGGTTGGAAAAGGTCACAATTAAGTAATGGCTTTTTTTGAGAAAAGTGGTTTGATCCCTGACACCCAGGCATTTCTGTCTTTTTCTGACCATAGTCTTTGTTCTTTAAACAACCTATTTTCTTTTACTTTGAGGACTTGGAGGGTATTTGAACTCCATCTCCTACCTGCAAAGCTTCTTTATATATTTGCAACTATTATCACCCTTCCTATCTTTGAAAGTAGACATCTTGTTTCCTACATCTTTGATTATTTACTTGCTCTTCTCTGAGAGGCAGTAAGACCTATATTCCAACCACATTCCTGCTGTTACTGAGCTGCGGCATCTAACTTACCTGGCGTGGGCCTCAGATTCTCCATCTTTCAAGTGGGTGGGTTGGGACAAGCTCTACCCTCATTGGTAGACAAGGAAGGGCCTTGGTTTGTTGGTACTTGGCCCTGATAATCAGGCACATGCTTTAGTTCCCCTGAACCACATAGGATTTTGTTGCTTGTCACTGGGCGGTTTTGATAACTGTTTATTGAAGCATAGTATTCCTACTCCCTAAGCAAATTTCATTCAGTCGTTTATTCATCTTATGTTAGGTTAAAGATGCACCAACACAGCCCTGGTCCTCAAGGAACGTAGCATGAAGTAGAGTCCTCTTCCTGTTTCAGCCCAGTTCATCTTGCCCTTTCTCCTTGGACCACAGGCCTCCCAGAAGCCACCCTGGCTGGATGCAGCCCCTGCTCTCACTAAGGCTCAGCTATCCTCTCTCCTTCCTTCCTGTACATCTTTTCTCTTGGCATCTCTGTTAGAATCTCATTCTTCATTCCAGGACTTTATTCTTCTATTGCAGCCCTTTAACCATCTTCACCAACAGGGGGTGCCCTACAACCAGAGAATGCCAGTGTGGGAAGGGACTATCTGATACCAGTATCCATGCATTACAGACAGGGAAACTGAGGCACAGAGAGGTCAGTGACCACTGGGTCTAGAACTCAGAGTTTCTGAATCCTCCTGAATCCTGGACCAGAATGCTTCTCACTCAACTTCCCTGGCTTCAGGATTTCAGCCTACTCTGCTTTCTTATTGTCCCAAAGATAGGGAGATTAGAGTAACTTTGAGATATTATTTCTGTTTGATGAAGATCTTATCTTCTCAATGTAGAAGAAATGAAGTCCTTTTTAAAGCCTGCCTCCTGAGGCCATGGGGTGGCTGTGATGGAGTCGAAGGAGGGCATCCTGAGGTTTATGTGGCTGGATTTTTTTTTTTGCTGGGAAAGATTTGTGCTGAGCTAACATGTGTTACCAATCTTCCTCTCCCATTCTTTTTTTTCTTCCTCAAAGCCTCAGTGCATAGTTGTATGTTCTAGTTGTAAGTCCTTCTAGTTCTTCTATGTGAGACGCACCCACAGCATGGCCCCTGACAGACGAGTGGTGTGATTCTGCACCTGGGAACTGAACCCGGGCCGCTGAAGCGGAGTGCGTGGAACTTTAAGGCCATCAGGGCTGGCTCTCTGTGGCCTCCGTGTTTTCTGCAAAAAGTCTTGGGAAGAATGCAGCACAGGTGGGCAGCAGGCCCTAGGGAAAATTGTCAGGTAGCAGAGTTCACCTCTAGTCCCTGAGCCTCCCTCTGATGCCCACTTCTGCCTGTTCTTCCCCCTTCTCTATGCCTGCTTCCCACTCCCATCTGCTGTTCAGGGTCTCTTCCCGGGCTTAGATTGTGCCCCATGGCCCTCCCTCCCCACTGGCTCTCCTAGAGTTCAGTGTTTCCCTCAGGCATCGCCGATGCTCAGGCTCCCAGCTGCTATTCATGACTTACGGTGGTTTTCAGTGTATTTTCATTAATGTCATTTCATTTGCTCCCTTCAAGACTCATGTGGCAGAGAAGACAGCTATTATATTCCCCATTTAAGAAAAGAGTTAACTGAGGCTCAATGAGTTGAGTAACCATGCAGCTGGTGTTAGGCTGGGCATACATCCAGTTCTCTGACTCGAGATCCTGTACTCTGCCCAGTACCATCTGAATTTCCACCTTGCTGTTGGTTCCATTGCTTCCTTCTGCTGCTAACCAAGCCATGGGGTTGACAAAGTCTTATCCCTCCAAGGAACTTTGTTAATGGATGCCTATTTTTTGAAGTTTCAGAGAGAGAGAGAGCGACTCATGTCCAGCCAGCACTTTAATAGACCGATGGGATAGATGTTTTTCAGGTTGATCTTTCAGTTGTTCCCTTCGTACACATTTTTCTGTCTGTCCATAAGGCCATTTATTAAGTCAAAGAACTGAGCATATTTAAAAGGCAGTAAATTAAAATCATAGAGGCAAAGGGATGAGCAGATAGAGAGAAAAGGAGGGAGAGAGTTGGAGAAAAGACACAGCCTACCACATACCCAAGACATGTAGACACTGACATGGATATTAAACAAGAGGCACTAAGGGTAATTGAGAGTATACAATGCCAGGCTCATGCCTTATCGCTCTATTCCTCATAAAACCCTATGCATCTGGGACTATAGTTGTCATTCCCATTTTACATTTGACAACATTGAGACACAGAGATGTGAAGGAGCTTGCCCAAGATCACACACCTAATATGTGGTGGAGTCAAGTTTGAATGAAGGTCTGCTGACCCCCATCCCTACTCCAGGCTTCACTATCTGTATATCAGCAGTCTTGGAGAGCCTCAGATCTCTTCATCTCACCCCAAGGGAGGGCTGTGTCATATGTAGAGCTTTCTAGAAAATGACTTCTCTTGATAACATTGTCTCAGGTGCTAATAACAGTTGAAGAGAAATGTTTATTTCTCTGACACCGTTTCTTTGGTCTCTAAATAGAATCTATTTCAACTAATTTGGAAACATGAGAGAAAGCAAAATGTGGAGGGCGAGAAGAAACTTGTAATATGTTGTGTTAGAAATGCATATTTTATTCAGCTTTTTCCTGAGCTGGCTTTTAAAGAAAAATTGCATAAATAAGTGCCAAATCTGTTGACTAAGCTTCATATAAGTTTAGGACTGAAAGCTTCCTTACAGTTTGAACATTTTACATTTCACATTCCAAAGTTCACTGGGGAAGTGTTAAGCACAGCGGATAATGTTTCCTCTGCACATGCCAGCAGTATTTTTGAAAGTTTATACACTGGCCGGGAAGCATTTGCTGCTGAAATTTGGCCCATGATGATCTCCCCCCAATCCATTGATTTGTTCCAAATTACTTGGATCTTGAATTTGAGAGAGAAGAGGGAGCCACACAAGATATTTTTACGAATACTGTTGGCCAGTAGTCAGGTCTTACTTATAATCTTTCCAGCTGACGGTGTTTCCCAGTTCCTTAAGAAGAGAGTATGGAGGAGAAAGTAGGTCTGAAGCAAGGGAAGGTCAAATTGTTTCTCAGGACTCTGATCTCTTCTTGATCATAATTCACTCTATCGCTGCATTGCTCATGGTGTCTCTGGGAGCCCTGAGCAGCTAACTCCCTAGGAGGGCAAAATGCATGTATTACATTAGAACCTACCATTTTCATATACACTTAGACATAAGATGACAACATAAAGGGGCCAGTCTATCATCATTTTACTGAACTTCTTGATCCAGTCAAGTAATCATGACATTTTAGAGCTGGGAAGAACCTTCAAGAAAGGCCTAGTGAATGCTACAGCAGTATTTCTCAGCCTTGGAGCTAAGGACTGTAGCCATGATGACCTCTGGGGCTTGTAGAACATGCTGGTTCCTTGGTCCTACCCCAGGCCGCTGAGCTAGACTCTCCGAGGTGGGACCTGGGAATCTGCCTTTATCATAAGCTTTCCGGGTGTTTCTCTGCTGAGTTAGTACAAGAGCCAGTCCTCTAGTGAATCTGGTCTCCCTGTTTTTATTAATGTTACTTCCTCTTAAATTCTTTGGCCTCATCCTGGCGTCTCCTGGGAATTATTGCTCTCACCCCTCCGCTTTGAAAGCCCTTATTCTGTAGTGTCTCTTTGTAGTATTATTACTTGTGGCATGTCAGTCTCCCTCCTGAGGGGTCAGGACCTGTGCCCCCCATCTTGTGTCCCCAACACGTGGCACATGGTGAAGTTCATTAAATGTTTGCTGAATGAAGAAATACACAGCTTCAGAGCTGAGGGAGCTCTTAGTTGGCTTGCTGTGGTGGGAAAGCCAGCACTAGAGCCCTGGGCCTCCTGCCCCTTCCCTAGCTTACCGTTTCTACATTGCACTGCTGCTCATGGAGACTCATGTAATCACACAAGCGTTTGTAAATCTGTTTACTAGTTTGATATATCTGTATTTTTTTTACTTCTCTGGATTGCGTTTGCATGATAAATCATAACTCTATTCTTCTAATAATGTTGCATCCAACAAAACACATGTTAAAAAGAAGGAAAAATAGACACACATATGTGGATACAATGCTCATGAACATTGCCTGCCTGTTCTTTGGAATTCCAGAATTCCAGGTACTCTGCCATGTATCAGGGCCACACAAACCAAGGCTCAAGATCTTGACAAAAGAGGATTAAGAAGCATTAAGTCATAACGCTTTGTAGTCCATAGGCCCCCAAACTTTTTATTCTGACAAATGGCCTTGTTTCTTTTCTCCATGGAAAGAGTAGAGGGTAAGGAAACGTCCATTTCCTGGGCACCTTCAGGCAGCCAGTCCCCAGGCTGAGGGCTGACATTCTTGATCTCACTCTGTCCACGCTCTGATTGGAGCTCATCTTAGCCCTGTTTGACAGACAAGGAACTGAGCTCACAGAGCAAGTGTGAGCAGAGGTAGGATTTGAACCCAAGCTTTCCAGCAGGCTGTGTTAACTTCAGAACTTCTGAAGTGCACACAGAGATGACGTGATTACAACTTCACCAAAGCCCCTGTAGAACATTCAAATGCTTTTCCCTCTACCTAAGTTCTCAGCAGGTTCGACCCTCCACCCTTGCTCTCCAGTTTGCATTTGATACCACTGTGTAGAGACTTTCTTAGCACCTCATAGGGACTTTCTCATACTCTCAGAACCCATCCTCAAGAACACCCTGTGGGCACTGTCAAAGGATGAACTCCAGTATTAGCTTTTTTCCTGAAGAAGGACAAAGGCATCATTTTTGTTTGATTTGTGGAATTGCTTTCCAAGATCCCAGAAGAGAAGTATGGAAGAAAAAAGTGCTCAGCAGTCAAGGTTATACAATTGGTTTCCCTTAGTGGGTCCACCCTGGCACGGCTTCTGCTGTGTGGTCATGAGTATGCCATGCTGGAAGATCATGAAGTGTCATGATGGGCGCCGGGCTCAAGGCACTGGGTCAGTGTCCGCTGTCTCTGAGGGGCTAGGGCTCCAGGGCTCTCCCAGAACTGAGTGTGATCACTGTAATCAGGGTCAGGGGTGCTGCAGCCTGGGCAAGGGCAAGATGAGCACCATGAGAGGATGTGCCCAGCTATGACTCTGGCACCAGAACATCTCTCAGCTGTACGAGGCTTTAGCTGCACTGCCTGCAAGATTATCCGTTGGGAGGTCATTGCTCATGGAAGATGGTCTCTGTTCTTCCGTAACGACCCTTTTTCCCTTTCTCTGTGTCTGTGTCTTTCCTGAGGCGTGTTGCACCACCTGCCTTTTCGTCTCTTATTGTCTCTGTCTCTTCTCTTCTTTCGTCTCTCACTCCCGCCACCCAGACTACAGGCTGGGGTGGCTGCAGAACCAAAGACTCTGTTGGGTTGTTTTTTAAAAAAACTTACTAGCTAAAATATTGTATTTTCTCTTCTTAATTAAAAAAATTAGATGAATAGAATATGTAGGTCTTAAAATTTAAGACAAATTGTTTTTTTCTTTCATTGCCCTTAATTATAAAAAGGAAAAATCATGGTCACTTATACAGGGGAGAAAATTTCTGAAAATGAATATTTTTAAATAGAGGAGGGAAAATAGGTCTTTTGGCCTAGTCATAACATATAATGTTAGTCCAATTTTTCCTTACCTGAGTTTTGTACTAAAGGGTTTCTTTAGGAGTACCCATGTTTTTTAAGCATTTGGAAAATCACTGTATAGGGCCTTTGTTTATTTAAATCAGGAAAAGGTGATTGTTGGAAGTTTGCCAGCTGACTCATGTCTCTGTGGCATAAGAGCTAGAGTCATATAGTCGTAGAACTATAATCAACTTTTACTTTACAGGGACCCCTACACCCAAAGAGTAAATACATAAAAAATTTTTTAAACCACACACACATACAGAGAACTGTTTTAATTAAATGCTAAAGGTTTTCTGAATACTTGTTTTAAAAAATATTCTTTCTTTCTAGTTCCAACACAGTGTCTCTTGAGGATAGTTTTTGATTTCAGATTCCTTTTGTTAAACACCCACTCTTTTTTTTAATTTCTCCAACAAGAACATGATTACCTTGAGCGTTCCTAATTCACCATCTGATATCCTTTTTCAATGTTCAATATAAATGAAAAACAAATAGTGCTCACATGTAAACAGTGATGACAATTTGGGGTCAAATAGGCCTGTTTTGCTTTTTAAAAAGAAATTTTAGCTAAAAATTTTTGATCTTTCAGGTTCTTATCCTGATTACTAAACGATGGTGATTCTAAACCTTTCTTGGTCACTGGCCCCTCTGAAAATATGAGAAAAGTTGGGGATCTTCTCCCCAGGAAAACACACATGCACAGAAGCCCCCATCCATTTCAGGGGGTTCACAGGTCCCCTCAGGTGACTGAGCACTGCTTTTGGGGATGGAGTAAGGAGAGATAAGGCAAAATTCCTGCTCTTTTCCTCAATAAAACAGATTATTTAAAAAAAATAAATACAGTGGCCTAAATTCTATTTTATATTGAAAAAACTGCAGTTCAGGTGCCCAGTCCAACATAGAAAGCAACAGTGACACCACTGTGCAATAGTGATAATGGATCTAAATTTGCAATGACTGCCCTCAGAGTCCTACAGAGTCAAATAAATGTGTCTTTCAACACCTGGGACATTTGACCTTAGCTGCTTCTGCTTTGAGTGGTTTTAAAAAATTGTATTAATGTTGTCAGAAAAAGTTACGGGCCACTGTTCCCTTCTCATTTGCAAAGAACTTTAGTTGAAAAGTTATTTGAAAAGTTTCCGTTGTTGATTTATTATCTAAGAAAAGAGATTTGCCTGACAAATCAGTGGAACAAATTCATAAAGATGTCCCTGGGTGTTTCATTAGTATTGTGTTTTTCCCCAAATCTTAGATGAAAAATATTTGAATAATTACTCAATAGAGTAAAAAGAAAACAATGGTTCCTTGTTGTCCAAGGTGGATGGAAGGAGTTGTTTAGATTCAAAGGTCAACTGCAAGAATTCTGCCAACAAGGCAAGGCTTCGTGTTTTGTTCTATAATTATGTTTAGAAAATCATTTCATGATCAAATATTAATTTGTGAAGAGGTTTGTGTGGCAAGGAAGTAGGGCTTTTTATGAATTAGAGGAATTTACATTAGATTGTTTAGGGCTGTTTTTTGCTGGGTTAAATCTCAGCAAGATGTTGAGGTCAGGCTGTGTTCCTTACTCTCGTTCTCCTTTATGGTCTTTTTTAAGTGAAAATAATTTGACCTGCAGTTTTTTTATGCCCTTAGCCACGGATACTCCCCAGTTTCCAAACCAGCATGTTGACAAGCATCATCCCTTATTCTACCCCCACCTCCAGAAAACAGTTCTGTTGGGTTAATGGGAGAGAAAAGGTTCTTATGGAATTAGGGACGATAGGCATTTAACATTTGGAAGTATATTGTGTGCTTTTAAGGCCACATTTAGAAAATAACTTCACTGTCTGCTACTAATATTCAGTCCTGTGTTTTGGTGAGTGATTAAAGCTCCATTTCTTTTCTCCTGCCGGGTCTTCAGGTGATAACCTAGATCTAGACAGAGTGAGCTACGTTGCTGTTAGAGTGAATTTGTTCCCTAACCCATCCTGTGAATATCAATGCTAACAACAGTGTCTTGTGTTTTTTTTTTTCCTTTTTTGTCTTTCCTTTCCTTTCTTTCTTTTTTTTTAAATCAATGTGCTTTTTCCTATGTGAATAATTATATGTCTAGAAACAGCCATGGAGTGATTTTGCTGTTCTGAATGGGGGAAAGATTAATAGTGACATTTGGAAGGCAAGTATATTGTCAGATTTTAGCTCATTTAATATTGTGTCCTTTTGCATGGCTGTGGCTGTATATTTTTCTTCTTCATGACTGTCGTGCATTCTGCAGGGACCGAGTGATGGGGCTTCTTGCTAGGGCTGTCCAGCTCACACACATGTTGCCTTTTTTTGATGTCTCCCGTGAATGACTTCAAGCTGATTGCCCCAGGTTCCCCATTGTCTTGTAAGAACAGCGCTTGCACCGAGTCAGCACCCGGCAGTCCTTGCATGCATGCCTTTCTCTGCCTAAGCTCACGTACACTCTCTGCCTCATGCCGGGAGGACTTTTCTCGCCTTTGATATATGGGGCCCTGTCCTCCCCCTTTCTCTAGTAACAGGGATCTGTTTTCCTCTAGGATTTGCATGCCGCCACAGTTAACCCGGACCCCAGCTTAAAAGAGTTTGAAGGAGCAACACTACGTTACGCATCTTTGAAACTCAGGTAGGACATTGGAAGGACCTGCCGTGATGGGTGGCTTTGTGCAGCTAGAGTTTGCAGTAGAATTCTAAGTCCAATTTTCTGTTTTTCTTTCTAGAAATGCTCCACATGCTGATGATGACGATTCTTGTAGTATCAACAGTGACCCAGAAGCCAAGGTTTGTAAGAAACGTGCTTTCAGCCACCAGCTTATATTCTTGCATCCAAGTCATGACTTTGGATAATGGCCCAGTTTTTATAAACCATCAACTCAGAGCCACTTAATAAGTAATTATTCCTCCAGCTTCTCTCTTTCCTAATCTCCCTACACTTAAAGTAAATCCCTAGGCCAAGTCAGGTTTAGGAGGATTTCTATCATCAAGACTCTGCCTGTGTCTCGTATATCAGTTCTTCGCACAATGTGATAAGTTAAAATTATTGTTTGAATGGGTGAGCTTCAGAAGCCTTTGAAGATAAACCAGGCTCTGCCTTGCAATGCAGTGGGAGGGGTGGTTGAACAGGTGGTGTGAGACCCTTGTGCCTACCTCCTCCAGGGCAGCCTCACACCTGTGCAGGGTGAAACCTCTGCCATCGCTGTCATAAACAGGGGCGTTTTGTGATGGAAAGTGAGAGTGAACTTTTGCTTCTGGACTTCTGGTGGGGCACCAGCAGGGCCAGCATTTTTTTTTTTTTAAAGATTTTATTTATTTATTTATTTCCCCCCCAAAGCCCCAGTAGATAGTTGTATGTCATAGCTGCACATCCTTCTAGTTGCTGTATGTGGGACGCGGCCTCAGCATGGCCGGAGAAGTGGTGTATCGGTGCACACCCGGGATCCGAACCCGGGCTGCCAGCAGCAGAGCGCGTGCACTTAACCGCTAAGCCACTGGGCCGGCAGGGCCAGCATTAAGGGCATGTGGCCAGTGCAGTTCTCCTGAGAATCAGGGCCCCATGTAAGGGGTTTTAATGCTGTGTGGTTGCCGTCTCGCAATTGTTAATAATTTTATCTTTGAATTTGTGTTTTATAAGTGAAGTCTGATGGGGCAATGGAGTGCAGCAGGGGGTTGGAGCCTTGGCTGATGCACAGTCCTGCCACCTCCCTACCTCTTTGGGTGGTCCTTAGCTGCCTGTTTCCCTGCTCCTCGGCACCCCAGGCCCTGCCAGAACTCCCCATCCCTGCCCCCACCCAGCAACTGCTACTGCCTTCCTCCCCAGTAGGAGCCTAGGTGTGAGCATGGTGAGAGTTGGCATCGAGCACGCAATCTCCATGGTGTTTCTGGAAGGGGCAAAGGAGTAGCCTGCCCAGCCCAGGCTTACAGCACCTGGTATATTCAGCGGGTGACTCAGTGGGGGTGAGGCCTGCCTACTCCCAATCTAGGTACCTAGCATGTTCTAGCACAGATGTTGCAACACACTTGAGGGTCACCCGTCTCAAGTGGGGGTGGGGGTGGTAGGTGCATAGGAAAGGGGGCTCCCTGGCTCCATTCCCCACCCCCTGTCAGGGCATGGGGCGTTGGTCCAGCAGCTGGAAGGAGGGGGAGCCCAGAAGCTGATGGTCTCTGGGAATGGGCAGGGCCCCTGGGCACCTGTAATAGTCTGCGCTCACCCTGCAAGTATGCCTGTGCCCGAAGGAGCATGACGTTAAATAACAACTAAAAAACATCCTAACGGGTGGAGAGAGAATGCAGAAGAAAGGAAAAAGTTTCATGTTTTAGTACTTTTTATATTTTTCCTGCTTTTTGAGGAAGGGGCCCTGCATTTTTATTTTGCACACTTCATTTTCATTTGCATATGTAGCTGGTCCTACATATTTTTTCTGAATCCCAAGGTAGATGTGTGTCTATGAATAAAATAGCAAGTAGTTTCCCTTAGTAGTAGCTAAGTGGGGAACACTGTGCAGGTTCAAAACCTTGACTCCTTTGCCAGAAACTACCATATTGCCTTTGGTTCTGTAAGAGTCTCAGGGCTCGCAGTGGAAATCTCCGCTGCTCCTGGTCTACTCAGCTTCAAGCTAAGCACAGCCTGATCGGATGAAGGCCACTCCAGAGCCAGCAGTGTTCTGAACAAGTCCTTGGGCTGCTGCTAACATGTTGGGCTTTAAAGATAAATTTTATGGCAAGGAAGGGATGCAGTAAAACAGGAAGGCAGGCTGTGAATAATTTGCTTTGCCATCGGGTGTTTTACAACGGCTATCAGCAAAGCCTGGAGGAGGAGAGGCGAGCAGCAGCGGTATCTCTGCCCACCGCCAGGGCCAGGGCAGTGACGTCAGTAAAGCCACCCTGTGAAATTGACAGGAGCGGGTGGGGAGGGTGATGCATGGAATGGATATCGAATTGGTAACAGGAATAGAAGGCCTAGTTGAAATATTACCTATGTCAGTGCTTTCTCTTTTTTCCTCCCAGTTGTATTGCTTAGTGAATTCTTTATCTGCCACCTTTCTATTGCCAGCGTGTCTGTTCCAATACCTGTTGAATTTGTTCATATTAATAAGGAGGCTCAGCTTTGTCATAAGTTACTGAAGTTACACTTAGTTCTAAACAAAAAAGTATGTGTGTTGCATTTGTTTTAAATCCTACTTTGTTCCATAAAAGATCTGAGAAGACTTATAAGAACAAATGCTTTCTTAAAAAGGCGCAGAAAATACAAGGGAATAAGCGGTGCACCTGTCTGTACTGGGACGATAGATGGAGTTAGGACAGATCAAACTCGGGAGAAGGGAAAACGTGGCTTTTCAGATCAGAGGACTCTGCATAGTTACGAAAATTGACCTTCAGGTTCATTTTTGTGCTTCTTGGTGATTATTTACATTGGGGATTCTTAAGGTTGATGGCATGAATCTCTAAGGGCAACTCAGAATCTTGAAAGGATTTCTGCAAACTTCGTGCTTCCAACTGCCCCCGCTGCACCCTAGATTCTGAAGGTCCCCTGTGCTGTAGAAAGTCACTGTCACTCTTGAGGACCGCAAGCGTGTTGGCAGGGGAAAAGGGTTTCAGAACCTTCCTTTATATGAATCACACAGCACATAAGGCAAAAACATCCCAGTTCCTTATGGAATGTGATGGTTTTTCTAGTGCTTCATTATAAAATAATTGTAATAATTAATATTTATTGAGTGCTAACATTTTGCCAGGCATGGTCCTAAAAACTTTATTCCTATTGACTCTAATCTCACAAAAATTCAGTGGGCTAAGTATCATTATCTCCATATGGCAGATGTGGAAACCGAGGCATTGAAAGGTTAACAGCTAGTAAGTAGTAGAGTCAGGATTTGAATCCAGGCCATTTGGCTCCAGAGCCCATGCTCACTAGACTGTCTAAAGAAGAGTGTCACTTGGAGCTTCATTTGGGGACCACCATCAAATAATGTGATCAATGTCCTCAACGATATTCCAAATACGTAATATATAGAAATTTGGATTTTGACAGTTGGTATTTCATGGCATTACTCATTGGAAGCAAAGGATAAACACCCCAGCAAAATTTATTTCATGTAAATTGGTGAAGGATTATGACAGTGTGGACCAGCTTTCTGGTCAGACTTCAGGCAGAGATGAACTCTAGACTCTAGAAGTGGAATGGGTGGGCTGCAGGTTTTTTCAGACCATCTCTCATAGTTTAATTTCAACTAGGCTTATGATAAAAGTTGGGCCAGAACAGGAGGAAGCCGGGGGCTGGAGTGGAGCTAAGCCGCATTGCTGGGGATTGGCAGAGCTACACACTTTAGGTCCACCATGCAGGTGGCGGGTTGACATCTCAGGAAATTGAGGAGTCTCGCTGTACTTCTCTGGATGCAGGGTCCCTCCACTCACTAATGGAATTGGGCCCAGGGAAGGCCAAGACGATCTTTCAGAATTACAATTATTTCAAAATCCAACAGCCCTAAATGAAATTACTTTTTACCAATTTTGAAGATGTGAGTGAGTTGAGAACTGACTTGAATGAAGCCACTTTGGAAAAGCTCCCCATCACCACCACCCTCTGTCGTCCCCCATCTGCCCTCTTAGTCACTTCTCGCCTGTTTAGTGCTGCCTCGGGCACCTAAAAATATTTAATTTCATGTATGATGGAATTCTAAATATAGTCCCTGAGAAATGATTACTAAAAAGATGATTATAGAAAATATATGCCCTACGCCCTAAATGAAATTTACATGCTAAAAAAATAAAAATCATTTTTAGACTATCAGGATGTGGATACTTGGAACCCTCTCCAGCCACTGAGTCTGAGCATCTTGATAATCAGTTGTTCAGTGAAACCTCTAAACAGCAGTGGCGACGTAAAATGACCTGTACACGTGCACATATGCACTCTCTCTCCCCCTCAGAAAAGCAAAGTATATTTGTAACTCTGAAAATGCTTTTTGAGCCTACCTAATTTTTTATACAATAAATATTTTTTGTAGTTGATAGCAATATGTGTGTGTTTGTGTATAATTCTGAGCCCTTTAACTTTTTATTTTAAAATAATTATAGATTTATAGAAGAGTCGCAAAGATTGAGTTTCCATATACCCTTCACCTTGCTTTCCCTAAAAACATCTTTGTAATCATGGTACAATGATCAAAACTAGGAAATTAGTGTTGATACCATATTATTGACTAAACTATAGGCTTTATTCACATTTTCCCATTTTTTCCACTAATGTCCTTTTTCTGTTCCTGGACCCAATTTAGATACACATTGCATTTACTGAGCTCTTTAAAAATTATTCACATATTCCTTTCCACAATTCTCAGATTTGTCATTCTTAATTCCATTATAATATTCCATTTAATTAATAGCGCCATAGTCTGTCTAGGCACCCAGTGGCCACAAGAGCAATTTCCAGTACTACAGAGCAGATAGCTACAACTTCATAAAAATAGGTGACTTTTTTCTTTTAAATTAGTGTTTCAGTATAGGTTGCTAAAACGGGTATTACCAGGTCAAAGGCTATCAGTTTATGGCTTCTGTCACTTATTGCAAAATTGCTTTTCAGAAAGGCTATAGCAGCATGTAATTCCATCAGTAATAGCCTAGAAAACACCTCTTTGTCCACCGCCCACTATACTCTAGGCCTTGTCATTTTATTTATTCATCTTTGTTTTATTGCATGTTAGCCATTATCTCCTAGTATAAAATGTCCGCTTCTCAAATTATCATCAAGAAAGGGCATTTCTTATAAAACTCTGTGTTTCTGTCCATTCTTGTCCAGTTTTTCCCCTTATTTTCTATGCATTTTTTAAAATAAAATTTTTATTTTGGAATAATTCTAGATTTACCAAAAAGTTACGAAGACAGTAAAGCAAGTTCCTGTATATCCTTCACGCAGCCTCCCTCACGTCCTGTCTTACCTAACCCTAGTACACATGTCAAAACTAAGAAATTAACAGTGGTACAAAACTATTAACTAACACCTTATTCTGATTTTATCAGTTTTTCTTCTAATGTCCTTTTTCTGTTCCAGAATCTAATTCAAGATATCACATTGAGTTTAGTCCCTATGCATTTTTATTTTTTATTTATTTATTTATTTATTTATTTTTTTCTGTGAGGAAGATCAGCCCTGAGCTAACATCCATGCCAATCCTCTTTTTGCTGAGGAAGACCGGCTCTGAGCTAACATCTATTGCCAATCCTCCTCCTTTTTTTCCCCAAAGCCCCAGTAGATAGTTGTGTGTCATCGTTGCACATCCTTCTAGTTGCTGTATGTGGGACGTGGCCTCAGCATGGCCGGAGAAGCGGTGAGTCGGTGCACGCCTGGGATCCGAACCCCGGGCTGCCAGTAGCGGATCCGAACCCCGGGCTGCCAGTAGCGGAGGTGCGCACTTAACCGCTAAGCCACGGGGCTGGCCCCTTATGCATTTTTAAATTCAAAACTTTATTCGGGGCCGGCCCTGTGGCTTGGCGGTTAAGTGCGCGCGCTGCGATGCTGGTGGCCCGGGTTCGGATCCCGGGTGCGCATCGAGGCACCGCTTCTCCGTTCATCCTGAGGCCGAGTCCCACATACAGCAACTAGAAAGATGTGCAGCTACGACACACAACTATCCACTGGGGCTTTGGGGGGAAAAATAAAATAAATAAAATCTTTAAAAAAAAAAAAAAACTTTATTCGTTATTGTAATCTTAAATATTTTTCTTTACTCATTTATTTGTTTGTGTCACTTTTCCATGTGAAAATGTTTTAAAACTTTGTGTGTAGTCAAACCTTTTTAGATAATTGCCTCTCCTGCTTCATTGCTCAAGAAGGCAACTCCTTGCTACATTTGGGTGGTCAGGTAGTTTGCGCTTCTAAATTCCCATGATTTTGCAGTTTCGTCCTACTTTCATAACTTAAAATCTGAATTTAGCCCTATAAAGCTTTCCTTTCCTCATGGCATGTGGCATATTACTGATTAGATTAGAATGCTTGATTAGAATGGTCAACAGTAAAATAAAAATCAGTTATAATTAACTTATAGAAAACTTAATGCTTTGAAAATATGTACCAGTTCCTTAGAGTTCTTGGCATATCCTTTGTGTGGCTCTGCTTGGACTTCTGTAAAGGAGGTGTTCTGCCACCTTGTGGACAACATTGAAAATTACATCTTTAAAGAAATTGACATTTCATTTGGAATCATTGAATTGCATATAGCTGGAAGTGACATTATAAATGATCTAATGGGCCTCCTTAACAGGTGGAAAAAAGTGAATCCCAGAAAATTTGAGTAAATGTCTTTCCTAGGGTCACACAGTTAATTAGTGGTGGAGATGGCATTCAAAAGTAGGTCCCTGGGGCCTGTGAGCAGTTCATCCTGCTGTCTTCTCTCAGTGTATAACAGATCATTTTCAGGATATTTGTGAGGAGACGTTCTTAGAACTGCTTTTAGAACATTATTCTTTAAAATCCATGATAAAGGAACTGGGTAAGGAAGATTGTATTATCCCAAGCATTAAATTCTCTGGGTTTCAACTTCCTCATCTGTAAAATGAATGTGTCGTCATCTCAGAAGTCGCTTCTGGTCCTGAGGAATTTGAAGAGTCCACGTGAAATGTGGCAGTCCTGATCTATGGCATCTGGAGATGAAATAGTTCAATCTGATCTCTCTCCAAATCTGAGGAAGGAGAGAAAGTGATGTGAGCCAGGGCTGGAGACAGGCAGCTGGCTCCCTTTTCTGAACACACGCTCCACCTGTGCCTTGCACCATGCTAGGCACTTACATGCAATTTTCTTGTAAACACAAGGCATCGTGGTGATTTTCCCCAGATTACAGATAAGAAACTGGTTCTTTGAACAGGTTAAATAATTTGTTTTATCACACAGCTAGTAACTGGGACTCAAACTCAGATGCATTTGACTCCAAAGCCCAAGAAAGTATCATCCTCCCCCGTCCCGCCCGCCCCCCCCCCCGCCGCCCCGGTTACTGCTTCCCTAAGCTTTCAGGTCCCTTTGGCCGCCTGGGTGTTTTGGGTGGAGGTAGCAGAGATGTTGGAGGTAAGCATGGGGAGGGGTGGAGGGTCATTGCTTGAGGACAGACTCCCCCTTTCTTTTCACCGTCCCCCAGACTCACATGGGCCAGTCGTTTGCAAGGCTCTCAAACTTTCCTGCACAAGTTGGCAAATTCTGTTGTTCTCGGGCGGGGCCGAGGGACTGCAATTCTGTTAAGCTCTCAGGTGATGCTGCTGCTGCTTGTCCGCACACAACACTTTGAGTAGCAACAGTAACCAGTTTGAAACCTGATAAATAAGGTGTCGTTTTGTGTGTCTTCTACAGGGAAGTAGACATTGTCTTTCTACACAGTACCTTCCAGTTCTGTTACGACCATTTGCAGCAGTTCTCAGCTTGGGGAATTTTTATCCAGGCACTGGTTTTTGTGAAAGCTTCGCTTGTCTCCTTACCCTTTTGTTGCAGCCTGCCCCAGATGGAGAGAAAAGGAAGGAGATGATACAAATCAGTTGGTTAGTAGGTTTGGTAGAGGAGCTTTCTGAAATGAATGGTGAGGGAACACGAGACTAATATTCATCTGTAAGCTTTATTTATCTGTGCCATCCCTGGGTTCCTATTAGCATAGATTTTCATGAAGTAATTATATTAGCAGCTACTGACTCGATTAGCACTAATAGATAAACAGGAAGGGGTAGGGAGTATCTTTTCTCATTCAGATTTATTTCTGGTCTGTGTAGCAAATTCATTATCATTACTTAGCATTTATATGGGATTTTATGTCTGCAGGTCGTTCTTATAATTGATTTTTGGTTGTGTGGCACGGGTTTTTTCTTTCAGAAATCCTGATCTGTGTGAGAAGTTTGGATTTGATTTCTGTTGTGGATTTGGTAATTGAGTCAAAAACATTTATTGAATGCTGAATGCTCAAGGAGAGGCTGTAAGTTATAATGGTTAAGAGCGTGGACTCTGGACTCAGACTGCCTGGGTTCAAAGCCAGGCTTTGCTACTTACTAGCTGGGTGACCTTGGGCAAGTTACTTAGCCTCTCTGTACCTCAGTTTCCTCATCTGTAGAGTGAGAATAATAATAGTAGCTACCTCACAAGGCTATTGTAAACATTGAGTTGATATATTATAAACGTAAGATATGTGTTAAGTGCTTGGAAGCGTCCCTGGCACGTAATAAGCATGCTTTATGTATTAGCCATGATTACTGTTCCTGTTACAAAGAGGAATAGATATATACCTTGCCTTCGAGGGGCAGACAACAAAGAGGCAAATTCGATGTGGTTTCCCAGAAGGAGATGGTGCCTAAACTAATGAGTGTCCTTGCATTACAGCAGGATTTAGTGATTCTCTGCCAAAATGTAAATGTAAGTTCAGAAGATTTAAAAATAATTTTACATGTAAATTTGTGTTCATTTTCAGCAAATCCTTTTAGGAACAGATCTATTAAGGTGAGGCTCATCTGTATTTGTCCAATACTGCAGATAACATCGTTTCTGTTATCTATTCCTATGTACTATGTAACAAACTCTGCCAAAACTTGGTAGCTTAAAACGACCATTTATTTTGCTCACGATTTTGTGGGTTCAGGAATTTGGGAAGGGTTCAGGGGTGCAGTTCATTTCTGATCCACATGGGGGCAGCTGGGGCAGGGAGGATCCACTTCCAAGTTGGATTCTTCCTCCTCATGCCTAGCGACTCGGTGCTCTTGGCCATTTTCTCTCTTCACATGGCAGCTCATCCTTCAGGGCCTCTCCATGTGGCTTGGGCTTCTCACAGTGGTGGTCTTGGGGAGGCAGGCATACTTCTTATGTGGCGTCTGGCTTCCAAGAAGCAGAAAGCCGAACCTACCAGGTGAGGTAAGGCTGTTCCTGGAAATGGCAGCACATCATTTCCTCCATATTTGATTAACCAAAGCAATCACAGACCAGATCCAAGAGTGGAGAAATGGACTCCACCTCTTGAGCAAGAGTGGCAAGGTCACATTGCGGAAAGCACGTTGGATGGGAAGCTTTATTGCGGCCATCTTTGGGACATACAATCTGCAAAAATGTCATTCCCACATTTCAGTCGTTCAATGAAAATGCCCTTAGTGAAGGGCATGATTATCAACACAGTTGAATCAAGAAACCAAGGCACGGAGCCAGCGACAAACATACCAGGTCCTGCCAGAACGAGATTTGTCCTGTCATGCGTGGCTTTTAGGTTGACATTCACAAAGAGAAAATAAGGACCATCTCGCTCAAGCCTTAGGAGAAGTGGAAGGAACAGAGAGAAGCAAAGTGATCTGCCGTCGTCATGGCAGAGCGGGACTCAAAGCCGGGCTCCCCGACCCTGGTCCAGTGTGGTTTTCCGCTGAGCAGAGCTGACATGCACTGCCTCCTGGACACCGAGCCATTGGCCCTGCATGTTCGTTTTGTCTCCTAGCCCAGAGGACAGCTTTTGTGTTTCTAAAACTGTTTTCTTCCCTTTATTTGCCAATATGGCCAAGCGTAATGCTGTGTTTCTGGCAGAACCACGGCTTCTTTTCCCTTATTAACTTTTGGCCACTACACTTGCCTGAGCGAGCAGTCGAGGAATTGGCAGCCATGTGAGCCCCCGGGTTTTGAAGGGCACTGTTGAAACGAGGTGCATTGTTATCCAACTGTTGGCAGCTGCACCCTGTGGTGGGCAGATGCCTAGAAAGGCTAATTAAGGAAAGGCAGACTTCCCTCTTCCCCTGAAGGAATGCAGCAGGAAGCAGGAGAGGTGATGGGCAGCGGCCAGCAGCAGTGGCGGAGATGGACATTCTGAAGGTGTGCTTGGACCAGCAGGTGCATGAACCTCGTCCCGTGGGATCCTGGCAGAGCATTCCGCGCCGTGGATAGTCACGGATCTGAACAGCCTCAGGTAGAAGCAGCAGAGGTGCATTCATCCAGCAGGGCTGCCTCCTCCGGGAAGGGCCAGCTGGTCAAGACCTGGGAGTCCTGAAGCTGGCATTCCAGCACTACCTGGAGAATTGCCGACAGATATCAGGGCTTGTTCTCTCGGGGCTGTTGCCTGAGAAATTACTGCCAGTACCAGTGTTGAGGTAGTAATGCAGACATTTCTTTTTTTTTTTTTTGCAGTTAATAAAATTGATACAGAAATGATGGTTCTGCCTATAGGACTGTTAGAATAATTCAGACACCAAGCCATTTTAGCTAAGCCACACCATCCTCTCACTCCTACAACTCCTATTTAAAATCTCATCAAAGTGTGAAGTCACAAAGATCAGAGCCTGAGTTCTTCCTCTGCTCGTGTCTCCGGTGCTTCTAAGGAAATCATTTTAGTAGTCAAACTTTCATATTTGCAGTCTCTAAACACCAAGAATGACAACTCTCAATGGTTGTCTGCAGCCAATTCATCCATCCATTCGTTTGGCCTATTACATGCAGGGTGGTATGAGATCAATCAGACTGGGGAGGGGAGCAAAAGAAAATAATACAGCAGGAAAATGGTAATCTCATTTAAGAACAGCAGTTACAATGTTACTGGAATTAAAGAAGGAAGAGATAACTTGCATCTATCTGTACATGGAATTTCAGTTGCTTATGTTGAAGGTGATGTTTAAGATTAGTTCACTAAGCAATAACACATGAATAATTTTAATTGACAAGCTAAGGTGCCAGTCAACAGATGAATGAATAAAGAGGATGTGGGGTGTGTGTGTGTGTGTGTGTGTGTATATACATATATATATGTATATATACACAATGGAATATCATTCAGCCATGAGGGAGAAGGAAATCCTGTCAATTGTGACAACATAGATGGACCTTGAGGGCATTATGTTAAGTGAGATAAGTCATTCAGAGAAAGACAAATACTATATGATCTCACTTATACATGGAATCTAAAAAAGCCGAGCTCTTAGAGCATAGAGTGATAGTTACCGGCGGTGAGGGAGGTTGGGAGAATTGGGGAAATGTTTAAGGGTACAAACTTGCAACCAGTAGATAAATCAGTCCTGGAGATCTAATGCACAGCGTGGTGATTATAGTCAACAGTACCGTAGTACATACTTCAAAGTTGCTAAGAGAATAGATCTTAAATGTTCCCTCAACAAAAAAGAAGTGAAAATTATGTGACATGATAGAGGTTTTAGCTAACGCTCCGGTGGTAATCAGATTGCAATATGTAAATGCATCAAACCCAACACATTGTACACCTTAAACTTACATGATGTTATATATCAATTACATCTCAATTTTTTAAATGAATTAATTTAAAAATAATTTCAGTTGACTTTAAGAGACCCTCAGACTAAAAATCGCTTCATTAAGACTATGTTTAGCTGTTGAACCAACACATTCCAAACCCAGATCTCTAGCCATATGGTGCTTTAGTTCACCTTCTGATGGGACAGAGCAGAAATGTGTCCCTTTGGAATCCATTACAGTCTCTCATTCACTCAGCTGACTTGCTGCTCAGGAAGAGGGTAGACAGGTCCCCACCCAGGGCCCACTTTTCAGCTTCAGCCACATTACCAATGGTCAGTTTGACCAGCAAGCGACTCCTGTCTCTAGCAAAGCTGGAAAGTTGGTTCATGTAAGTGACAAATGGAACCTAGAACCAAAACTTTATGATTCGTCAAGAAGCCCTTCTCCTGAGCGCTTGACTTTTTTCAGAGCTGTGAGTTCAGATGAGATCTAGAGCAACCTAGAGCTTATTTTTATAGAAAGTGCTCAGTTTTTTCCCTCTTCACTAATGCTATAGACCAGCGTCACTTAGTAAATAAAAGACTGTATGAAGCTCATTTCTCCTGCTTCAGATATTCTTATACATCTCTGCCATGTTTTGTTTGAGATCTAGAAAGAATGGACATCCAACGTGGACCTTCATCATTTGGCGATGGTAGGAGTAGGTGGAGAAGGAAACTAGCATTTCTCTGATTCCAGCCATGTGCTGGAAACCCTATGTGGCGCTTCCCATGCCGTGGGCCATCTGATTCTCAGAACAGCCCTGCAAGGGAGGTGATGTTATTATCCCCATTTCACATGTGAGGAAATTAAGATTCAAGGAACCTAAGTCACTTTCCTAAAATCACAAATCTAGTATATGGACGAACTAAAATTTGAGCCTGAGTGAGGCAGACTCTAAAGCCTGTGTTCTTTCTGATGATAAAATAACGATGATAGCTGATGTGCATCAAGCATTTCGTGTGTATGGGTCACAAACATTCCTGGGGCCGTTATCAGCAAGCTCGGTTTCCTGTCTTGAGACTCATCTGGCACCTCTGTAAATGGCTGTGGCAAACACCCACACGGTGCTTCCACTGTGCTGTTCTCCCACAAGCCCCGTGAGGTACGTTCTCGTTATCTCCTATTTTTGGTTGGAGCCGAGGCACAGCATCTTAGGTGATTTGCCCACAGTTCCACAGCTGGTAAATGGCAGAGCGGAGACTGGCACCCGGGCAGTCTGGCTTCAGAGCCCAAGCTTTTATCGCCTGGGCTGCCCTGCCTCAGATGTAGGTGGGCCTTCCCGTGGCCTTGCAAGCAGGCGTTTGGTTTGGTTCTCTGATCCCTGTGCTCTTGTTGTGGTGGGAGTTCTATAGCACAAGCTCGAGTTTACCCAGAGATGTTCAACTGCTTTAAAGATTGAAAGGAAAAATAAAGTATGGGTTTTGTGTGTGTGTTTTGGTTTTGGTTTTGGTTTTGTTTGTGTGTGTGGTTCTTTTTAGTTTGTTTTTTGGTTTGGGGTTTTTTTTTAGTGGAGTACGCAAGCAGTTGACTCCCAGTGAATGCCGCAGAGGAAAAACCAGCCAGAGTCTTGTGCCTCATGCAGGGCCATGCTCCAAGGAGAAAAAGTGTGAAGTAGGAGCTGGAGTACCTGGGTTCTGGTCCCAGTTCTGTCGGTGGTGAGCTGTGTGAATTCAAATAAGTCACTTAACCTCTCTGAACACTGCTTTTCTCATCTGTAAAATGAGGTGGTACTAATGCCTAATCTGGGGAACTCATAGTATTATTGTGAGGACGAAATAAGATGTTATAGGAATGCTTTGATAACTCTAGAGCCGTAGCCAAACATAATGTAAGATTTTGGCCTTCCAAAAGTTTCTTTAAAAAATTCTGATGTAATGGTTCCCGACAGTCCCATCCGTCATGGTGAGTTATCGGTTTTGCTGCTCTGTGGATAAAGTCACTTGGAGACAATGTGGGATTTAGCCCAGACCCAGGCATGCTGTCTCTAAGGCCACCCTCCCTCTCTCTCTAATCCCTGAGTTTGGGAATCATTTTAGCAATTGGAGTATTACGATGTGTCGGAGCTTAACTTAAGCAGCATAAATTTCTTTTTTCCAGGCCAAGGAAAAAAATTAAAATGGGAAATGTCTGGTAACACACTAGTTATTAATAAAAATGCAGATAGTACCAGCTTATGAAAGTAGTGTGAGGAGTTTTAATCTAATTTCTATGAAGGAGACAGTGACCACGTGTATAAAGAATTTACTCTATGTCAATATGGGATTGAGTGTTTGTTGTCTCATCTTATAGACAAAACAAGCCTTGAAACAGTTTTTTGGCTGGTGGATTTAGTGTGTGTGTGATTTTTCACTTTACGTAGAACAGATTATTCTCCCCTTTTCCTTTGTGTTAGGACACATTTATGTAAAGCATTTTTCAATTCAGAATTCCACGGTGGTTCAGCCGGATCGGGAACAGAGCCCCTGAGTTCAGCAACGCAAGTCTTCCTTCCTTTCCTGGTGCCCCAGTTAAAGCCCACTCTGGTCTCAGCCTCCAGAGTCCTGGTTGAAAAGACTTGGACTTTAGTCACCAGGGACTTTATACTAGCTTTAAATAGACCTTACTCTAAAGTTCTACATAAATATTAATCGACTTCCAAGTTGTCCCCATTTTGCAGGAAACTGTCAATTGTTTGCTCGCTCCTTGCTTTGGTCTGCCACTTCTCCCCAGCATTTACTGTGATTTTCAGAGAGTTACAGGGATGGCAAAAGAAGGAGGATTATAGCAGAATCTGGCCTGCTGCCTTTAACAGCATTAAAGCACTCTTGCTATAGAAGAGATCAGACTGTTGATAAATAATGTAGCACCTATAAAACATTTTCCCAAAAATCTTTTTTTTTAATTTATTAAAAAGTTAACATGGGGGGCCAGCCCCCTGGTGTAGTGGTTGAGTTACATGCGTTCCACTTCAGAGGCCCGGGTTCTTGGATTCGGATCCCAGGCGCAGACCTACACCACTCGTTAGCCATGCTGTAGCAGTGACCCACATACAAAATAGAGTAAGATTGGCACAGATGTTAGCTCAGGGCAAATCTTCCTCAGGAAAAAAAAAAAAAAGTTAGCAGGGGCGAGAGTGGGAATTGACACAGGAAGCTGATGGCACATAATTTCGTAGTGGCACATAAGTGTAGTTTTCCATTGCATTATATGCAGAGCACCTTCCCATTCCTTTAGAGTTCATTGAGGACCTCTCTCCATGAAAGATACAAAGTCTGCAGAGACAAACATGTGCCCACACTGAGTAACTGTGTGTTAATGGTGGTGACGATGTGCTAGCTAGTCCCCTTCCCACCAGAGTAAGCTGTGTAGAATTAAGATAATGTGCTCTGGCCAGCACGAGGGCATAGAACATTGTTAATATGTGAACATATTCTGAAGACATAAAAATAAATATTATTTTGTGTCCTGTTCTATGTGCTCAAGTGTAAACTGCCATCCTCTCTAACATGTAAAGGCTCTTCCCAAAGCAATTTGAAAAATAGGATAGTCGAGGCTCTAATGCTTTGTCATGGAATAAGTTTCACAGAGATTGCATTTTGCAGACAGAATCATAACCTAGATACAGAATAAACTTAATGACTCTGGTGTAGTCATCTTTGTTGAAACACGAAGGTCACTGGGGACAATTAAATCATCACCCTGTTTTTAAAGCTTTGCCCCAGGGATAAAGAGCTCAGTAGAGGCTTCCTTGTTTTAATATCTCTTTTCCTTAAGAAGTTCACTAATACCGCTCTCCAAATTCTCCTTGGATTTCCAAAGCCCCTTCCTCTTATAGAAGGACAACCTTTGGTTGGCGTTTTCCCCACCATCATTCAATACGTCAAGATAACCCTTCTCATTCTTGTCTGAGAAAATTAATCCAGACTCCCTCCACCTTTCTTTATAATTCACAGGACTCATGTCGCTTTGATTACTTTTGGTGACTTTTCTCTGGATACACAGCATCTTTTCATTAGAAGAAAAATTAATCAACAGCTAATAGGTGCTGATGATGTGCTTGGCACTTACCTAGGCATTGTGGGGTATGGAAAAAATACCCAGGGGGTCTCTGACCTCAAGTGGCTGATGCTGCAGGGGGTAGTGGAAGGGCTACTGTGTTGAGATTCAGGAGACCCCACTGCTCATCCATACCTACTGCTCACGCGCTGGGAGACCTTGGGCAGGTCACTTGCCCTTGATGGGCCTCATCAACCAAGTAGAGAGGACATTAGAAAAGCTTTGAGTTTAGCTTAGAAAGCAAGGCTCAGAGGCTAATTGGGGAGCTGGAATTAATCCAAAGAATAGCAGAGTATTAAGAGATGTTCAACTGAGTATCTGCCTTAGGACTTCAGGAAAAGGAGAGATGAGTTTGGGAATGAGGCTTCTTGAATTTGAGCCAGCAGTCTAGCCCAAATCACTAGACCCACCCCATCCATTCTGGGGACAGAGTCCAAGTTGTCCCACAGGTGGCAGTAATGAGCCCCAGGCAATGGCAGGAGCTGCTCTAGCCTCATCCCAGTCAGGGAGCCCTGGCCCGTTCTGCAGTGTGGCCGAGACCCAAGGCCATGGTGCCAAGGCTAGCTGGCTGTGTATGCTGGATAATACTGAGTTCTTCTTCCTTTCCTCTGACCCTCCCCAGCACGTTCTCCTCACCCAGGACTTCTCTCTGTGCCTGCCTCTGCTGACTGCTTACTTCCTTATGCCTCATTCCCACCTCAGGGCTTTATCACAGGATCCAGTGTGCAGAGCCACTTCTCCTCTTGGACTTTTGGGAATCCGTTGCCTTGCAACACTCGCTGGGTCCCTCCCTTCCTTGGTTATTTTCTATGATCACCAGGGTTGACCAGTCATGCTTGCGCTTAGAATGGTTCTCCGTTTCTGGAGCTACTGGGCTTCCTTAGGCTGCTTCTATTCATCTTTCCTCACATGCAATTTAAAACATGATGATATCTGAACACAGGTGTATTACTTACTTGGAACAGAAACCAACTGTATAAGTTGACGTGGGCCAAAGCTGTTTCTTTAAAATAGAAGCACATCATCTTATTTTTTTTTTTTTTTAAAGATTTTATTTATTCAGTTTTTTCCCCCCAAAGCCCCAGTAGATAGTTGTATGTCATAGGTTCACATCCTTCTAGTTGCTGTACATGGGACTCGGCCTCGCGTTGGACAGAGAAGTGGTGCCTCGGGGCGCTCCCGGGATCCGAACCCGGGCTGCCAGCATCAGAGCGCGCGCACTTAACCGCTAATCCACGGAGCCGGCCCAGAAGCACATCATCTTGCATTTTGAAATGCTCAGCTAATACAGGGTGAGAGCTGCCAGTCTCCATGTGAAGAACCAAGTGGGAAGTCACAACCTTAGGAACTTGACCCATGTTTCTACAACAGGCTGGCCTGTGGCAGCAACTGCTTTGTGCCTGCTTGTGAGGAGAAGCCACAAGGGGTCTCTGTGGTCCATCTTCAGATGCAGTCCCAGATATGTCTGTTCTTCAGATACCTTGTCATCTCTGGAAGTAGACTTTTAGCCTCTCTTCTAGTCTGTTGCTGAAAATATCCTTCTTTTTAGTATTTCAGCTCTGTGTACATACATTCCTACCCTAAGAATTCAATATATCTAATTTAAAGCAAATTCTTTAAAACAACTACTTAAAATTCTTCTTGAATTGCCGTAAATGGCTTGGAAGAGCATCTCTTCAAATTCACGTCGTCTTTGCATTGCACAGTAAGTTCCAGTTGGTCAGGGACCATTTCGGTCAGTGGCAGTTACTAAGGGAACCCTTTAAAGACAACCCTCCGCGCCCATTCCAGTCCACACAAGACAGACACTCCTTCTTGTGCGCCATGCTCTGGGTAATGCTCTCGGGACTTGGGTTTACTCATTTGTGAAATGAGGTAGTTCGGTTCCGGGGTCCCCAGAGCCCTTGTGTTCTGGGTTTCTGTACCGTGATTAAATGCTTTTCCCGTGTGAGTACCGTGTAGACTTCTAGGAGTCAGCTTCCAGAATTCGAACATCATAAATACTCTCTTCAGGGCTGGTGCAGCAGTGCTTTTAATTGAGGTCTGTGTGGGTCTTCGCACTTTATGAGCTCTCTGAGTTTGTCTCAGACTCTTTGCAAAAAGTTGCAGATTTTTCGTTTCTAGGTAAGTGGTGTAAGGAGACCTTTCTTATAAACCAACAATAAAAAATACATTCAATTATTACCAATGATGGTAATAATTATAGCCAACTTTTACCAGGCTCCAGGTACTGCTCAAAGCCTACTTTACAGGTGTGCACTCATGTAACCCTTTCAGCAGTCAGGTTCTGTGCTTAGGGGTGGGGGGATGCTGCAGACCAAGTCCCTGCCTTCATGTAATTCACATTCCAGTGTGGGGAGAGAGAGAGACGGCACATCACAGGAGTGGAATATAAGTACCTTGGGTGAAAGTACTTTCTATGGAGAAAAATAAAGTAGGGAAGAGAGCTAGATAGTGCTGGGAGGGGCTGCAGTTTTAAATAGTCAGGGAAGGCCTCCTGGGAAGGAGAAGTGAGTAAGATGTGAGGGAACCAGATGGTTAACGGGGAAGCCCAAGGTCAGTGTGTGCCTGGAGGAGGAGGGAGCAGCCTGCAGGCCAGTGTGGCTGGAGCATGAGTGACCAGTGGGGACAGGATGGGATAAAATGTTTGAGAGGTATTTCACAGTTGGAGATGTCCTGAGAGATGTTTTAGCCCAAACCCTTCTCCCTCCTCAGCTCCCCCCTTCTCCTCTCTCATTTGTCAGGTGAGTACAATGAGGCACAGATAAATCAGGTGACATCCTGAAGGTCACCAGTGAGCAGCACCAGGACAAGAACCCAGGGTTTCCTGGTTCCTAGTCCCTCCTACACCCCACTACACCAAGATCCTGACAGCTTACAAGTAATTAAGCCCACCTCCACGACCCCATGCCCCTCTATCCTTGCTCTGGGATGAAGGGTAGATTGAATCAATTCTTGTTATTTGAGGTAGCTCTATAAAATTCTATAAAGGTGCTGCCAACACTGAATTAGCAAATACTGAAGCCCTGCTCCTAAGGGAAGTACAGGGTTAGGTTCCTGGGAGCCTCTGGTCACATTTTCATCAACCAATTAATACATAACCTTGTTTTATGTGTGTTTCTGTTTAAAGACACCTTATTTAATATGTGGTGTTGATTCATTAACACTGATCTCACAGCCAACAACACTATAACTCATGCCTGAATGAAGCTTGTCGAGCACAGGTGTTTTCTCTGTAAGGCCCGTCTCAGTGGCCTCGCCCTTAGGAACACTGGACAGCACTTCAGCAGTTCGCTTGGGGGCCATTTTAAATAGCAAAATCACCAAAAAAAAAACCCACGAAAGTGCAAAACCAGTGAGGTACTACATAGACCACGAAAAGGACACTTGTTTAAGTATGAGAACTGAAATAAGAAGGCAGTGTTTCCTTGTTCACCTTCATCTGGGAACATTCCCATCCAGTAACTCAGATTTTTTTGCCACTGTTGATATGTCGAAGAATGACCACAAAATCGCTAGAGTATTGATTTAGGAGTTACAGATAAATTTTAGCAAGTAGGTGAATTAGCAAATATGGAATCCACAAATAGTGAGGACTGACTGTATTTGCACTTGAGCTGTTCAGAGGAAGCACTTATTCAAGACCCAAGTAGCATCATTCTTTTTTTTAATTTTATTTATTTATTTATTTTTTCCCCCAAAGCCCCAGTGGATAGTTGTATGTCATAGCTGCACATCCTTCTAGTTGCTGTATGTGGGACGCAGCCTCAGCATGGCAAGAGAAGCGGTACGTCGGTGCGCGCCCGGGATCCGAACCCAGGCCGCCAGCAGCGGAGCGCGCACACTTAACTGCCAAGCCACAGGGCCGGCCCCCAAGTAGCATCATTCTTAATGGAATCATCTACTGGGCACATTTTAGAGTAGAGGATCAAATTAGTTCTGAATTGCCTCGGATATTCCCTATAGAGTATGCTTTTGGCTAACTGTTGTTAAGAATGATACTCTGTTTATTTGAGTGTTGCAATTTTCATATTGCAAGTAGACTTGTTACTAGTTGAGACTGGATGTGTAACTTCCTCATCTCCCTGGTGTCCCAGCTCTGACTCTCCTCTGCTTCCCCAGGTCCCCAGTCCCCAGGCCGGTGGGTACAGCCTGTCTCCTGACTTCACGCTCTCTCTGCTCCTTTCTTTGGACGAGCATCTCCTCTGGAGCTCACGTGGCCATCTTGCTCTCCCCAGCAAAATAAAATGGCCTACTTTATGTGTAGAACTTGGGTATTCATTATGGTTTTACTCTATGCTTACTCTGCAAATAACGTTTCTCAACTTTACAGCAGCAGAAATATAAGCTATAGTGTAAATCAGCCATGTGGAACTTGCCTCTCAGTCTTTTCCAAGACTCCCGTAGGGGAAACTAAAATACCATTCACACTTCCAGGGAGTAAGAATGGTTTCCCAGGAGTGAAGACATCTGCTGTTTATGTGCAGGAATAGAAGCGGATCCTGCCAGCCTAGCTTCTGGCCTGGACTTGCACGGGCTCTTACTCAAGCTCAGAGAGTATGGGCTGTGAATCTGATATTTACTGCCACAGACTTGGCTTTTGTTGGCATTAGAGTGTCTCCAGCAGCAGAAGTTCCCTTTTGTGTAACATGTTCATTGTCCCACCAGGAAAAGTTTCTGTGGTTACTGTCAGATCATGATTCTTGGAGATGCTTCGTGGTGACTGTGTTGTCCTGGGCTTTGGGCTACAGCGAGTTAGGGCTGTCTGGGAAGGGTCATGATTGGGAGTTTGGCTAGGAGGGTTTGACAGGTGCCCTAGTCGGACATGCCAGGCGTTAGGTTTAAGAAGTCCCTGTCCCCCCAGCCCCCTTCATGAGAGAGCCACCATTTCACATCATAGGAGAAATAGTCTTTTGCAGAAGCTTTTGAATTTTTGAACAGTTAAACAAAATATTGAGTTCTTTACTTGTTTGTTATTGCTTGGATAAGTGCAGGAATGGTCCAGATCATACTCTCCAAAGGCTCAGCAGCTTGCCCCATGTCAGAGGGTCCCATCTAATGAGCGGGTCCTTGTAGCATGAGCTTCTCAGTGTGCTGAAGCTCAGAGTCAGGGTTGGGACAGAGGGACATCATGACAAGGAGTTGTCTAGATCCCCCTGGCACCTAGAGAGGAAATTGGCACAAAGCTCTGCTTGGGGGCTCAGCTCCAGGACAGGACTGGGTTCAGCTGGGTGCCCTGAGCGTCCATCAAGGACCAACTGGAAGCCCAGATAGAAGGACTGCAAACACGGCAGGGGCTCAGGCTGTTCCTCGGTCCAGGGGTCCCAGGACCCTTGATTGTGGGCTGCAGTCTGCAGGCCTGTGTCAAGTCCCCACCAGCTAGCAAAGATGGAGCTCCTGATAAAGCAAATAAGCATTAGATTGGGCCCTGGGCAGGGATTAGCCCTCCGGTCTTACAGTAGAGAGACTGGGAGGCACATGATAGCCCCTGACCCTAGCCCTCATTACCATCCTAGTGGATATTTTTATGTAACTTTTATATCACTAGCCATGGCCTAGACCAGGATTTGTTGATAATTTAGAACTAATCATAAAACAGCTAACACCCTGAACGCTTACCATGTACCGTTCTAAATACGTTAGATGCATGATACCATTTTCTGCTCCCAGTGTTCCTTAGGACATAAGTACTATCGTTGTCTCCGTTTTACAGATTAGAAATCTGGGCAGGTCAGTAGCTTGCCCTGCATTGCTCAGGAATTAAGTGGGGAGCTGGGATTCAAACCCGGGTGCTCTGGCGGAGTCCAGGCTATGTACATTTTGCTGTAGTAAAAATGGCTGTACCAGGCTCTCTGCCGGGGCTCAGCATACACCCCCCTGAATCCTCACCAGCACCTGCGAGGGTGGGGTTCTCCCTCCGAGGATGCAGAGACTGAGGACAATTAACTTGCCGAGGGCACAGCCAGAGAGCAGTGGTCCAGGCTTCCCAACCAGATCTGGTCCACTCTTGCCATGGTCCCTCAGTCTGTCTCCAGCCCAAGGGTCTCCATTTGACAAACATTTATTGAGCGCGTAGTGTGTCCCGGGCCCCCTTTGGGTGGTGGGGGTTCAGAGGTCCATGGAACAGGCCTGATGTCAAGAAGCCTTCTTCAGATTGAGCGTTAAGAACAACTAATATAGAACAAAGAAGAGTGGAATCAAGACGGGGCCTAGGCTCCATGTGGTCCTCAGCTGTGTCACTTTGCTGAACTTCACAGAGCTGGTTTCCTCTTCTGTAACATGAAAGTAATAGTCCACCTTGAGATCAAACCCTCAGATCAGATTCTAGCTGCTGCTTATTTACCATGTGACCTTGGACAATTCAGCTAAGCTCTCCAAACCTCAGTTTCTGCTTTGTAGGGTTGCGAGAACATGGGCTACATGTTGTATCACGTGTAGCATTTAGACTCAGCACAGAGTAAGCACTTGATAAATGGTCACTGCTAGAAAGATGATGATGATTATATGTGAAGATGTCTAACGCAATGTACCTACAAGTTTATGTTTAAATATGCACGTACACGTAATTTGTTCTGTGGCATTCAGGAAACATTGGGCTAAGGCTCTTGGTTGAACCCACCTCCGCTCAACTTTTCCATTGATAAAAATAGGCCTCATAATGCCGGCCTGGTTCCTGGGCAGGAAGTGACTAATGCAATTAACTGTTTACGTACACAGCCTGGAGGCCTGTCTTTGGCACCGGTGATGAATCTCCGAGGCTCCTGGCCATGAAGATGTTGAAGGGGCTCCTCTGCTTAGTTCTTTGCTCATCAGCCTGCAGTGGGCTGGTGTTAAAAAACTGGAGTGCATTTCCTCCAGAGACTGACTCCTCTTGTTAGCCACCCAGAGCATCCGGTCAGACTTACATTTCTCTCTGTAAATTAATAAGTTGACATTCTGGTTTTTGCTTTTAAATGTATATATATGGCTCATAATGTGGTGACAGTTCACCCTACTCAGCAGATTAACGAGAGTGGCTGTGGACCAGGCATCGTAAATGATTTGTCACTGCCATGGAACGCTGGGCTTTCTCTAGCGGCAGAAAGCCTTTCGTTTAAGAGAAGGAGCAGGACTCTGGCTGAGGAGACCCAGAGCCCTCAGCCCCACGCTGGGCTGCCCCTTGAGCTTCACAACCCTAGGCCTTCTCGGAACAGCAGTGCTGTGGCCTGGAGGGATGAGAGCACAGGCATCAGGCAGTTGACTGCACTTGTATTTCCTTTGCCTCCGTGGAGACTCCTTACCTCCCGTGATCTGTTACCGTGGGTAACAAATGGTTGGGAAGGGTGGCGAGGAGCCGATGAAGGGAGGAGTGAAGGGAGGAAGGGTGATGGCGCCCCCTGGTGGACAGTGTGTGTGAGGTCACCCAGACCACCTCAGTGCTTAGTGCCTGTTGTGGAGGCTCTGACATACCTCTGAGAAGTCTCAGGGCCAGCCTGAAGCAATAAGTCTAGACCTGGGGGGCTTTGAAGTACTCATTCCATATCTGGGGGTATTTCCTTCTCCTCAGTGTGCTCCTGGCCTTGAATTCTCTGGGGCCTCTTTAGAATGGGACCAGGCCTCCCTGACCTGTGGTATCAGCCTGGTCTAGCTGTTGAGTACTTAAGACTGTGGAGCGAGGGCTTGTGCACATGTGGGGTTATAGGTCCTCTCTGAGGTCCCCAGGTGTAGAGTGAGGTATGCCTGCCCTTCTCTCTCTCTCCTTTAGGAAAGCCAGCATGGTTGCTGCTCCTAGGAGGCAGCGTGGCATGGTGACAGGAATTTGTCAGTATATAAACTTGGGTTTGAATGCCAGCTCCACCATATGCTAGCTGGTTACCTTAAGTTTATATGCCACTATGTCAGTCTACTCGGGCTGCCATAACAAAATACCATGGATTGGGTGGCTTTGATGACACAAGTTTTTTTTCTCATAGTCTGGAGGCTGGAAGTCCAACATCAAGGTGTTGGCAGGTTTGGTTTCTCCTGAGGCCTCTCTCCTTGGCTTGCAGATGGACACCTTCTTTCTGTGTCCTCACTTGGCCTTTTCTCTGTGTGTGCGCATTCCTGGTGTCTCCTCCTCTTCTTATACAGACACCAGTCCTATTGGATTAGGGCCCCCACCCTTATGCCCTCATTTAACCTTAATTACCTCTTTATAGGCCCCATCTCCAAATACAGCCACGTTACGTATTAGGGCTTCAACATATGCATTCTGAAGGGACACAGTTCAGTCCATAACACTCACCCTGTGCCTCAGTTTCCTCATCTGTAATATAGGAATAATAATAACATCTATCTCATATGTTACCATATGGATTAAGTTGATTAAATATGTAAAAGAAAGTATCTGGCATATATATATATCTGTCACTGGTTCCTGGCACTGGCTCCTAAAACCCTTGTAATTTCCTAAGTGATAAGAGCACTAGGAGCGTCTTTTGTTCTAATGTTTGGTCTTTGACCCTAGTTCCTGACAGAGGGCTCCTAAATCCCTTGGACTTTCCTGGGTGATAGCAGTGTCTTTTGTTCTAATGAGGTGACCCTTGGGGGGCTCCTGGATGGGGGCCAGTCACCAGAAAGACCAAGCCATGATTAGAAGCTTGGAATTTTCAGCCTGCCCCCCACCCCCATTCTCCAGAGAGGGGAGAAGGGCTGGAAATGGAGTTAATGATTGATCATACCTGTGTGATGAAGCCTCCATAAAAATCCCAAGAGTACAGGGCCCAAAGAGCTTCTGAGTTGGTGAACATGGGGAGGCACTGGGAGAGTGGTGTGCTCAGAGAGAGCATGGAAGCTCTGCCCTCCTTCCCACATACCTTGCCCTCTTCCATCTGGCTGTTCCTGAGTTATACCCTTTGTAATAAACCAGTGATCTAGTGAGTAAATTGTTTTCCTGAGTTCTGTGAGCTGCTCTGGCAGATTAATAGAACCCAAGGAGGAGGTCGTGGGAACCTCTGATTTATAGCCAGTCAGAGCACAGGTGACAACCTGGCCTCGTGATTGCCATCTGAAGTGTGTATGTAGAGGGGGAGGTCTTGTGGACTGAGCCCTTAACCAGTGGAATCTCCATGTAGTGTCAGAATTGAGTTGAATTGTAGGACGCCAGTGAGTGTTGTAGAGAATTGCTTGGTGTGGGGAAAACCCCACACATTTGGTGACCAGAAGTGTCAGAAGTGATGTGTTCTACGTGAGGAGTAAAGGAGACACACAAGAGAAGTGAGTTTATCCTACTCAGTGTGTAGTGTACACACACATACTTCTAATAAATGCATGTGTGTCACTCCTCTCTGCCACCTCAGTCTTCCCCCACCCCCGTACCCTCCTCACCACCACATTCACAAGTGTTAGGGTTACGTATGACTACCACAGTACCTCAAGTCAGATTTTTTGCCAGGCTTCCTTTAGGAGTCTGTTTTCTCTTCTCAAAAATGGGGGGAATACCTCTTTCACTTGGTTGTGAGAATTAAACTAAATTAATTAGATAACTAATAAAGCACCTCTGATAGAGGAGCTCAATAAATGGAAATTCCCTCCCTCCTCATTCTAATTCTGAAACCCCCTCACCTAAGTACTAGTGAGAATACTGCTTTTAAGATAATAATACTTAGAAATGTGTTGAAGACATATTGATGTCATGATTTCATTGCCACACAAAAATGCATATTTTGTGTCTTAAATGAAAAGCAAAACATGTTGACGTCATGATTTCAGTGCTGTGCAAACTGAGTCTTAAATAAAAAGCCTAAATGCAGTGCAGTGGCACTGTCCCACTCCCCAGCGTGGCCTCAGACCATCGGCCTTTTTGAATCCACCCCGCCCTCCTCTGGCCACTTGAGGGACAGGAAGGAGCCCAGGCTACTGCCCTGCCCAGTTGGACCGTCTCATCCTTCCCAGAGAGACCTCTCAGGGAGAAGGAATGGGAGCTTTTGTTTCCTCTAAATAAGAGTGGGGAAGCAAAGACTCCCCAGTGACAGTTAAACATTTAAAGTATGTGCAGAACCACGTCTCAGTCCACTCCAGTGTGACCACCCTCACACGTTCTCTTCAGCACATCAGTGGCTCAAACCTCGGTTCCTATAAATCTCAGAAGGGTTGCTTTTCTCAGTGTTGTGTAGTGACGAGTCAGCAAGCACTTTCCGTATAGCAGGGGCAACGTTTAGGAACAGTCGTCGCAGGCAGGAGCTGACTTGGGAATGGCACAGAGAGGGCAGAAATAAAGACGCATCAGCTTTGAAAGAATCCTTCCATTTTCATGTGAGGGGTTAAAATCACTGACGCCGTAAATCTCGGAAACCTGCATGGCTCCACGTTGGGCGTGAGGGAAGACTGAAGGCGCTGCTTCTTAACTGTGCTGCGTCTTCCCCCTTAAATTTAAATAATTTAGCCTTGAGTCCCTATAATTGCGTGTGCTCTGAGGCATTTCCCAAATATAGAGAATGCGGTTGGTATTCCTGCCCCCTGACCTTGCAAGTTTCCAGAGCATTTACTAGGGACAGAGCCTATTATTTACTAGAGACAGAGGTGACCTGGGCTGGGAACCAGCCTCCATGAACCAACAGCCAGTAGTGGGCGAGGAGGCAGAGATGGATGCAGTTGACAGTGCTTCAATTACAGATCAGTCTTTAGTGCCTGGCACCTTGTAAGCACCACATGGATGTGAGCTATTATGACTGTCCTCTTTGTAGAAGAACCCGTGAGCGTAGAATATTAGCATAGAGTGTACTTTTCCAGTAGGGTTGTCTTGTTCTGAAAAATAGAAAGGGAGGAAAATTAAGTAAATGGCACTAGTGGGCCCAGGGCCCCAAAGGGCCAGGCGTCTTGTTTTCTGCCCGAATGCTCACTGTGTTGTCCACAGTTGGAGAGAAACAGCAGGAACAGCTGAAGCTTTCATTGGAGTCAGTGTAGAAATGCTCCTGGGTCCTCCCTGGCTGCTGAGGTCATTGCCACACTGAAAAATTAATCAGGCTGATTCGTTGCTTCAGCCGGATGGAGAACTGGGTCAGTCTCCACTGCGGAGTCCCCAGACACCTCTCCCGCAGATCCCACTGAGATGCTGGATTTGGAAAGCCTTTCGGTGTTTCAGAGAAAAGCAATAGCAAATAAAGCCTAATTTTATTTCAAACTGTGTCCGTAATGACAATGATCTACATTCCTATAGGTAATGACCACAAACACTGATTTTATAGAGACTTCCCTGTTAGGGAGGCAATGTCCAGGGAGTATATTTTGGACCTTGAAAAGCCTGCGCGTTTTTACAACAGACTCTGTGAAAGTCATCTGAGGTCACAGCCCTTTGCTTACTGGCTGCTTTATTTCTCCCCGAAATCTGGACGGGTCAGAAGACTGGCCTCTGGGCAGAAATCAGGTCTGTGCTGTCTCTAATGCTCACAGTCGCTGGAAAGTGAAAGGAAGGGCTGTTCCTAACTCTTAAGGAAACATCCCAGAACACAGGATATCAAAGGTAATGAATGTACCCTAAATGGCCACGTTATTCTGGCCACCAGCATGAAATAAAAAAGGATACTCTTACGGATCATATGTAAGCTATATGATTATTAAAAAGGTCCCTCTTCATAGTCACATATAGCAAGAATACATGCTTTTTTTCCACCTGATCCCAAGAGCACAGGTATAAAAGGTCTCCGCAGAGCAGTTCTCTACCCCCAGTACATGTACCTTAATTGGTGTCTTGATGAGTGAATACCCTGGTATTCAACCTCCTTGGAATTCTTTTAAAGTCCTTCATATTCTCAGAGCCTTTGGAAAGCTTGTGAAAGCTTTGGACTTTCTTTCCATAATATGCAAACATGCACACAATTTTGGATGTATTTTCAGGAGGTTTAGAACTTCCCGAAGCCTGGGCGGGCCTCGTGGCTTAGCGGTTAAGTGCGCGCGCTCCGCTACTGGCGGCCCAGGTTCGGATCCCGGGCGCGCACCGATGCACCGCTTCTCCGGCCATGCTGGGGCCGCATCCCACGTACAGCAACTAGAAGGATGTGCAGCTATGACATACAACTATCCACTGGGGCTTTGGGGGAAAAATAAATAAAGTTATAAACAAAAAAAAAAAAAAAAAGAACTTCCCGAAGCCCATCCATGGATCTCCCTCCCAGGTCCTCGGCCGGCCCTGTGATTCGCCCTGCCCCCAGTCACCCAAGGGATATCCTTAGTGACACTTGATCGCTAGTTGGAAAAACAAAGCAGGATTGACTGGCTGCTTGTTGGCAGCCTTCCCCAATCCTGGCACATTTGGCAGGGATCAGATACCTTGAGAAAACAGTGACCAGCTCTTCTCAACCATCTCCTTTGGGCCAGGCCCTATAAAGGTACTTAGCATAAGCCATCGCATTTAATCATGCCAGTACCTAGGAGGTCCATACCATTATCTCACTGCAGCAGATGAGGAAACTGAGGCTCGACAAGATTAAGTAACTTGGCTCGGATCACATGACTAATAAGTGGCCAGCCTGGGATTTGATCCCAGGTCAGTGACTTGAAAACCTGGGCCCTGGGCCACTATGCTCACTGCCTCTCCCCATTGTACGTTACTTGTCTTGGTTCATGTCAGCGGAGCTGTGTGACCTTTGGTGTCACAGCCAAATGAATATGCCTTTCCAGTTTTTTGACATACTACTCAGAGCAGAGCATTTGGTCTTTTTGGCTCATTGATGTGTCTCCAGTACTTGGCATATAGTAGGAGTCAGTAAATATTTGTTAAATAAATGAATCCATCCATCCTACAAGGCTCGGCTCAGTACCACATCCTTCAGGAAGCTGTCTGTAACTCCGTCTCTCTGAGTTAAACTCCTCCGTCTGTGAGCAACTGACATGCATGTGTGCCTCTGTGTCCCCTTATTTCACATTGTGATGTTATAGATTCCCGCTTCATCCACTCTGTTACGAGTTCTCGAGAGCGGAGCTGTGTCTGACTCATTGCTCTCTGTCTCTAGGAACTCATAGGCACTCAATAAATGTTTATGGACTTGAATACACAATTGTTATTGTGCTGCAGGGTAATTAGGCTGAAATGATAAGTAATTCTTATAAATGAGTGTTAATTAGGATTACACTTGTAGTGCTAGACCAAATTGTAGCTTTTCTCTGTGAACTCTCAGTTTTTTAATATCTATACTTCAGTGTTGCTGTCAATTCAAGGATCATTTATGTTTTTGTCATTATCCCTCAATGGTTATAGAGCACCCACTGTGTGCTGGGCATTGAATGTGCAGCTTCGGGGACAATAACTCGTTTACGCCCCATCTTGGCTGCTGTGCACCAAAGCGGGCTTGCCTGGATGGAGGTGAGGCTTATACAGTAGAGGAGTCACTAGAGAGTTCCACTTCCCTCCTCTCTCCCCACATCCCATCTCGTCCTACCTGACAGTCCAAGGACAAGGCCCCCCCAGTTTTCTGCCAGCATGCTCTCTCCTTGCTTGCCCTCGCAAAGCTCAGGGGAAGGAAAAGTGGAAGGCCTGTGGGCAAATAAAGAATGAAAAGAGAGTCTTCTGGAGCCAGAGAGAAGAGAAGAAAGTGAACATTTGCTGAGGGCCTACCCTGTGCCCACTGCTTCCCTTCCTCATTTCCTGTGGATCTCCTGGCAGCTCTGTGGGCCTAGTACTATTATCACTTTTTAACTGCGTAAACCTAGATTCATGGAGGCTGAGCCCCGTTGATGGGAATATAGGAATTCAAACCCAGGACCACTGGGCCGTAGAAACCGAGGCTTTGCCCTGTTTTGCCCTGTTCTGTCTCTCTACACATGTTTGAGGAAGAGCTTCTCTCCAGGCATCTGTCTCTATTAATGTAGGACTCAAAGAAATAGAAGTTGAAACAAGATGTGTGTTTCCAACCAAGATATGACAGCTTGATTCTAGTGCAGGGGAGGAGAGGACAGAGGGGAGAGAAGGAAGCCTCTGGCCAAGAGCCGTGTGCCTTCTGATGCAGCCGTGACCCCGTCCCCTTTAGTGCCCATGATAACCGACAACAGCAACAGAAGCTGCAAACTCTACCCAGTTAATCCTCCCACGTGTGATAGGTTGTTGTGAGACAGGTATTTTTAGTATCCACCTTACTGGAGGAAACTGAGGCACAGAGAGGTTAACTAACTTGCCCAAATATAAGTGGCAGTCCTGGGATTTCCACCCAGAGGTTCCTTTCGGGACCAGTCTTAGGACAGCATGCCTTTGGGCCATCTGTCTACAGCAGTGGTTCTCAAACTGTGGTCCCCAGACCAGCAACTTCAGCATCCCCTGGGAGCTTGTTAGAAATGCAGATTCATGGTCCCTACGCAGACGGACTGAATCAGAAACTCTGGGGATAGGGTCTAGTTTTCTGTGTTTTAACAAAGACCTCCAGGTGGTATGTTCACATGTACCATGATCTGCAGTACATCTCCTTCACATGTTAGCTTTGCCTGAAATTGTTAAACCAGAGAAATCTTTAAAATTCACACATAGAAAAGAGTTAAAATTTATCAATAATGTAGTAAACATTTATTGAGTTTTTACTGTATGCCACCATGCCACGCACTTTACCTGCATTATCTCATTTAGTCCTCACAACTATAAAGTATAGGTACTGTTATTATTCCCATTTTACAGATGAAGAAACTGAGACTTAGAGACCTGAAGGGACTTGCCCAAAGTCAACAGCTGATAAGTAGCAAGTTGTGGCTTGAATCCAGATCCATCTGATGACACAGTCCACACCCTGAACCATTGCTCATTTTTGCCCTTTTGGTAAAGAGCTATTGAAAAATGAGCATCGACGTGCAAATGTTGATTTTTTTTTAAAAAATTGAAAAAAGTATTTTAAAAGTTAGGTCGATTAAATTTTTGATTGACTATTGTGAGCTCTTCCCATACTCTCAAACGAGTGTTTATTCCCAGAGCTGACTACACTAAACAAGCATGATTTCCTGAGTTTAATGAAAAGTGGTGGTGGTTATAAACCTTCCTGGCCACACGGGGGCAGCACCAAACAGTGCAGGTTGCTATTTGCCTCTTGGTTGTTTGGGAGGAAGCCGAGCTGCCCCCGGTAGAGCTCGGTTGTTCCGCCTACAACTGTTTTCTCTTACTTTGGCCACGTGGACCGGTGAAGAAGCTTTTCAGATCAGAGGCTAAGTTATAACAACAGCAGGATTGCACAAGGAAAATTACTTAAAATAAATTCATTATAATAATTTAGTTGGAAGTCTTGTTTTCTTTTTATCAGCAGGACAAACAATATGCAGTCGGCCCTTCGCATCTGCGGGTTCTGCATCCGCGGATTCAGCCAGCCACGAATCCAGAGGCCTACCAGGGTCGCATCTGTACTGAATATGTACAGACTTTTTTCCTTGTCATTATTCTCTGAACAATATAACAGCTATTTACGTAGCATTTTACACTGTATTAGGTGTTATAAGTAGAGACGATTTAAAGCATATGGCAAGATGTGCATAGGTTATATGCATATACTACACCGTTTTATATAAGGGACTTGAGCGTCGTGGGTTTTGGTATCCACAGGGGTCCTGGAACCAATCCCCCTTGGACAGGAGGGCTGACTGTACATAAGGTACTGTGGTGGGGTTGAGTGATTCCCATTTCTCAGCCAAAAAAGATACCCATGATTTTTAATGAGCTTGTTTAGTTTGAAATCCATGCGTTCTTGGATTCAACGGACAAAAAGCAGCCAGTAATCCTTTTTACCTTCCTTATTGTTAATAAATTCTTTTGAGTATTCACAGGTCGTAGGGTTTTGTAGTAGGCAATTAGAGGAATTGGGAAAATGTGTTCCTGGCTTCTAGTTTGAAGGGTGTATGACCATCCATCCCACAGTAATACTGTTGTCTTAGGGCTCCCCCCTCCCCCCACACCCTCTCCAGCCTCACCGAACGCTGTACCGTTAGCAGCTTCTGTCCATCTTGAACCCCATTTCCACTTGGACGTATCTCACTGTCCCCGGTCCAAGCCTCAGGTTCCATGCTAGAGGCTGAATTCACTGGAATTTTGACTACGGTGACTATAATAATTTATTATCCAAACTGGAACACCTTTGAGAGTAAAAAGAGCTGCTCATAATAGTTTTGCCAGAACAACAAACATAAACCAGCACTATCCTGGGGACATTTGGAATGTGCGGTCACGCTAATTACAAATCTGCTCCTTTCATTTCCCCCCTTTGATGATTCCAGTTAAGATTTATGTGGCACTGTATTCGTATGCTCTTTCATTCAACAAATGCTCATTGAGTGTTTTCTGTGTGCTGGGCTCTCTACCTGTGTTCTGTTTTCTCCTCTGAGATAACTATTATTGTTATTTCCATTTTTACAAATGAAAAAAAAAATGGGACTTTGTAAATTACTTGCCCAAGATCACAGTGCCAGTAAGTGAGAGCTCAGATTCGAATCCTGGCTATCCACACGCTTGAGCCATATATGCTCAAAACTGTATTGACATCGCCTCCTGTGATCTTGAGTCTTCTTTGTGGGCCTGGCCCCATCTGACGCTGTCCCTCCAGTAAAATCTCAGTCATGTAGCAGAGTGGTTATGAGTGGGAGACCAGAAGTCAGACTGCCCAGGTTTGAATCCTAGGTCCACCAGTTACTAGCTTTGTGCTTCAGTCCCTTTCCTCATCTGTAAAATGGGTACAGTAACTTAGTATCAACCTCAAAGGGCTGAGGTGAGGATTGGATTGAGTTAATACCTTTGGTGTTTGAACAATCCTTGTTTGCTGTGTCAAATGATACAACTATGCTGTGCTTATTTTCTACTATTCAAGTAGGTTATGTAATTTTGTAATGTAATTTTCTCCAAATCAAGAGAGTTTCTGGTTTTTTTTTGAGGCAGGAGGGGCTGCTAGAGGTGGTAGGTAACAAGATCAAAATGGCAGGCCAGGGAGTAGATGGTGGCATTGTGATTTTACTAAGGACCATGATGGGAAGCAACAGGGTGGGAGGTTAGTGAGCTACACGGTGCTCCCTGGAGGAAGTGGAAAAGAGGTACTCACGGGCATAGACCCGTGAAGTTGTGGGTCCTGATCAAACGGGGAACATGTGCTGTGGTGTGCACCTGTGGCATATCTGACGTGTCCACCTGGAGAATCACAGTCTGGTCTGGGGCTCGGGAAACAGAGCTGCAGGAGGGGCAGGCAGACCAGCTAAGAAACGTCCCAGCTGCTGACCAGAGGCCAGCCCTCGACGGGTCACGAGCCAGCCCCCGTGCCTGTGGGCCTCCTCTTCCCCTTGGAGCAGGTTCACTGCAGCAGATACCTGTGGGCAGATGAAACCTGAGGGCATCTCCCGGGTCTTTCCCCAGGACGCAGGGTCCTGAGTAGCTGTGCAGCTGTCTCGGGGACGACCCTCTCTTGGTGCATCTGTAAAAGGCACCGTCAGCACACGGCAGCTGTTCCGCTCCAGGTGGTTACACAGGTGCCTCGGTTCCCCCCTCTAGGACGTGAGGCTCTGCATGCTGTTCACTTAAATGGATTGTCTTTGGTATTTTTTCCCCCTGAGAAAGTGTAGTTAGTGTAATCAGGAAGGAGGCATCCCGTCTGGGCCTGGGGGCTGAGGAGGAAGCTGAACTAGACTGAATGTGGTGACTTTGGGATGGTGTGTTGCAGTTCTGCATTTTATTATGAAGTTCACTTTCGGAAGCTTGATAGGGTGTTTCTTGGGCACCATGCTGTTGGCTCCCACGGAGGTGAGGCTCCTTGTCTCTCCTTCCTGTCCTGGGAGTGTGGTCTCTTCAACTGCTGTGCTGCTTGGATGGGACCCTGGGCCACAGAGAGGGGTGATGGGCCCGGGGCCGCAGCGGGGCTGAGGGACCTCAATTCCGGCCATCTGCGACCCTGGCGATGACCTGCAAGGTGGATGCTGTAGCCAAATCACCCTCACATCTCCCATGAATTTTTCTCTGTACGTCTTTGGATTTTTTACTTGTTGCAATATGCATACAGTACTTTTCATATTTTAAAAAAATTGAATAACTGAACTTTAAAAAGGAAGACAAGGAGCGTGGTCTCAAATAAAATGTCTCTAAATGATAAAAGAATAAATGGGATTTGTGCTTTAAGGTATCTCATAAGCCCCCCATTCTGCAGGCTTTTCAGGATTTGGTGCTAATAACAAATGCTATAGGATTTGAAACTTATTATCATGAAGGCACATTTTTCCCCTTTTTTCTTCATTTCTTGGTATTAGAGAATAGATTTTGCTTTATTATTATTAGAAACTAGTGCCTAACATATTTAATTCATTTTCTTTCCTATTGTCTTTTTCTAGGTGAGTAACAAATAACAGATCTCATGGGGGTTACATTTCTTACTATAAAAAAAACTACCTCATAATAAATAAAGGAGCTTAGAAATTTTTATACCTGTTAGCCCTATAATTCTACTTCTAGTAATCTATTCTAGCAAAAAATCTGAACACACACACACAAGTTAGGCAAGAAGATATTTATCACTACATTTTTTTTTAATAGCACAAAAGTTACAATTTAATTTTCAATGATAGCTGATTAGATGATTGAATATTGATGATTGAACATTATGTAGCAATTAAAGATGCATTAAGCATGCCTGTAGAGAATTTTAGGGTAAATTGACAGAGATTGACCTGTGACCAATGAGTAATTTCCTGTTCTCTGACTCTGTCTCCTAGTGTTTTGCCGTGCGCTCTCTGGGCTGGGTGGAAATGGCAGAGGAGGACCTCGCCCCTGGTAAAAGTAGTGTGGCAGTCAACAACTGCATCAGGCAGCTTTCTTACTGCAAAAATGACATCCGAGATACAGTCGGCATCTGGGGAGAGGTAAGTAACAGGTGGAAATAATTAATGGCAGGCTTGTTTAGGTTCCGCTGTGCTTCCTGAAACCCCAGGGCTCTGTGAGACATGATGGTCAGGGCACTGAAGGTATTGAGCAGTTGCTTCTTCCCGTAAAGGCAGGTAGTGTGGGCAGGGTGATTTATCTGTTAATGCTGCCAGATCCCAGTGAGGACCGGGTCCCTGGGAGAGACCATCTCTCGGTGTCTAAATGACAGGGTCTAACCTGGGGTCCCCAAGCCCCCAGGGATCCATGGATGGACTTTAGGGCCCAGAAACCCCCTAAACTTGCATGCAAAATTGGGTGTGCCAGTATCTAAAAGCAGTTTTCCAGGAAGAAGACCCATGCCTCTCTCAAAGTATATTCTCAAAGAGGAGTATGTGGCCCCCACATACATACAAAAGTTTTGATGCCCCTGCTCTAAAAGTTGACACATCATCCTTTTATAACACATTCTTCTTTATATTTATAATCTGAAAATCAACATTATACATGAGTTTTGGGCTTGGTACCTATATACTCTTTCTCACCATGAAAAAAGTAATTCCATTTTGAAATGTTAGTTGAGATAATTTCAGAAAGGAAAGTAATAAATAAAAATACCAAATTTATATAAAAATCATATGAAACAGGAAAAGCCATATTCCCACCGTGCTCTGAAACCTATAGAACAAGTATATGGGGAGGGTCTTGGAACAGTGCTTGCTGTGTGAATCTACCCCATGCGGTCCATCCCCAGAGCTTTGGTAGCGGAAGTTTGCTTTCTGATTGGGCTGTTTGGAGCTCCAGTCACATTTTATCCTAGCAGCACTGTCATGGTGGGAGGGAGCTTCCCATGGTGGAGTCCTTGTACCTTAGAATGGAACTGAGCTGCATTGCCAACCAGACTTTTAGATCCCAGGCATGAGGGGAGAAGAGAGAGAATGTTCTCCTGTCCAAGAAAAGGACACTTTTTTGGTATTTGCCTTTATATCCTTTTACTACATTACCTCCCACCCAAAAACCCAGGCCTGTCTTTCCCACCACATTATCCACCTGTCTTCTCTCTCCTTCAGTCAAAATGCTATTCTGTCAAAGGAACAAATGTCAGCTATGATTTAGAAGGAAGGTTGGCATAATTTATACTAATATATGAGAGAATGATGAATACCACCAGATATTTGCCATTTTAGAAGAGCTTAGTAAGATTGTAAAGGAATCTCCAATTGGCAGGATTCCAACAGGACAAAGTGCTTTAGATGGGGATATGGGGGGCAGCCATGCCTGAAAATCTGCTATGCCTTCCCCCCTAGTTAGACCCCTAGGCCATTTCTATTTTTCTCAGTTCTTTCCTCTCCCTCTGGAACAATAAATTTTTCAGTCAGTGTTTCTAGTTCATAGTATATAGAGTACAACTCGATGCTTAGGGTTATGAGCTATGACTTTTTGCCATGCCTCAGCACACACAGCACGACTTCTTAAATGTTTGTTAAATGGCTGGCTGAAAATAAAGTCATGACTTTCGGATGAGTTTCTCCTCTTTAGATGATATCTGCATAAGCGTTGGTTGTTTTGGTAACAAAAACCAATTAGCAGGACTTTACAGTGGTCAACCAGGAGCTGCTGTGTGCTGATGAGAAAACTGAAAGGGTCTATGTGGGAAGACACAAGTGTGCTAAATGAACTCAGGAAAAGCCACGAGGTGTTTTCATTCAGGGACACTCCACACTCAGCCAGCCATTCTTATCTTAGATTACCCGCTGGTAGGTGTCATTGGTTCTGTCCAATAATGCAAAGATTGTCGGCAGAGTTAGTTGATGAAGACAGTCTTTGTTGCCTTTAGGGGGACCGTTTGTGGTTTCTAAGCTGAATCAACCCAAGGGAAATGCATCGCCTAGGTCTGTGAGGGGGGACTTGACCTCGCTATGGGTCACATCTAGAAAGCATGTTTAACATCGCTAAAACAAAGCCTTTCAGAGTCTGTTAGTACCTGCAAGGTGTTTGCCATAAAGCAAACACCCCTTCTGCGCAGAAGGGAGTTACCAAGTGGGAGTTGTACTGGGGGCCACCCCACAGTGGGTCTGGCTGAAGGTCTTAGGCTGCAGTCAATGCTCAATTCCTGGTGGGAAGGGACAAAGAGAGAAGAGGAGGAGAAGGCACCAAGACACCCCAGACAGCTCTCCGTTATCCCAGAGCACATCACTGGTTGACCCTGGGGGACCTGGGACCTGCTCTGCTCTCTGGTTCCCAGCTGTCCAGGGCTCTGTGATCATGCAGCTCCTGAGCACGCTGCATGGCAGCCCTCAACTAAAGGCTGGAGGAAAGGAGCGCAGCCTCTAGTGGAAGGATGGGGTGGAGGACTGCAGCCCACCTCTGTAGCTTGGCTCCTCTCCTTGGCTCTGCCGACCGTTGCTTAGCTACTGGCCAGTTACCCTCCTCCATGAGGTGCTGGGAAACTGAATCTCTCAGGACCTGCACCTTCATCGTGATTAATCTACAAACTGGGTAATTAAGAGTTGGCATTTTGCCAAGGGTCTGGACACAGCTGTGACCTTGACGTGCCGACAGACAGAGGCCCTGCTCTGCAGCAAGCCAAATGAGCTGCAATTCCCCAGCGGAGACACTGGGGGCACCGTAGGTCTGAGGTGGCCTGCAGCCTGTTGCTGCGGGCTCTGTGGAGACGGTGCAGCTGCAAGTTTGGCACAAGTTGTGTTTTCTGCCAGTGTTCTCATCTGGAAATGGCTTTCCTGCCCTTCAGGAAGATTTCGGGTCATCCTGGATCTCAGTCATAGGCTCTCAACTTAAACACTGGCCAGCAGATGCCCTGAGATACCCATGTCTGCCCCTGAACAGCAGAGCTTATGTTCACTCTGAGAACCTTGGGTGGGAACCTAAAACATCATTCTCAAAAACCAGACCAAAGAACAGTTTGTCTGTCCCACTTTGGGATTTGAAGATCCACCAAGAAACCCATTGTTCTGCCCTGTTAGGCCTCCGTAGCTTCAATGCTCAGCATCTGGGCTGACCGACGCCTTCAGGAGACACAGTCTTTCAGTTGTACAGCAAATGTTCGATAATTTCTTAAAATGATGCCTGAAGGTCTGCAAGGGGAGTGAATTTGAATAGCCTAGCATTTCTGCCCTCAAAGAGCCAACATACACGGTGGGGGTGGGGAGACAGGAGACCAAAACCTGAAAACCTGAAGAGCAATGCAAGAGACGAGAAACCTCGGCCTCCCCCACGTTGGTATTACAGTAGCGCCCGTGTAGCTGAAGGCATCACAGCTTCTCTGTTCAACCTTGAGCAAATTACCTAACCTTTAAGCCTCAGTTTCCCCAGCTGCTAATTGGAGAGGGTAACAAACCAAGCTCTCAGGGCACGTTAGAGAGTTCATGGGCCAGTGTACCTTAAGCATGTGGCATAATATCTGGGATGTGATAAAGTCATATAAATGTTAGTTATTGTAGTACCGAGAAATGTCACAACGCTGCCCCTGCCATCTGCCAGCCACATCACACAGATATGAAGTGGTGTAAAAGTTGAGAAGAAATGGACGTCGTTGTGGGCCTGTGAGGGCCGTCAAGGGGTTGCCCGGTGGGGTCTGACTTGAGGGGAAGCCTGAGGGGAGGGGGCTTGTGAGAGGACAACGGGCGTGAGTTAGTACAAGGCCAGATTCTCCAGGGAACCTGCCATTAGCCTTTTTTCTTAGAGTAAAGATTCAGAAGTGTAAATAATTAAAAATAAGAGCCAGCTAAAAAGCCAGGCTTAGGGACACATTTCAGAGGACTTGGAGAGGGAAAGAGAAATTGGGTATGTGAGAGGGATATGAAAGATTTACGAATATTTTAGTCAGAAAAGGATATTTCTCTCTTAGAAAAACAAGTTATAGAGGCAAGGGGTGGCTTCTTTTGATTGTTGAAATGACATCCCTAGATAGCCACAAACATGATGAGGATGTATAGCTTCAAGAGGAAGGTGACGTGTTTTCTCGTTGGCTCCCAGGGGAAGGACATGTACCTGATCCTGGAGAATGACATGCTCAGCCTGGTGGACCCCATGGACCGCACTGTCCTCCACTCGCAGCCCATCGTGAGCATCCGCGTGTGGGGCGTGGGCCGAGACAACGGCCGGTGAGTGCACTGGGGTGGTGTGGTCGTTTGTCACCACACCAGGTGCCCCAGTTTTAGCTTAACACCAAAGTGTGGTCCGCTGTTATTGCACTTCGCTGAATATGAAAATTGACAGTAGACTCTCTTGAGAACTGTAAAAAATTAAAGCACATCTCTACTTCCCTGCCTCATAAACCCTCCAACCTACTTCCCTTCCTGGTTTCTGGACCTCAGACCTTTGTCAACTCTGGATCCTGCCTCGAATTCTGCATATGTCTCCTCCTGCTCATCCTCATTCACCGAAGTTCCCACCTCACCCACGCTCTCTGAACCCCTGCTTTTTTTTTCCCCCTCTCTTCTCTGCAGTCTGTTTTAATCTTTCTTTTCATCCATTTGAGTCTCAGCCATTTCAGACACCCTTCTATTGGTATTTTCTTCATCGAGTGCTTGCTTGAAGGGAGAGGTTGTACAGCCTTTAATCTTAAGCTTCAGATCATTAAATTATGATGATCTGGAACTTCCGGGGTTTGGGATTGGCTGAACTTTTATAACACTTGAAACGTCTGGTCATATCAAAATTCCATTCAAAGTGTATTTTTCTGAAATTCTACTGGAAATTATTTACAGCAAGTGATTCTTACTTAGGTGTGTTGTGAATGTTCTATTCTCCAGGATGACTGGAAGCAAGGAAGTTCTGATTTTCAAATGCATACTCTAATAAAGTGGCAGTTATCACAGACATCATCCTTGGATACCATTGTTTAGTAATAGGGCTACATTAAGTGCATTTAACTCTTAAATTATAATTAATCCTTGGCAACTCTCGAGGTACCTGAGGATCTTCTAGCGTTTAGGGAAGAACTATAGGATGTTTAGTTATCGCTTCATTGAAAATGGCGGAGAGCACTGCAGAAGCGGCTGAAAATCCCAGATGACAGAGAGATGGCTCTCCTGGGCTAGTGGTTCCATCCCTGGGCATTCTGGTTTGTTGGGTTTGTGGTGCTCTCTAGGGGGCTCTGCCTTGGCTTATCCCAGCCTTTGTCTACCACGGCTGGGCATTAGTGGATTTGATGGTCTTTTGATTCAGTTCCAAGTTGTAAGCCAGAACGGAAAATGGTTAAGCATTCATCAGTCAAAGAACAAGCATTTTTCCTGGAACCAGATGTGAGAAATGGTCTGCAAAAGAGAGAACTAAAGTGTCCTCCAACTGCTGATTGGATAAACCTTCCTGGGAGCACAGTTGTGTCTGAGCTTTTGTAACAATGATGAACGGTGACAGCTGGGCAGGTGCTTTGGGGGGACTGCGTGGATAGATTATGCGTACACACCTGTCATTCACTTGCTTGGCACAGCTGTAGCACTGGCATGATGTGTTGACACGAATTGATTAATTTTACAAGGAAAATACCTGCTGCTGTTTGTTCATCATTAAAAACATTTAGCCTTGATGGAAGAGTGTAAGATGCTTGATCCTGCCCTGGTTTCTCTCCTCCAAGTTTGTTTTTAAGGCAGGAGCCAAGGTGAAGATCATTATATATGTGTACAACTAGATAGGGTTGTGTTTTCTTAAGGTTAGGTTGTGAGCGGATTTCACTGATAGGTTTTCAAGCCACCGTAGCTCTTCAAAGTAAGGACAGACACTACATGTTCAGGGAGAGAAAAATGATTCAAACTCCGGTTGAGAAAATTATCCAAGCTCTGAGCCTCAATGTCTTTCATCTGTGAAATAAGGATCATAATAAGGACCGCAAAGCACGTGTGTATGTGCCTGTGCGTATGTATAGTAGTTGGCACAGTGATGGGCACATGGCAAATGCTTAATAAATGTTAGCTCTTGATTTGTTAAAGCAACGTACGCTAGCAGATACAGCTAATTACATGGCTTCCTTTCAAAGATGGGCAGCGGGGGGTGGTCAGACCTCAGAGATTTCAAGGACAGTTTATCTTTTGATACAGAGGATGAGAGGCTGTTCCAGACACTATGAGTTCAGTTGTCGTGCAAAGCAGGAAAAGCCCCCAGCCTCTGCCTGTCAATGACAGCAGTGTAAATTAGGTTACATTGCCTTGGTTATGTTTTTGAGACGTGGGCTGGGTTGCTCGTGTTTTTGAAACCTCTTCCTACTCTTCCTCAGTGGTAGCGGATAAGTGTAATTTAGAAATGCACGCAGGGTTCCACATCAGCTGTGAGGACCTCAGCGAGCTCATGTTGGGGTTGGGGGCCCTTGAGCCAGACTGCTTTTGGAAGCAGTAAATTAAAAAGTGTGTTTGCCAATGAAAGGTTCTCTTTCTCCCCATTGGGCCCCTGAGTTTTCATTCCCTAGAAGAAGGAGCCTTTGTATTCCTGCTTTTTTTTTTTTTTAACTTTCTTTTGCTTTTGATTTTTTTTTTTACAGCAATTTACAAGAGCAAATTCAATTTGTAATGCTGCAGAGGAAAGGGGTTTTCACTTTGCATGAATAAAACATAAAAGTGCTTCATTTTGCTTGCAAAAATGAGCCCATTTCGCATTCTCTTTTGTAACTTTCCTTGCTGAGAAAATGGAATCTCTTAGGGGATTTCTTGATGTGGTTAAAATGAAGAGGAAAAGTATGTATACCAGAGGCTTGAAGGGCGCAAAATCTTTCTCGAAATTCAGAATGTTTCACTGAGCCATGTAATTTCAGAATTTATAGTTATTTTGGGTTTAGCATTTTCTTAAGGCTTTCAAGTGGATTTGATTTGCTCTGAAGAAATTTCTCATGGGGTAAGTTTACTTTGGGTGAGGAGGTGATGGGCTATGACGCCCCCCACTGATCCCCAAGGTTGATTTGGAGAAACTTGTTATTATGAACGGCTAAGGAGTTGTAGCCACATCAGATGTCAGTTCTCTGTGGGGTGTTGGTTTTTGAGGACTGGGCTGAAGTTTCTGTCTTGTTCTTGAGAGTCGTTTGCATTTGCATTATCGCCTGGCAGAGAGGGAGCTCCCTCCTCTCTCTTGGCTGTTCTGTAGTTTGGTTTCTTTTCATCACGGGGAGATAAATGTCAAGGCTCCCAAACACAAGATTGGTGAAAGGGGTTTCCTGAGCCTTGTATTTCTTTTTTTGCCTTTTTAAATTTTATTTTATCATGGTAAGAACACCTGACATGAGATCTACCCTCTTAAAAGAGTTTTAAGTGTACCATGCAGTATTGTTAACTATAGGCACAATGTTGTACAGCAGATCTTGAGAACTTGTTCATCTTGCATAACTGAAACTTTGTCCCCGTTGATGAGCCTCCCCATTGCCCCTTTCCCCCCGGCCCTGGCAAACACTATTATACACTTCTATGAGTTTGACTATTTTAGATACCTTACATAAGATGGAATCATGCAGTATTTGTCCTTCTGTGACTGGCTTATTTCACTTAGGATAAAGTCCTCAAAATTCATCCACGTTGTGGTATATTGCAAGATTTCCTTCTTTTTTAAGGCTGAATAATATAGCCTTGTATTTCTAATCAAAGGCAGCCCTGGGGAGCGCCTAGATTGACCTCCTCAGCTCCTGCCCACTGTGGGAAGGAAGGTGTCCTCACGTGTGTGAATGTGGCTCTGGCCTTAGAGCTGGCATTTTGCCCCCAGTGACCAGGGCAGACGACCACAGTCCCACCTCTCCTCTTGTCTCTGTGGGCCTGCCAGGCTGCCATTCCAAGGATGGGTGGGAGAAATATCACCACCCTGTTTCAGGGGCCCATGCCAATCCCTGGCCATAGCTCTCTTTTTACTCATTCGGGCCCTGGAAAGCAGTTTTCTCCTTATTCTTTTATACAGGTATCAAAAGCAAGCAAACATAATGTCTGTATATAGGGGACTTTAAACAGGGACTCTCCTCGCCTCTTGTGGCAGATATGAGTCCATCTTCTGGGAAGGGGCACACAGAACCTTGTGTATGTTGCCAACAAGCAATAAAGTCTGCTCATCCCATCTCTTTCCCACAAGAAAGGCAAGTGGGTAGATGGTATAGTCGGAGGGTTTCAGACCCCATAAGTGGCATTTTCATAAATGACTTCCATCAGTGTACCATGGACACTGATCAAGTAAGATGTTCATAGACTTTCCTTGAGGAAAAAAATAGATTCTTGGGTCATTTGGGAAACTGGGTTAAACGAAGTGCAATAGGCCCCCTTACTCTAGACCCTCTCGGTGGTTTTCCTATGCTAATATGCTCTGGAACCCTTTTCTTCATGGAAATACAGTCATGTGAAACACACTTTGGTCAGTAAACTCATTGATGTAAATTAGTGGCAACACTAGATTGCTGCTTTAGTTTTTAAGAAAAATTGGAATTACTTTTAATAAATAACTGTTGAGCCAGCGCTGAAGGCATAGCGGTTCAAGTTCGGTGCCCTCCACTTCAGTGGCCCTGGTTCGGTTCCTGGGTGTGGAACTACACCACTTGTCTGTCATAGCCATGCTGTGGCGGCGGCTCGCGTAGAAGAACCAGAAGAATTTACAACTATACACAACTGTGTACTGGGGCTTTGGGGGTGGGGGGAGGGAGGAGGAAGATTGGCATGAGATGTTAGCTTAGGGTGAATCTCCCCCTGCAAAAAAAGTTAAATAAATAAATAAATAAATAATTGTTATAACTGGAGACCCCATTGGGCCTGCTCTAATGAAGATAAAATTCTTTCATAATTAATGGCAGCCATCACAGCCATATGCACAATTGCTTTTAAAAAAGTACTTTCTTGGGGCCAGCCCCATGGCCTAGTGGTTAAGTTCAGCATGCTCCGTTTTGGCGGCCTGGGTTCATGGGTTCGGAACGTTCCCAGGCACAGACCTACACCACTCGTCAGCCATGCTGTGGCAGGGACCCACATATAAAAAATAGAGGAAGATTGGCACAGATGTTAGCTCAGGGCTAATCTTCCTCAGCAAAAAAAAAAAAAAAAAGGTACTTTCTTGTGCAGTTTAAACGTTGGCCTTGTGATATTATTTATGCTTATAGTTATATAGCAAACCTCTCTTCACAGAAGGTATTTTATACATCTCTTTTCTGTTTTTGGTGAACAACTTTTAGTAAAATCTTACCATGTGATAGATTGTTCATAAATTTCCAGATGACTTTATCTTTGACTAATTGTTTTATCTGGTTAAGATCTCAGGGAACTTTTATCTAAAGAATATAGTAAGTCTCAAGTGTACTGAATATTTTTTTCAAAATCTCTTTTCCTAGAATATTCCCAACTGGTTTTATCCACCAAGACCCTGGTGTACGTTGTTTTAGAAGGCGGTTGCCAGCACGTAGTTCATGCTCCTCTTTTCCTGCCAGTATTGTTTTGTTTTGACTTCTTTTGAAAACATTGATTAATTTTGGGGCAGGGGGAGAAGGGGTATGTGGAGGGTCCTGAGTAATACTGGAATTAATGAGCTAAAATATGCAAAACTTTAACTCATAGGGTTTTAAATTTAAAAGGTGGTTTAGTAACCAATGTCTTTTGACCTCTTTGTTTTAGAGACTAGGACACTGAGGACAGAAGGATGTGGTTTACCTTAGGTGACCCGCCCAGTTGTTGCAGGGCAAAGAACAGACTCCTGGTATTTTCCTCTGTCCAAATAGGACATTCCTCTGTTGATCCTGACAGGAGACGATGGATGGTCTAAAATAACCCAGGGTCAGCAGGGAGACCAGACTCTAGGGCCTGGTCCCCCTTCGGTAAGGATCTGGCTTCTTAATTGAGGAGATAAAACCACAACTGTGAATTGAAAGCAGAGGTTGACAGACTATGGCCCCGAGCTCAGAATGGTTTTTACATCTTTAGTGGATTGTTTAAAAAAAGGAAAAGAAAAAAGAATACAACTGTGGGGGACCCAATACTGCCCAGCTCTTTACAGAAGAGAGTCAGAGTGATAATGCATTCAGGATAGAATTAGGCCACCTTTGCGGCTGCTGTAGGAAGTGGCTGTGGAAAAAGCAAGTCCTTTTGACTGTCTCTCTCCTTTACTGTCCGTATCTCAGTTCTGCCAGCTTTACCCGGGGTCCCTGTAAGCGTTGCTCAGCCTCACTGCTGCTTCTAGAGCCTACTCTTTGTGTACTAAATAGGGTCCAGGCCAGGCCACCGCACCAAGTGCTCCAAAGTCCCCTGGCTGAAATGCTAGAGGTGAGTTCTCCTGTAGCAGTCTGCAGCAAAAGCAGTACTGTCTGAGGGGGCAGCCCTGTGCCCCGCAGGCTCAGGCTCCTTCTAGGTTGTTGCTCTGCTCTCCCTCCAGTGTCATTCTGGTCTAACTGGGCCAAAGGACTTGTTTCTAGGTTGAAGACGACCTGGAACTTGCATACCTCATATGATGCTCACATTCTGTTCACATCTCATTAGGACTCTGCGAAATGGAGTCTCTAACTGGGCCAACAATTTTCAAGTTAAAACTACTATCAAAAAAAAACAAGTGAGGGGCTGGCCTGTGGTGTAGTGGTTAAGTCCGGCGCACTTTGTTTCAGCGGCCCAGGTTCACGGGTTTGGATCCCGGGCGCAGACCTACACCACTCCTCAGCCATGCTGTGGTGCAACCCACATATAAAGTAGAGGAAGACTGGCACAGATGTGAGCTCAAGGCTAATATTCCTCAAGCAAAAAAAAAAGAGGAAGCTTGGCAACGGATGTTAGCTCAGGGCGAATCTCCCTCAGCAAAAAAAAAAGAGAGGTGAAATTACTAGCATTCTGACACGGTCTGAAAATGAGTCACCTCAACTTGCCCAGCCTCTTGCTTCCTCTGCCAGTTATTAAGCTGCTGCTGTTATTAAACCCACCCTTCTCTGCTCTGCTTTGAGGGGCCGGGGCTGGGACTCCGCAAAACACATTTCTGTGTCCCTGGTTTGCTACCTGTTAGACTGTGACTCGAAGGAGACTGCAAGGCTCGAGGAGGAAGAAGGGACTTGCTCCCTCCTTTGCTTCCTGTTTCTGTGCGCAGCATCTGAGAAAAGCTTCTTCATCCCGCTGTGCCAGTTCTGACTCCACTTTGTGGTTTTTCCAACACTCACAGAAATGCAGAACCAGCTTGATCACACCCCTTCTTCAGAGCCACCGGCAAACTAGCTGGTGGCCCTCCTTAAAGGTCTGGATTCCTGGGGCCGGCCCCGGTGGCACAAGCGGTTAAGTGTGCGCGCTCCGCTGCGGTGGCCTGGGGTTCGCCAGTTCAGGTCCCACGTGCAAACCCACGCACAGCTTGTTAAGCCATGCTGTGGCGGCGTCCCGTATAAAATAGAGGAAGGAAGATGGGCACGGATGTTAGCCCAGGGCCAGTCTTCCTCAGCAAAAAAAGAGGAGGGTTGGCATCGGATGTTAGCTCAGGGCTGATCTCCTCACAAAAAATAAAAAAATAAAGGTCTGGGTTCCTGGCCCTTGGGGCCCCTCCTTGAAGCCTAGAGACACCGACACCAGCCGAGCAAGGCCTCCTCCTCAGTGTCAGAGGTTTTGCTCCATGGGGCTCCTCCCTCAAGCTTCTAGGTTTTGTTAATTCCGCCCTCTGTCCTTTGTTCCCTCAACCCTGTGGGTCACAGCCCCCTCTTGCATTTGCTGCCTCCATGACAACTTCTTCATGTTCCCTTTTTGCCTTTTTAGTTACCTAGTTATAGTTCTTTATATGATCTCCTCTCTGTTCAGATAACTGGTATGGTTTCTGTCTCCTGCCTTTCTCTCCTTGGTTGACCCTTAAACTGAATTAGCAATGACGAAGGAAGGCAGCCACTTACACACAGCGCAGAGGGCACGTCTGCCAGAGCCAGGCATTTGAGAGAGCTGCTTTTTTGAGTAAGCGGGTGAGTGTGGCTGTCCTTTCTCTTCAGCTGCACCACCCTGTAGCTGACGCAACAGTGCTTGTGCCAAGGAGACTTCCTTTCTAGATTGGTAGAAGTTGTCAGTGATACAGGACAGTTCTGTTTTAGGTGACAGCGATCTAGAAATAGTGGGCCTCTTGGGTTTTTAGCTAATCTGAAAGTTATCTCTATTTTCCCTTTGCCATTGTTTCTTTTCCTAGGAATATTTGGGAGGAGAGAGGGTGTCTCCATGTGAAGGATGGAGAGCTTCCTAATGACATCTAGTCAGAGGGTTCTCTGAGCCAGACAGTGATGGAAGATTGATGGAATTCCAAGATCTGCTGATAAAAGTTTAATCTAGGGTTTGTGCTGTCTTGCCTCAGGGAGAAAAGTCTTCAGGGAGCCAGCAATAATTCTCTCCCTATGCTACAGTATTATCTTGACCTCTAGATTTAATTTCTTTTTAGTACAGCCGCATGATAAGCAGAGGCATCAGGATTTACTTGACCATTTTGGTGACTTACACTGTAGTTATATTTTATCTCTTTAGAGGTGGCTTCCTTCCCTTCTATTAATCATGTTGCGATGCTTGCTAATACTTTCGGCTTAGAATAACCTTTAAGGAAAGACATTGTAAGTGATCGTCCAAGAAAAGTTTCCCTCAGAGGAATGTGTGAGGGCATTTTCAAGCAGATCTTTCGTGGTGGTGCTGTCCCTGTTGGTGAATATATGACAACAAACATTTCTTGTGAGGAAGGCATCATCCATTTTGGTAACTGGCTCAGTGCATAATCCAGTGTTTCTCATAAGCGTGTTTCAGCACCAGCCTGTGAAGTGGGGTGGGGGGGTTGAGGTTGTCATGTCAAGAGAGAGCAGAAAATTCTGGTGATGGGCCAGCCCCGTGGCTTAGCGGTTAAGTGCGCGCACTCCGCTACTGGCGGCCCGGGTTCGGATCCCGGGCACGCACCAACGCACTGCTTCTCTGGCCATGCTGAGGCGGCATCCCACATACAGCAACTAGAAGGATGTGCCACTATGACATACAACTGTCTACTGGGGCTTTGGGGGGGAAAAACAAGGAGGATTGGCAATAGATGTTAGCTCAGAGCTGGTCTTCCTCAGCAAAAAAAGAGGAGGATTAGCACAGATGTTAGCTCAGGGCTGATATTCCTCACAAAAAAAAAAAGAAAAGAAAATTCTGGTGATGATCCTGGAACAACTTCCATCTTGTCCTTCCCCTGAGTCCCAGGCCAGATGAGGAATGGGCTTTTCTGGATGCGGCGTGAGGGTGATGCATCATGCTTGGCTGCTGTGATTCTCCTGTGTCAGTCCTCAAAGTACCACGATCTTCTTGGAATACTTGGAGCATTCCAAGAACAGAAGGAAGAGTAGTTTTAGTGGAGAAATAGCCTAATAACCCACATGAACATGGGTCAGTGTCTTAGAGAGCAGAAAAAGTTGTAACTGTTCTAACCCATAGCCTAGCTTGGTTGCTGGCATGTTGTTGATGCTCCATAAATGATTAGGTGTTTGATGAATTGCTAAAAGCCTCGTATTATTGCAGATGAATGGGCAGTCACTGCTTTTTGTACACAAGTCCTCACCTTGAAATCTTTTACTCAAATGTAATTATCCAAAATTTTGGGTTCATAATGAATCCAATGATTGAGAACATAGTGTAGCTCCTATGGTCTGTTCCTGCTCACAGAACACTGGCAGCAAATGTGTAGGCTTTCCATACCAAGCAATTCTCCAATTCTCTGTGGATACCAACTGGGTGTCCTACAGTTTAGTTCACTTCTGATACTAACTACTTGGAGTTAGCACAGACCCCACAGGTCAAGCGCTCAGTCCCACAATACTGCCCCCCACTTTAAATACCAGTCACAAGTCTGGGCCGCCCATACTTCTGACCGACTGGCTATAAATCAGAGGTTCCCACAACCCCTCCTGAGATTGGATAATTTGCTAGAACAGCTCAGGGAAACGCTTTACTTACTCTTACCAGTTTATTCTAAAGGATATAAATGAACAGCCAGATGAAGAGGTACATAGAGTGAGGTCTGGAAGGGTTGTGAACGCAAGACTCCTGAGCTTCTGTCCTGTGGGATTTAGGGTATGTCACCTTGCTAGCACCTGGATGTCTGTACCAGTCCAGAAGCTCTCCCAACCCTGTTGTTTAGTGTTTTTATGGAGGTTCCATTATGTAGGCATAATTAAATCCTTGGCCATTGGTGAATGGTTCGACCTCCAGCCCCTTTTCTATCCCTAGAGGTGGGAGTAAGGGTGAAAGTTCCAGCCCTTTAATCACACGTGGGTCTTTCTGGCAACCAGCCCTCATCCTGAAGCTATCTAGGGCCCCCCAGCCATCTCACTGGCATACAAAAAGATACTTTTATCACTCTGGAGATTACAAGGGTTTTAAAAGCTCCTGTGCCAGGGACTAAGACCAAATATTATAACAAAAGATGCTCCTATCACTCAGGAAATTACAAGGGTTTTAGGAGCTTTCTGCTAGGAACTGGGAGGAAGATCATATATATATTTCTTCTTATACTACAATGTCACAGTAGCACAGTCAGTCACTGAGAACAAGAATTTGAGAACATCAGGTGGAACTCGAGGAGTCCACTCTGTACAATTATGTCAAGTTTTTGAGACCTAGAGTTGGTCAAAAGAAGCAATACTAAAGTAGGAGTCGCACCATTTGCAATTTAATCATGATTCTTCCCTTGCACTGATGTTGAGGGACACTTAGTGTCCCAGACTCTCCATTTGCAGTGGGGATCATTGCTGGGGTGGCAGAGATGTGGAGGTGCTTTCGTAGAAGTGTCATGCATTGTCCCCAGTGGTACTATTTTTATTAAGATAGTAATATTTCCTTGTAATACTGCCGTGCGTCAACTGTAACATTACAGTCATGTGTTGCTTAACTATGGGGATATGTTCTGAGAAATGTGTCTTGAGGTGATTGCGTCGTCGCGTGAACATCATAGAGTGTACTTACACAAACCTAGGTGGTATAGCCTACCACACACCTAGGCTATATGGAGCTAATCTTATGGGACCACCATCATATATGCAGTCTGTCGTTGACCAAAACGTTGTTATGCAGTGCATGACTGTATAAAAAATTGGGAGAAATTTAAATGCATGGGAGGCTAGCATTATTTTGTCTTTGACTTTAAATATCTAAAGATCATCCATTATTGGTTCCCTTTGAGTCTTTTATTTATTTATTTATTTTGTGAGGAAGATTGGTCCTGAGTTGACATCTGTGCCCATGTTCCTCTATTTTGTATGTGGGACACTGCCACAGCATGGCTAGATGAGCAGTGTGTAGCTCTGTGCCTGGGATCTGAACCTGAACCCATGAAACCCGGGCTGCCGAGTGCACGAACTTAACCCGGGCAGAGTGCACAAACTTAACCACTATGCCACCAGGCCGGCCCCAGTTCCCTTTGAGTCTTGACTGGTGCCTCTTCAAAGGCTAATGTTGATGTTTAGAGCCCCCTAAATGGCTTTGTATTTTTCTAACCCTGTTCTTAAGCCAGACTTGTGTTTAAGTATCACAGCTGTGAATTAAAGCCTTGAGATGAATTTTGTTTAGAGGTGTTACTTTTTAATAGAGAAAACTGAGAATTTGTGAAAATTATCCTGTAATGAATTTTCAGTCCGGTCCCTTGGGTTCTGAGACTTGCTGCTGCTGTCCATACACGTGTCAGCGTGAGCTGCACCAGCTTCCCACCGGGCCCACGTTTCTATTCTCCTGTTCGCTGGCCTCTCTCCTTAGGTAAGAAGACAGCTGAGTTATGTTCCCTGCTCTCCCTCTTGGCAGCATGCAACCTGTGGGTCCAGGTACCGTGTCCCGTGTTTCTTTGTTATAACTTCAACTGGGAATTCTTCTCTTCTAGACCATTCCCCAAAGAGTACCTGGGAGAACTGCTCTTTAGAGAAAGGAAGAAGAGAAAGGGGATCAAAAACAGGAATTAAGGTACTAGAGTCAGAGTCCTCAAGCAAGGACCCAATTTCTGAGGGTGAAAAGTCCTGGGAGCAGAATCACGCAGGCATGGTCACAGCAGCCAGAAGACAGAAAGACCAAATCGGACTTTGGGCCAAATGAAAATAAGTGAGACACATAGTTCATTTAAAAGGGAAAGAGTAAACCTCTCTAAACCCAGGAAGAATCATTTGGACTATAAATAAAGGAACACAGAGTGGGTGACAGACTGGATCTAGCACCATTCGTGTATCTAGAGAAGTTGGGTGAGAGGTGGGGGAAGAGGAGGGAGTAAGAGAAATAAAACCTAGAAAATTTAGTCATTCAGTCAGATATTTTACACCAGAAACATGCCAAAGGGGAAGAGATGTTTGAAAGCGCTGGGGTGGGATAGGTTAGGGAGGGGTGCCCAATTATAGATTCTAAAGGAGAATGGGGTGGGGGGAGGACTGAGTACAGACGAGCAGACTGTTTGAGTAGTGGGGAGGGAGGGTGGCCATGAGAAAGCCAACCAGACATGTGCTGCCTTTCTCTCTGCGGGCAATGCCTTGTGCTTCTAATTGCTTCTCCAGGCCTAGTCACCTACCCTGTCTTGCCGAGTCTGCCCGTTTAGGTGAGCGGCTCCAGCAGCATTTTCAAGGGCTTGTTTTTTCCTGCACAGAGCACCTTGGCCTGTTGGAGATCTGCGTTCAGGTAGGGCTCATAGCCCCATGTCTCATAGCCTGAGCTGCCCAGCCCAGGATGTGGCAGGTCATGATAGAGTTGAGAATCCCTTTGTTGCTGGAAAATGGTTCATGGCTCCTGCCTTTTGATCCCTAAATCCTTTCCTGCCACTCCCCTATAGGAGAACTCCTAAGCGAATTCTTTGGAAACAAAGACAGAAAAATCTAAGTCCCAATCTTTAGCTCAGTAGAACCAAACGTTTCTATGTCAGCACTGAAATCAGATCTGTTCCAGGAAGCAAACTAAATAGGGAATGACAGCCCGTGGGATAAGTATTGCAGGAATTTTACATACAGTACCTGTAGAGGCAACAGTATCATTTTTTAAAAAAGAGTTAATCTTTGATTGCCAAATCTGTGAAATAGATATTTAGTTCAGATTGAAGGTATCCAAGCTAGTATTCTAGATTCATGCATTCATTCACTCATTTCTGCATGCATGCATGCATTCATTCACTCAACTCCTGTTGAGTCCACGGTGGTTAGTGGCTCTGCCGTCTCATCAGCTGCACAATTTGGGGGTCCTCTTACCCTCCCCACATGCAGGGAGTGGTCAGGCCCTAATGATTCCACCTCCTTAGTACTTAGGTCAAGGTATAATTTTCAAAAAGTTAAAAACAAGCTCTCAGATATGCAGTAAGTAATAAGCAAAGCTGAAAACAATTCAAATGTCCATCAGTAGGTGAATAGGTAAACAATTTGTGGTATATCCATACAACGGATATCCACCCAGCAGTAGAAAAATCAACTACTGATATACACAACATTGCTGAATCTCAAAAGAATTGTGCTGAGTTAAAGAAGCCAGACCAAAAAAAAAAAAGAGTACATACTGTATGATTTCATTTCTATAAATTCTGGAAAATGCAAGGTAAACTAATCTGTAGTGGTGGAAAGCAAATCAGTGGTTATGTGAGGAGGGACAGAAGGCAGGGATTATAAAGAGGCAAGAGGAATCTTTGGGAGTTACAGATAATCCACTATCTTGATTGTGAAGATAGTTTCACAGGTGTATACACATGTCAAAACTTACCAAATTATATATTTTAAACATATGCAGTTTATTTATATGTCAGTTATACCTCAAGAAAGCTGTTTAAAGTATAAATTTAAAAATATACAGTGAGTGACATGTCAGAGATTTGTTTAACTCATGATTGAGGGAAACCAGCAGGCCACCGAAGCCGGTTCAAAGGAATGCAGGAAAGGCTGAGAATCTTCCAAAACTGCTAATCTAGCCTCCAGGAAGCACATTCAAGAATCACAGAGAACCTCAAGCAGGATGAATTAAATAGACACACACCTCTATCTAGGCACATTCTAGTAAAATGGTTGAAACCAAAGGCATAAAGAAAATCTAAACAACAGCCAGAGGAAGAGAGAAAATGTTAAAATAGATGACTAAGTTCGATACAAAAGTGGTTAATTCTACCAGCAATAAAATCTTTACCTTTGGGTTTTTTTTTTTTTTTTTGACAGAAAGTTGCAGAAATTATTTGCAACTTATTAATCTTCTATGAATTTACAACTAACTTCACAGAATCTGAGCCCTAATCACTAGTGAAGAGTAAGTCAGACAAAGACACATTTCCCTAGAGCTGGGCTGTCCAGTACAGTAGCCGCTAGTCACGGGTGGCTCTTGAGCACTTGGAATGTGGATAGTCTGAATTGAGAGGTGCTTTAAAGTGTAAAATACACACCAGAATTCAAGACTTTGTGCAAAAAAAGAAATGTAGAATAGCTTATAACGTTTTATATTGATTATATGTTGAATGGTAATATTATGGAATAGTAGATTAAATAAAATACATTATTAAAATTAACTTCACTTGCTCCTTTTTCCTTTTTTTTTTTAATGTGACTATTAGAACATTTAAAATTACCTCTATGGCTTGCATTATATTTTTGTTGGACAACACAGCACTGGAGAATTAAGCAGTCCTCAGGGGGCCTGTTAAATATTCTCCACTGTGACATTGAAAGGGCGCACAGTCCTCCTTTTGCTTTATTTCCAAGTTTGGGCTAATTTTTCTTACCACTTCTTACACGTGTCTCTCCACCCCAGTCTCTATCCTCCATCCTTCTCTCTTCATCCCCTGTTGCTCACTTCCCAATAACCTGCCAACTGCAATGCAAGTAATCTTTCTGACAGGTAAAGATATGTAGTTGCCTGCTGCTTACAGGATGGAGTCTAGACCCCATGGTCAGACACGTTGGGTCCCACCCTGCCTGCTGCTCCAGCTGCCTTCCCCCAGGCTCCCCCACCTCCCGTCCAGCATGGTGGCCCAGTGCACGCACCCAGCTGCACTGGATGGTGCCTTCGCCTTGCCCTTCCCTTGCCCTGGGTTGCCCTTTTCTGCCTGCTCAGTTTCTGAGCCTCCTCATGAAACCCTTATGTTTCCTTCAATTGGACCCACCATTCTCTCCTCTGGGTACCACCAGAGCCTACACCCCAGCACCTCTGTAGGAAGCTTTATTTAACTTGCTGATTGTGTGTGTGTTTACCCACATGAAAATAAATTTTGCAAGGACAGTTATTAGATTTAAAAAAATTGTTGGGTGAAGCTCCACATTCTTTATAGTCATCTATTGACTTTCAAACTATTTTGTCATCACCCATAAGAAGTATAGTTTATGACATAACCTGATACTAGCCCCCTTCCCCTGTTTCTCTCTCTCTCTTTCTGTCTCCTTTACTCACTGATGTATAACTAATGAAAATTTCACACAGCAATACTATCTTCACTATGTGCTCTGCCCTTTGGGTTTTTTTTTCTTTGCTACTTTATTGTATTTATTTAACTTTTTAAATGCTTGTTTGTTTGTTACCACTAATTGGTCATAGTTTGGATAACACTGATCTTGGTTAGCTTTTCCAAAAAGTTTTTGAGCCGAACACTCTACCAGCATAATGACTGGTGTTTAAATTTTAAAAGATTCCATGGTCAAATAATTTTGGGAAACCCTATATGCAACATCCTGCTGTCAGAGAGAGCCGCAAGTACAGAGCTCAGCTGTTGACAGCTCTGAGCCCCTGCACTCTATACTTTGTGAGCATAAAACACATTATCTGCTTCATACCAGTGAACTTCCAGGGGATCTACCAGGTTAGAAAACACTGAAGAACACTGATCTAGGGATTCTGAATGATAAGTCTCTATCAAGTTCTTTTATGACAAAGCTCAATTTTTAGGCTTTCATTTGCTCAGCACTCCACCCGCCATGCCTTCACTGGAAAGTGTTGAATTCTTATGAGCCTGGCTTTCGTGCAGTCAGTGAATATTGTCTCTCTCAAAGAATTTGGTTAATGGTGAAAATTGCATAGTTTGTCGTGTTTCCCTTTTGCCAGGAAGTTTCAAGTTAGATTAAATCCTCAATTGCAGTAATAATGTTAGACTTAACCGCATGACTGCCGTTTTTGTGCATCAGAAATGGTCGAATGTGGTTCGAATTAATATTTAGCCTAACTGATTTACAGAAATACTTCTTCCTTCTATTTGGTTTCAAAGGTACTTTTCTAATTTAAGAGCCTGATATGAATGTGTGCCTTTTATTGTAAACCACTTAATTCTTTTGGGAAGGAAATGCTATGTAAATTTTAATAAACAGAGTCCAGTTGTAATGCCCCATTAACCAACTGGGTGTTTAAGATACAGATTTTTTTTCTGATTTATCTACTATTCAATAATTAGGAAATGCTATGCATTCTGCAACAGGAGTATTTTGAGGGGTTCTTTTCCCTGTAAAATCCCTTAGTAGCTAAAAGAACAGCAAAGTTAAAAATATATCTCTACAGTCAGTTAATATTTATTGACCAATCCAAAGACATTTGTGGCATTCCACATGAATTAGAGAATGATAGTGTCACAGAAACCACCTCAGCCCTAAAGGTACTTGCTTGCCAAAGTACTTCCACCACCAGGGATCCCATTACCAAGATAAGCAGTGATTACTAAAAGCATTACATCTAATGGATGGTGTGGGATTTCTTAATATATTTCCCCCGCAAATTTGGTGGCCTAAAGTAATTATCTATGCCCCTTTCTTGCCTAAAGGAAATGTTTTGATTTATTTCTATGTAGCTTCTAGCTAAAGAGTTGCTTTGTCCTTTTTATTGACATGAGAAGCAGTAGAACATATTTATTAAGAAAAATAAAATTAATCCCATTGATTAAATTCACTAAGTCAAAGGTTGAAAATAAAAGGGAGGGAAAAATTTTTTTTAAATAAAAGATAAGGTTTTAATAGGTCTGTGCTATATAAATTAGAGTGCTTATTAAAAAAATGAGACAGAGAAGATAGGATATATCTTAAGACTTTAAATCTTGGGTCACTTTTAATCATAATGTTGTTAATCATTCTCTTAGGCCTTGGGACCATGCCATTAGAACAGATTATACCAAGAAGTATGTTAATCAGGACAGGAGGAGAATAGAAATGGCTGTCCAGAAGGGGCACCATCTTTCTTTTTTTTTAAGCTTCATAATTATAATTTAACCATACTTGTAACTGTATATTTTTAAGTGATCTGTCAAGTTGACTTTCTTCATACCCAAGGCCACATCATCCCCATTCCTACCTTGAAGTGTCAGGCTATGGAATTTCTTTTCTATCTCCTTCTTCCTCTATTGTATGGTCCTGTCTACCTCTCTGGGAATTTATTAGACACCCATGTTAATTCCCCACTATGTGTCAGCCACTGTGCTTAGCGCTAAGGATGTAGCTATGAACAAGAACTTCACGGTCCCTGCCCTCATGGGAGGTACTAAGTGGAAGAATAAGTGGTTACATGAGTCCTTGAGTCCCATGAAGCACTTTGTATTATACTTCTCAAGCCCTATACAAGTGTTATATGACATTGCTGTCCTTATGGCTTAGTTCAGGTTCCACCTCTTCTGTTAACCTTTCTATCACCATTTGTGTCATTCAGCACTGACTGGGTTCTACTGCAGCAACAACCAAAAGACTCAGTAGCTTAAAACAACTCTCACTCTGCTAAATGTCCATGGCAGGTTGGCTGGAGGCACTGTGGCTCCTTGTAGTAGCTGTCCTCATTCTGTGTCCAAGGCCAATGACATGGTCATTGTTTAAACGGTAGAGTATTGCCAGCCAAGGTGGCAGGAGGAAAAGATGCATTGACTCTTAAAACTTTTGCCTGGAAACGACACTTACACTTTTGCTCACATTTCATTGGCCAAAGCAGGTTAATGACCAAGCCTGACTTCAGAAGGTGTGGAAATATGCGCCTCCTATAGGAAGGGGACTGGACATTCACAGCCCTGCAGTGGTCTGTGATCCCTTTTCTCTCTGTAGTCATGTAGATCTTATTGGCACTTAATCTTTTCAACCTTTTGTCGTTACTTAACATTGTAGATTTGTGTGGCTCCCCAGTTAGATTGTAAATTCCTTGACAGCCAGCACCATGCCTTATTCCTTGTATGTGACTCAACATGATGCTGTCCTTATAGTAGGTGCTTAAAAATGCTTTTGATTTTATGAAGGAGAGAATGAAGGGAGAATATTCAGAACTCCTTCCGTGTTTTAATATAATGCTTTATAGTTTGCTAAGGGTCTGTGTACACTATCTCCTTTAATCTTTTCAGGGACTAAAGGACATATCATGCTTTTACAGATGAGGAAACTGAAACCTAGAACTTTCACATGACTTGCGCAGTGTTGCACAAAAGGGATTGAGCTGTGTCTGAAACCGTGAATTCTAAATCCTGGAACAGTGCTTTTCCTACCCTTGTAGTTGTTAATGTGAACACACCAATTTTTTACTTGTGCTGAAGACCACACAGGCGAAGGGAGAAGGAAGCTTCAGAAAAAGAGTTGAGGGGCTGGCCCGGTCGCGCAAGCGGTTAAGTGCACACGCTCCGCTGCGCCGGCCCAGGGTTCGCCGGTTTGGATCCTGGGTACGCACCGACACACCACTTGTCAAGACATGCTGTGGCGGCATCCCATATAGAGTGGAGGAAGATGGGCAAGGATGTTAGCCCAGGGCCAGTCTTCCTCAGCAAAAAAAAAAAAAAAAAAAAAAAAAGTTGAAAGCCCCTGACCAGGATGGGGGTATATCTCCCGGTATTTGGGTCCCAGCAAAGCTGAGAGGCGCACAGCAACAACTCGCAGCCTGTATTCAGCAGGTATTAGTTTCCTGTGGCTGTTGTGACGTATTACCGCAAACTTGCTGGCTTAAAACAACAGAAATGTATTCTCTCACAGTCTGGAGGACAGAAGTTCAACATTAGTTTCACTGAGCCAAAATCAAGGTGTGGGCAGGGCCCCACTCCCTCCAGAGGTGCTAGGGAAGAATCTGCTGCCTGCCTCTTGCAGCTTCTGTTTGCTGCCGGCATTCTTGGGCTGTGGCCCTCACTCCAATCTCTGCATCGTCTTCACATAGCCTTCTCTTCCGTGTGTGTGATCTCCCTCTGCCTCTCCCTCATAGGGACGTTTATGAGTGGATATAGAGCCCACCTAGATAATCCAGGATAGTATCCCCATGTCAAGACCATCAACTTAATCATATCTGCAGACCCTTTTTCCTTATAAGGTAACATTTACAAGTTCCAGGGGTGAGGGCCTGATACCTTTGGGACTATGATTCAACCTACTAAGTCAGGGTGGTGGGAACCACCTCTGCTACCCCAGCTCTTTTCTCCCCTGCTCTGCCGCTCCATCCTCCTCCCCCAGCTCTCTCTCCCCTCTGGGTGCTACAGATGATATGGTGTCTTGGAAGGACCTCTAGAGTCTGACACACCCTCAGTGGATTCTTGGATCTGCCTCTTCTTGGCTGTGTGACTCTGGGCAGGTTACTTGCTCTGATCCTTGGTCTCCTCCTGTGTAGAGATGGAGGCTTTAGAACCTATATGCAGCTTGTGTGAGATAATAAATGAGACAGGGCCTGGCATGGGTGCCTGGCAGAGAACCCCGCCCCTCCCGCTGCACTATCCCTCCCTCAGGCTCTCTCTCTTCTGCACCCACAGGGTTGGGTGTAGCGGGCTAGAGGCAGAGGATGCTGCCCATTGAGATTCCTAGAGCACCTCCTCCCATTTATTTTTCTCAGTGAAGTTAAAAACACACAATGTTTATTAAATAATTAATCATCCTTTCCTAGAAGGGTTATTTCATTTCATGGGTGAGCAGTTTATTGCCAGAGAACTATGTCTTCCTCCAAAATGATATATAACATGATTTGGTATCTACATTTTTAGACACTTGAGTTTTTTTTCTCTCTGCCTTTTAAACTTGAAGGGAGTGTAGTGCATATTTATTTTCACTGTTCCTTTTAAGAGAGACACATGTGCATTGTGGGGTCACCTCATATTTTTCCATCTCTAAAGTCGTATGTAGAATCTGATAGGTTAGTGCATATAAACTCTGGTCAGTTTTAGTATTTACTGAATACTAAGTATTTAGTAATAAATACCATAGGTAATAAGCCTTCACAGCATTAAGCCTATGAAGAAAAATAAACATTTATATAATTGGCAAGGAAACTAATACAAAGGTATAAACCAAGAAATATCATAGACATTTTTTTCCCAGAAGTTTTTGTGGTTTCACATGCATTCATTCTCTGCCTTCAGAATCTAAAATTCTAGCCTGGTTTGTCTATAAAGCTGTCCCTTTAGACATTTGCTATATTTGTAGGAAATTTTGATCTAATGCTAGGATGGTAAATTAGGGATTACTCAGCATCTCTGATCTAATGACATTAGGGGCCTGAAGTGATGGGTTGAGAAGAGCCATGAGACCAAAACCAGGCTTGGTGAAGTGTTCTGTGATCTGTTCGTCATGTCTGCCCTGGACAGGGAGCAGGAGGGCATAGATGTGACACAGCATGACTCCTGAACAAGTAGCTATAGGAATGTATGTCATCTAGGCTCTTACACAGATTGCCCCCAGAGGCATCAGTTAACAATAACTTTTATATAGGAAAGGTAAAAACTGAAAAAAAAAAAAAAAGGGTCAAATATTAAGTACTATCAATACCTACCATCATATCTGAAATTTAGTAGTTTCTTGATAAATATCTATTGAGGGAAGAAAGGAAGGAGAGAATTGTTTGCCTAGAAAACTGTGACCATACCCACAAAGGGAAAACTCATTTTTAGGACCTGATTGTGAATCGGGGGGGCTCTGAGTTTGTAGCAGCTCTGAGCACAGAGAGCTTCACAGTGCTCAGAACGACCAAGAACACCCCGTATGTTCTTTGTGGGTAAACAGCATAAATGCAGCATCAGAATATTAAATATTTAAAACATTTGCAGTGTCTAACAATAGACACATAGCACTTGCAATAGTGTGGCCTTTTGTTTTTGTTTGCCTCACCACTGGAAGGAATAAAATGGATTTTTAAGATTTGAATCCCAGCCCTGCCCCTTACTATTTATTTGTTCTTGGGCAAGTTACTTAACCCTCTCAGTACCTAAGTTTCCTCCTCAGGTAGTAACACTGCCTACCTCCTGGGAGTAAGTGGGTTACTCTTGCTAAGAGTTGAGAACAGTGTCTGGAACAGACATAGTAAGTACACTAGTCCTTGTGCCCTCAGTTCCATGCCCTGTGCTCCCCTGCTGGCCTCTGACCCCTGCAGGCTATGTTTCAGGCTCTGCCTGGGTTTGGCCACTGGGAGGCTCTGAAAGCTGGAGGAAGGAGAAACCAGGGTTCCTTTCCCCTCTGCCTCCTGGCTGTGTCTCCTCATGGCTCCAGCCACCTCTGCACAGGCCTGCCGTGGTTGTGGCTCCCCTGGGTAGCCCTGGCACCCTGGGCCGTGATTCTGTGACCAAACTCAATGGGTCTGTCTCTTGGTGAGTGCTGAGCCAAAAAGCACAACCAAGGCTGAAATGGGTGGAGAAAAATGGTTTATTGCTTGCACGAGCAATGGAGAACACCAGGGATAGCTCCCAAAGCAGTGCCCCCCAAGCTTAGTGCAGTTGGAGATTTTATACACCAGAGCGCAGGGGATGTGTTACAACTGTTACAACTGTGTAACCAGCATGTGCAGGCCATGACATAATGAGTTCAATGCCGTTGCATAAGGAGCTCAATGCAACATACCGTTACATAACAGGTCCAAGGTAACTTTTGGACACTTAGAGCTGGAGCGATGTAAGTTTCACAGTAGGATGGAAACGTCTACAAAAACAAGGACCTGAACTTCTGAAAAACAGCACGTTTAGTTTTCTCCTTGTCTGGAAAACATTTGGCAAACTATATTTATTTATGGATCAGCTTTTCATTAACCCTTTCCTTGCCTGGTTTCTGGTCACAGTTCTGCAACCTCCTCCCTTGGGCCCTTCAGCCTAGGGGTGGTAGGTTGCTTCCTGCTGTTGCTAATCTCTGAGTGCCTCACTGTCTCCTGTTGGCTTTTCAACTCTTCCATCACCCATGTCACCAATTCCGTTCAATTCCGTCTGTTTCAGATATTTAGAGCAGTTTTTGTTTTCCCGGTTGTGCCCTGACTGATGCAGATGAGATAAGCATTTACTGTCATTATGATTATGGTTGTTGCTGTTGTCATCATTGTCTCATCTACTTCAGAGGAAACTGAAGGAAACTGAGACTCAGGAAGTGAAGTGAATTAACCAGGATCTCACAGCTGGTGGATGACAGACGCCAGCATAAAACCCTTTTCATGAAATCTCTCCTTCTACTAGCCTTTGGATGGGCTGGTATCTTCAGCTCTAATTAGTCTGAATTTATACGGTGTATTGCTTAAGGACCCACTTCCTTTTTGGATTCCCACATATTGGAAGATGTCTGCGTGGACATGTGCTAAGGAAACTGCCATGCTAACTGCCAGTGATTGCTGTCGGAGTCACCATGTTGGGACTGACCTCAGAACTCATGAGGGGTGGGGGTGAGGGGTAGGGGTTAATTAAAGATCATTGATTACAAGTTACAGAAAACAATTGAGTGATCTTAAGCAAAAGACAATTTGGTTGTCTTCTGGAACTCCGAGGCAGGGAGGTCACCAAGACTGGAGGACAGAACAGGATGTGAAGTAGTTTCAGGCTGCCCTTCTGTTTTTTACCTTTCTTTTTGGCTTCATTCTTTTCTCTACTTCTTAATTCTTACGGTAGAAAATGACCACATACATTCTTTTCCAGCCAGTCTAAGCGTGCAGTCTCTCAATTCCAAATTCTTGAGGAAAGAGACTTGCACCCAGCATAGACTGGTCTTTGATCTAAATTAACCGGCCAGGTTCACCTCATAGGAGATGTCAACCAGGGGCCTGCTTTGGCCACATAGGTTGGGGTGGTGTGGTATTTCCTAGAAAAAGGGACCAGGACAGACAAGCCAACAAGTGTCCACTGTAGAGCTCATTTCAAGATTTCAGACAGCCTAATTAATCATCATAGGAATAGCTACTGTCATACTTGGGTGCCTACCATTTGCCAGACACAGTGCTAATTACATTATATCTAGTTTTGTTTGTTTGTTTTATTTTATCCTTACGACAGTCTTAGGAGGCAGGTTTTATTATTTGTATTTTGTAGATGAGGCAAGGCCAAAGGGAAAATTATGCATTTGTGCAGTGTAAAGCTGCACAGGCCAACTAAAACATTAAGGGTCTTTGCTTATGGTGAGAATTAAAATATGTCAACTCAGAGTGGCAACGCTGAGTAGCTAATGCTGATCAGGAATTATGGTTAGTGGCTAAGTACACCTTTGATTAACAGAGAAGAGCAGTGTGGGGAGAAATCACAGTAGTTTGTTATTTGTACAAGAAATATATTTTAAAATAAGTGGTAGCTAAAATAATAAAAAGGCTCTTTGGTATTTAAAATGATCAATTTGGTCCAAACCCCGCTTTTGGAAAATAAGGAATTTTGCTTGGGGTAAGTAATTTAACTTCTTTGTGGGAAGTTCCTTCAACTTCTAAGATGATTCAGTTTGGAATTACTGATTCAGTCTTCTGACTATATCAGGAGTGTTTAAATATACATTTTCCACTCAATTAATAAGTCATGAATTAGTTTAATTTATCGTCAGTGCACTCAGAAGTCATCAAAGTAGACTTTGAGCTGTGAGCATTTGCTTCTCTCCTTCTGCTTAATTCTGACACATCTCACATGTCATATTTTTCTAAAATTTGAAAAATGGGATTGCTTACATTGGATTGTTGTGTTCCCAAAGAGAAATTATAAAACTTGCATAAATGATATAGTTTCCCCTCTTTTCCTCAAAAATTTTCTACATGAGTAGAGAAAGTAGAATCTATGGTCCAGTAGACCAGTGATGCTCAGACTTGAACACCCCTCAGAATCAGCTGTAGATCTTTATAAAGCACAGATGAGTCCCATCCTCAGAGTTTCTGATTCAGTAGGTCTGGGGTAGGGCCTGAGAATTGCACTTCTAACAAGTTCCCAAGTGAGGCTAACTTTATCTATGCACCACATTTGAAAACCGCGGCTCTAGGCTGAAGGGAGAATTTGCTGAGAAGAAGCATGAGCCGCTTTCAGTCTTGTAGCTTTAAAGAAAGCGGTGGGGGTGGCAGATTTAAATAATTAGTCTGCTCAGTCAGAAGGCTCTGCTCTTTGCTAGGAACTCAATTTGGAATTTATGAGTTTCCTTTCTTTAAGGGGTAAAGATAACACACAGAGGAGGATTTACCATTATGATAATGAAGTTTAATATTTAAGGTCCCTTTCAAGGCTCTGGGGAGGGGGCCTAGCAATGAGTTCACATGGTTTTTGTAAAATTTGCAAAAGGAAGATATTTTGTATTCTTTTCCTTAAAGAGGGCCCTAGAAATTGTCTAAGCTTTAGCTCCTGTAAAACCTCGATTAACTCTCTGATAATTAATTAGTATAATTAACTGATATATATGAAAGGAATACAGTTTGTAACAAAGAGAAGTTTTTTGTGGGTTAAGCAGTCTCTAAGTGCCAGAAATAAGGGTACATGGAGACATCATCTCAGAGGACATGAGCCTCGTGTGTGAACTTTTTGTGTGGAACTTACTTTAACTGAATGAGCTCAGTGGAGCACTCATGCAGATGAAAATCCGAGTTGATCTTAGCTTGCCCTCTAAATGATCAGCCTGCTATGTGTGCTATGTTTTATTTTATTTTTTATTTATTTGTTTTATTTATTTGTGATGAGAGCAGAAGATTTGGAGAATGAGATGGGTTCCAGTTTGGCCTCCCCTCTTATAAATAAATTCACATTCTCTCTGAGCCTATTTTGTCTGTGAAAAGGAGATGATAATAATAATAATTGCCAACTTAATAGAGCTAGTGGGGTAATGAAATGATGGATAGGAACAGATATTTGTTCATATTTGAAGATATAAAATGCTCCACAAATGTTAGTAATTAGTAGCTATACAGTGCTACACAAGTAGTACACTAATAGTTCATATTAATTGATGACTAAAGGGCTATTCTGCGACATCAAGAGTCAGCATGGGGCCAGCCCCGTGGCTTAGCGGTTAAGTGCATGCGCTCTGCTACTGGTGGCCCGGGTTCAAATCCCGGGTGCACACCGATGCACCGCTTCTCCAGCCATGCTGAGGCCGCGTCCCACATACCGCAACTAGAAGGATGTGCAACTATGACATACAACTATCTACTGGGGCTTTGGGGAAACAAAGGAGGAGGATTGGCAATAGATGTTAGCTCAGAGCCGGTCTTCCTCAGCAAAAAAAAAAAAGAAAAAAAGAGTCAGCAAACTGTTTCTGTAAAAGGCCAGACTGTAAATATTTTAGGTTTTGTGGGTCATTCTGTCTCTGTCTTAACTACTACTCAACTCTGCCACTGTTAGGTGAAAGCAACCATAGACAAGATATAAATGAATGAGTGTGGCTGTGTTCCAATAAAACTTTATTTATAAAAACTAGGTCAGCTACGTTAGATGATGTACCAAAATTCATCCAAAATGCCACTTTCCTTCGTAATTAGGAACTTTCAGTTGAGCATGAAGATAAAATGAATACTAGCAATTATAAATGATATTTTTATTTAAACTCAACACTGAAGGGTCAAAATGCTGGCAAATTTTGTCTGCTTTACTTGCCGTAGTCCCCTGATGTAGCTGATATGTCTTTGGGGGGTGAGGGCATGTAAGTGGAATAGGGCAGGCAAAGTGGGGAGAAGGAGGGAGTCAAGGTGAAGAGCAATTAAGGGTCAAAATACCAGCTTGTTTCTTTTTATGCTTCCCGGCTCGGGAAGTGGCTGTGAAGGGTGAGCTCCTGCTTAAACTGTCCTCTGGGAGTCAGCCTCAACAGCATACTCCTAAGAATGAAGTTTTGTGACCACCAAGAAATTAAGTGGTTCTATTTTATAATCTCTAATTTATTTTTTAAAGATCACTCATATGCCCAGGTCCATGAATGTTGAAAAACTGAAATAAACCAAGGGAGTTTTAGGAAACCCCTTAAAAGACAGTCGCCCATACATCTTGGAAGGGAGATTAATCATGAACCGTGAATAAAATTGCTACAAACATTCACATACAGGTTTTTGTGTGAACATAAGTTTTCACTTCTTTTGGGTCAATACCTGGGAGTAGGATTGCTGGGTTGTTTGGTACCAGTGTGCTTCACTTTATAAGAAGCTGCCAAGCGGCTTTTTGAAGTAGCTGTACCATTTTGCATTCCCACCAGCGGTGTAAGAGCGTTCCAGTTGCTTGCATCCCCACCAGCACCTGCTATTGCCAAGCTTTGTTTGTTTGTGGGTTTTGTTGCTATTATTTTAGCATTCTAAAATGTGTGAAGTGGTAACTCATTATGGTTTTAATCTGTATTCTCTTAACGAATGATGATATTGAGCATTTTTCATGATATTGAGCTTCTGAAAACCATATATCTTCTTTGGTTAAGTGTCTGTTTAAATTTTTTGCCTGTTTAAAAAATTGGGTTGTTTGTTTTCTTATTATTGGCTTTATTTATAATTGCCCAAACTGGAAACAACACAAATGGTCATCAACTGGTAGATGGATAAACAAACTATGGGACATCCATCCAATGAAGTTCTCAGCAATAAAAAGGCATGAGATACTGATACACTCAACACTACTGATACACTCAACAAGTAAGCCAAGCGACAGATGCAAGATTCAAAAGCTATATACAATATGATTCCATTTATATGACAGTTGAGAAAAGGCAAAACTGTAGGGACAGAAACCAGATCAATGTGGGGCTAGAGGTAGAGGAAAATAAAATTTTTTCAAGAATTTCTCTTGACATCACTCTACCAGCCCCTACCCTCTTACCCCTGCCCCTACCTTCCCAACTGTGGATTAAATATAAATTTAAGCTTGAATTTCTAATGCAGAAACATAAACATGATTTTTCTCTAATTTTAATCATAGAAATTGCCAGACATCAGGAAGTTCCCTTGGCCCTCCATTTTCATTCCTGAGTGAGCATGAAAGTAGCCTGGCTCTGTCTTCATTCTTATGCTTTCAGTGCCCTGCTCCTCCCTACAATTCTCCTTTCCAGAGAGGGCAAGCAAAGAGGTTGAGTAAGGAGATGGTTGAGCAGATGTGTTGTAAGAATTGAGTGTTGTGCTGGTTCTATTAGGATTCTGAATCATAGAGGGTAATGATTTATGCTCACGTCCCACCACCTAGCACTTGGGAACATGAGGACTGTTGGGTGAGGTGGGGGGAGGAGAGATAAGTCAAATCTCTTTATAGTACAGTGAATGCCAGGGCATTGCCCACAATCTTTGGTCTAGTGGGAGGTTCTGTCTGCTGAATATTGCATAAAGAAAATGAGCTACGCTCCCTGCCTAGGGCTTGGCAGTGTCTTCCACTTACAAAGATTTCTGTTGTACACATTTATTATAAATAGCCTTTGCATTTTATAGGGCAGAACAGGGAAGACTGCAGACCATTGGGCAGGAGAGGTGTTTTTTTCAAAGTTTCTGTTAGAGCAGAGTTAAAGAGATACCATAGTAAAACCGGGAGGTCTTTAGAATAAAGTCACATCCTTGTGTGAGTGCAGATGAAGCTTCTGCTGTATCTGATAAGTTTTGTGGGGTCCTGGGGGATTCTTTTACAAATGCACGTTGTGGATTCCTCCAAGAGCAACAGCAGGTACGAAGTCCTTTAAAATAAGTTGAGAAATATTACTCTTGGTCCACAACTCCCTGGCTTTCGTCGCCTGGGTTCATTGTAGATCTGAGCTTGAAGTCTTTTTTGCTGTTAATTTGTCCTTGTGGCCTTTGTTTGGCTAATTTGCATCTGGGTTCTTGCCATTCCAAGTGGAGTCTCTGGACTGGAGCATCAGCATCTCCTGGGAGCTTTTTAGAAACACAGGCCCTACCCTAGACCTACTGAATCAGAGTGGGCATTTGGGTTGGAAGGTGTGGTGCTTATGTGAAAAGAGCAAGAGGTTGCTCTGGACCTACTGAACCATACTCTTGGGGTGAGACCCTGGCATCTTCATTTGAACCATTATTATGCACATTACAATTTGAGAACCACTGACCCAGGTGCTGCTTTGATATCTTGGATGATTATGCACTGTGATACAAAGGAATGTTTAAATATTTAAGGAATCAATCATCCAGGGCTTTCCTTATCCTAAATGCAACAAGAGTTTCAAGTAGCCTCCAAGTTCAAAGCTGCTCTTTTTCTTTGGGTGAGGCCGTGTAAGGATCTTTGAGGATGTGTTTAAGGATTGTTCAAATTCATGTATATATATTTTCCAGCAGCATGTTTTCTAGGACCAAATTAAAATGCTTTGTTCTATAATGAGTTAACAGCATGAATAGTGTTATGACAATCCCGTGACTTTCTTGTTTAATGTTTATACTCATCTAATCAAACAAATTGAAATTGGATTATGGCTGTTGCACATTATAGCAGTTATTATCCAGTTTAAATGCAGGTCTGAAGGAAATAAAATTGATTTTTCTAAGCTACTTGGGGACATCATAGGTTATTGGTATGCTGGTTGAATTTTCAATTAGGTTTGTTCAGAGGAGAGAAAGATTAGTGGTTGTTTTTTTTTGTTTTCTTAATGTATTATGTAAATAAACTGTAATATTTCATTCTAATTAGGGAGCCAGAGGACTTTTAAAGTTTGGTAATCTGCTTCCATATTTTTATTTAAAGCATGTCAGGTTTTTAAAGTGGATAATAATTTTGATGAACATTTTTATTTTTAGAAAGAGTATAATAGAGTAGAACAGCATTGTAATGCTCAGTTACTATAGTACCAGCTACCTTATTTTTCAGGGAATAAGCTGTAATATGTACCAGAATTGCACAGACAACTGGACCTCCCTTTCTATAAACCAAACCCTTTTTAAAAAATTGCCTTCATTCTGCAAACACCTTTTGTGTACCTGCTCTGTCTAAGCCCATGCCCCACGCTAGGCGTTCAGAGTTGATCTGACAGAGGTCCTTCACAAAAAAAGATGTTTCAATACCACCAGCTGCTGCCAAAGCAGAGTGATGGACCAGAGAACACAAAGGCAAGAATGACAAGTCTTGGGGAGTAGGGAAACGCTTCATGGAAGAGGTGACATTGGATTTGGACCTTGACTCAGAAGTAGGAGTTGGCAAAGGGAAATTTATTCTTTAAATTGTAAAGGCATTACATGCTCATTTTAAAGTACCCATAGAAAAAATATTAATTTATTAAATTTGATCGTTATTAAATGTATTAAGCACTTACTGTGTGTCAGGAAACGTGCTTGCTGCTGAAAATACATTGGGGAACAGTCCACAAGACCACTCTTAGGTTTGATAACTCTCTAGAAGGACTCACAGAACTCACTGCAAGCTATTAAACTCACTGTTAGGGTTTATTACAGCTAAAGGATACAGATTAAAATCAGCCAAGAGAAGAGATACATAGTAGCAGAGTCCAGGAAGTTTCCAAACTTGGAGCTTCAGGCGTCCTCTCCCCATAGAGTCATGGACAGCATATTTCCCAGCATTGATGTGTGACAATGTGCACAGAGTATTGCCAACCAGGGAAGTTTATCCGAGCCGTGGTGTCCAGAATTTTTACTGGGGCTCCATCATGTAGGCCTGGTTGACTGCCCCATGTCTGAGCTCAGTCTCTAGCCCCTCCAGAGGTGGAACTGATGCTGAATGGCCCAAAGCCCCTATCCTAAATCACGTTGTTAGACTATCTAGTGTGACCCAAGACTCCCAGGCAAACAAAAACACTCAGATCAGATATGACCTTCCATGTCTTAGAGATTACCTCCCAGAAGCTGAGGGCAAAGGCCAGGTCTCTCTTTAGCCAAGGTTGAATTCTTTACAGGAAGAAAACCAGACACTACTATAAGTTTATAAAACTCACCATGAAGTGAAGGAGATGAGGACTATGAAGGAAAAGTCTGGGATGCTTGGGGTTGTGGGGTGGGCAGTACTGCCAGTTAGGAAGATTTTCCCAAGGAAGTGGACTGAGAGCTAAAGGATGAGAGGGATTAGCCAGGAGAGCAGTGCAGTGAAGAGCATTTCAGGAGGAGGGAACAGCTGGTGCAAAGGCTCTGAGGTGAGAGGTAGCTGGTCATGTTCCAGAAACTGGAAGAAGATGAGGCTGCAGCAGAGAGAAAGAAGAAGGAATGTGGTTGCGGTGTTGACTAGAGAGAAAATAGGGACCAGATCCCAGGTGGCCTCCAAGACCCTGAAAATGATTATAGACTTTATCTCCAATCAGTGGGAAGCCGTTATAGGGTTTTAAAGCAGGAGCTTGGATGCTCAGATTTGTGAATTGTTTTTTTAAAGGACACATGTGCTTTGAGAATAGCCAGTCGGGGATGAGAGTGGAAATAGGGAGACTATTAGAAGACCACTGCCACCATCACAATGAGAGAAGATGGTGACTGGAACTAGGGTGGTGTCAGTGGAGTTGAGAGTGAGTTTGAAAGAGCAGTAGAGGTAGAGTTGGCAGGACTTGTCAAGCATGACTTCCCTGCCAGCGGACCCTCAGCTGTCACACTGTGCTGTCACCTATGGGCATCTGGCAGCCCCATCTAATTTGTTGCTTCCACTCAGCTGTAGGCAGAGAATCAGATAACCAAACAGACTAGAATTATTTGTAAGGAAGGAAGGGCAGCCTCTGAAGGGGTGACAGGTGCAATCATTTGAAATTGGTTCCTGTCTCCGGACTTGGTGATATCTATTCTGGCTGCTGAACTCCAAACCTCAAACCCACCCCACACCTACTTCCAATTTGGACTGTGTTCCAAACAATTACAGTTGCCAGAGCCTTTCATTGTAAACAACTCTTCTAAATAACTGAGGTATTACCGGTCATAGATTCAGATGCACCGTGAATTAAATCATGCCCCCCTCGAAAAACAACCATTAACCAGAGAAGCCTAATATAAAATTGTCAGCACAGACCCTGGCACTTAGGACGAGCTTAATAAATGTTGAGTGAATGAGATGTTTAATCCTTTTTTAAAACATGAATATTAAAAACATTTTCCAGCACACCTGGGGTGTTTTACTAAACCCAGACAAGACCTCCTAGTAGTTACGTACTCCCTTGATTTTCCGTGTATATTTTGTATTTTCTGTTCCTTTTGCTATAAAAGGAGTGTGTGGAACTTTGAAGAGCATAGCAGAAGACATGGCTGGTGTCCCCTGCCTGTTTCACTTCGTAATTGCTCAATCAAATAACTTATTCTTGCCCATAAACAATTAGAAAGAGGAAGCACTTTCAAGACACACAGAATATAGTCAGTAAGAGACCTGGGATTTTCCTTTCAAACTATTTTGGCCACTGGGTGGCCAGCACTCTTATTTAAAATGCTGCCAATTGTACACTTTTCTGCTGCCATGTATATGGGCGGGGTTGGTTCTCGGCTAGAGAGGACAGTATGAGGGTGCCAGTGTCATCTTGGCTTCAAGGCAGCAGTAAACAACGCAGCCTTCAGAGGCGAGGATCAGAAAGGTGTGTAGGCGTGACCTACTGTTAGGTGCTTCATGTGAACTGGCAGGAATTTTGAAAAGTACCTTTCAGTTCAGTTCAAAACTGGCCCAGTTGATCCAACTACAGTTTGCTCCTGCTTTGTCGTGGCATTGCAGAGGCTTTCCGCCTGTGGGTTGCAGTACCCCCCTCCCCTACCCCCTCTCCCTCGCACAGGTCAGGCAGGGTGGCGTTAGAAACCAGAAACCCAGACCCAGAGCGTCAACTTTCTAAAGAGGTTCAGTGGGATTAGAATGAGCTTTCCAAGTCGTGGGAGTCCAAAAAGGGAAGTGTTCGCCATGGAATGGGGGTATTCCACCCCTCTCTGTTCGCTCTGAGCCCGGCCCCTGGCAGCTGAGAGCACCTGGCAGCTGGGGGCACCTGGCGGGGGCGCGGGGCGGGCGGGGTGGGCGGGGCGGCGGCCCACGCGCCTCCCCAGCAGCCAATGGGCGGCGGCGGGCGAGGAGCGCGGGCGGGCCGGGCGCGGGGAGGTGCGGACGCCGCTCTCTTGAACTTGAGACGGAAGGACCGCGCGGCTGTTGGTGTCAGCGACCGCACGGGTCTGGCTGGTGCCGCACCCCTGGGCTCGTCCCAGCAACAGGGGCAGCATCCCCGCTCAGCCCCGGGGCCAAGGGGAGACCAAGGTGAGGAGCGTGGGGAGGGGGCGGCGCGCCTTTGTCTGCAGGTGCGTGCAGAGGTAACGGACCGGGTCGGAGCCCCCTCGCTCGCGGGGACAGCGAGGCGAGCCCCGGAGATCGCCGGACAAAGGCTGCGCCCTCCCGTTCCTCGAGTCCGCACTTAGCGGTGCCTGGTCGGGGGCGCCCGGGAGGGCTGAAGAGGGGTCTTGCTACCCCGCTGGTGGGAAGGGTGAGGATTGTATGAAGTGGGAGGAGGGGGCAGGAGTCTTTTGATCCAAGTTTACCAGCGTGCAGGAGTTGTTCAGTGGTGGGCTCTTCAGATGGTCTGCACTGGGCATTTCTGTTGCGGCAAGTGCTACACGATCGAGTAAATGAGTGCATTCATCTCACATGCCCTCTGGTGAAACCACATTCATGTCGCCTTGTCAATAGTAGCAGTGAAAAAGATTGCAAGATTTTAGTAATCCAATTTTTGGATTAAAAGCAATATCCTCTGGTGTAGAAAGACAGTGCATTTCCAAATAATTTTAGTTATATGGTTTAGAATATTGGTGTGACTTCTATGTGAGAAAATGTCTCAAATTCCCAAAATGTAGAAAAGCAGCCAACTTATTGCTTGCTTGCTCTTGGCAATGGAAAAGGAGTAGTATTTTTTGAAAAGGAAAACATGACTTAAATATTACGTACAACACTTGATCGAATTCTTAGGGAAACTGTGCCCTTTGTATCTATTATCTGTTACCATGGACCAATATTGTATCCAGGCACATCTATCGATTCCCTAATTAATGTGTTGGCTGTGAATCTTCATTACTGCCTTGGGTGGGAGGAGGCAATCCCATTAGTCTTTTTCTTTCTTTTTATAACTGCGGCTGCCGCCTGGCTCTGACTTATATCATGAATGGTGGGTTTTGCCTGCTTTCCTCACTGTTCTCTTTTGGTTTTTTTAGACCATTGAGCAGTCAGTCCCTCTTCCAGCCTTGCTCTGCACAAAAGCGGTTTGTAAGTTTTCTCCCTAAAGTTCAGATTTTTGGTACTGCCTTTTAGTTGTTATTTGCTTTGTGAAAGGAATCATTTGGTGTCCCGAGGCCTTTCCCAAGAAGTGAGAAGCATAACGTATTGTGAGGAAAACAGCCCTAAATCCATATTTGTAAATTTTGTCTATAATTTTGGAAAAGTTATCAGTGGCTATGTTGTCCAAAGTGAAACATGAATAGAAAGCTTAATGGGGAAAAGAATTTGCACAAAGCATCAGCCATTATCATCGAAGAAGGGGCTGTCATCCTTGGCTCAATGAGTGAAGGCTCAGAGTGAAGACATGGGCTGGGCTATGTGCTGGTTTGGTCAGGAACCCCACCTTTCTGACAACTGGTACATTTATGAGTTTTTCTGTCATTCTAGCAAGTCCTGGCTTTTGAGCAATCGGGATAATTTATTTAACAGATATTTATTGAACACCTGCTGTGTGCTGGGCATTGGTACAATGATTAAAAGGTAAATGCAACGGGTGCCTTCTTGCTTTCGTGGAGCTCACATGGTGCGGGCATAGGGCCCATTTCAGGTCCTGTGACCTGAAGCATACCTGGGAAGCAGTGTGGATGACACTGAGGTGAGCCAAGAGGATGTTGCTGCCGGCTGCAGCCCTGGAGGTCAGCTGAGCCCAGGGCTATAGGTACAAATAGGTGGGGCCAAGGTCACCTCCATTCCAAGGGTGGAGGTACTAATCAGACCAGTGGGTCATTGTGCCCTGGAGTTGTCATCTTGAACCTGCTTAGCTTGATCATGGATACCTCTCAAAGGAGTCTGGGCTGCAGCAAGGACCAGAAGCTGAGTTCTAAGCGTTTGAACAGTGGCATTGTTTATTTGGATGTGGTAATTCCAGTGTGTTTCGAAAACTCTCAGTCGTGCTGTCTCCTGGTCTCGCCTCAACAGCTTTCATGTTGAGCAACCCCTCAGGGAAATGAATTTCATTCTGTACCACTGACTGAGCAAAGCTTGACATCTGTCCACAGTCTCCCAAGTGTGAAGAGGTGACTGCTAGGTTTAGAGACCTGGAACACAGTTGGAAAACCCGTTTGCTCTCTCTCTACTTTTTGTGGGTTTTGAGAAGTATGCTAATGACACATAATGTTTTACTAGTCTGGGTTTTCAGACTTTTCCACAAATTCCTAGGGTCCCGGAAAACATACTAAACAATAGTGTAACTTGTTCTTTTCTAAGTGCCTATTTTAAACACAGAATATAACATTTTTGAGAAATTCTTAGACCTTTGGATTTCTCTGGCCCTAACATACTACCTGGTATAGGATGCTCTCCATAAACAATGGAATTGTTGATTGGGCAGATGAATGAATGTAGATGAGAATATTTCATTTTCTATTTTTAGGGTTTAACTAGGACCATCAGGTGTACTTGGTATTTACAATCTGTAGATTAATTTGCTTTTCAGCAGATGTGGAACATCTATGTGTCAGGCATCTTGTGAGATGCATGAGAGAATGAGACAGACAAGGTTCAAAGAGGCAGAGATAAGCCAGAAAAATAATTCAGAAGCAAGATGCTCTAGAGTACGGTAAGTGCCATGAAGACAGTCAGCAGCACTATGCAACAGAGAGTGGCTCATTGGGTAAAGGGGCCACCAAGAGGCAGCCCATCCTAGGAGGTGACATTTGAGTTTGAAGGCTGAGAAGAAGCCAGGCATGTGGGGTGCAAGTAGGAAGCTCTAAGGAGGCAGAGTGCTCAACATGTTCAAGGCTGTGAGAGGAGGCCGGCGTGGCTGGAACAGGGAGTAGGGAGGCCAGTGGTAAGCACTGGGGTGGAAGAGGTAGGTGGGGACAAGGTCATGTGGGGCTTTTTGGCTGTAGTTGAAGGTTTGGGTTTTCTTTTTAATGCCGTGAGAAAGCCTTTGGATGGTGGTAACCAGGGATGTGCCATGATGTGATTTATTTCATTAAAAAGATCTCAGTGAATGCTGTAAAGGGGAGTGGATATCAGGAGCAGAGGTGGAAGCTAGGGGACCAGTTAGCAAGTGCTGGTCCAGGAAGGATCAGAGCAGTGGCAGAGGGGATGGAGAGATGCAGGTGGCTCAGGGAAATGTGGAGACTGAACTGGCAGGTTGACTGTAGAAGACGCAGGAAGAGGAGTGACCCAGGACCACACCTGGATTTTTAGGTTCATTGTTTATTTGTGTCGGAAATACTTTCTAATAAAAATAATGATTGTATAAGGACAAAGTTATTAAGCAGTGGAGCGATTTGCTTTCAGTTTAGGTTGTATCAAGACCTTGACTTAATTTTGTTTTAATCTCCAGTATGGATGAGTGGACATATCCAGTGGAGTGCTGTGCATTTGGCCATTTTTTCCAAGACATTTTCACCCTTCAGTGCCCTTCTCAACTGGTTCTCAGACCTTTGAGCATTTACTTTGTCATATAAATAAAAGGATAAAAATAAAAAAGAAGACAGGTTTAAGCTTTAATCCATATGGAGGTACTCTACCTTAGCTCCCAGTTTTATAAGAAACCATTGATAATTACATTTGAAGTTACTTATTTCACATGCAGCATCCTCCGTAGTTCTAACAGCTGATATTCTGTCACGAATAAAACTTGTTCCGTCTGTATTTCAAATCAGAAAGAGTAAAATTCCTTAGTAATTTTGCAGGAAATTTACTGAGCATTCTGCGAGCTGGAAAGGCCATTTCCTTGTTATCTATAAAGTAGAGAAATGAAATGTTTGGTTTCCGATGGCATTTTTTTGCTCCCTTCTTCTAGTTTCAGATTTGTGAACTTGAAAGCTTAGTGTCTGTGTCAGTTAACTTTATGTTTTTTGTGTGTGTGTGAGGAACATTGGCCCCGAGCTAACGCGTGCTGCCAAGCCTCCCCTCTTGCTTCAGGAAGATCATCCCTGAGCTAACATCTGTGCCAGTCTTCCTATATTTTGTATGTGGGATGCCTCCACAGCATGGCTTGATGAGTGGTGTGTAAGTCCACGCCCCGGATCCAAACCTGCGAACCCTGGGCTGCTGACGCAGAGTGCACCAACTTAACCACTACGCCACTAGGCCGGCCCCAATTTTGGGTTTGAAACCAACTTTGGTTTGGGTTTGCAAAAAAATTTTGATGCAGAAAATATTTCTCCTGCAGTCTAAATTTTAGGCAGATGAGAAGGGGCAGAATGGCTAGGGCTGCCATCCCTTCTCATCTGGAAGGCCACAATGGTTACCCTAGAACATGTCAGCTTGTCCAGGGATGAATTAATTATGACAGTTGAAATAATTATGATAGGGGAAAAGCAGCTGCAGAGAGCACAGTTGACAATTGGGGCTGGTTTGGCCTGATTCTGTCATGTCAAAGCATGCATCTCTTTGCCAGGTTACACGAAAATGCTGTTTTCAAGGAGTTTAGTGTGTTTTGTTTTTTATTTTTCTCCCCCCTCCCAAAAAAAAAAAAAAAATTCTAAGAAGAGCCATAACCTGCTAGTGACCTTTTTGAAATAAAATGGCGGGAGCAGAGATCCATATTGATTCTGGTTCTCATGTTGGATGTCCATGTAAGATTTCAGTTGAGCAAAAGGTGTTTTGGTTCTAAAGAAACTGCAAATTGGAGGAGCTCTTACTCCTGAGTCTGGGTGGAGCAGTTTCTAGCTGGCCCTGGAGTTAGTCACCCGTAACAAGGATTATTCTGCCATCTCAGCTGGTCTCACAGGTTTAATGCCCTCTTGATTCAATGCTCTGCTGTTACCATCTTGAAAAGCTTAACTTTTTTCACACGGGCCTTGCATTTTCGTTTGGCACTGGGCCCACAAATTATTTAGCTGGTCCTAATCTCAGTGTTTGTCCCCGTTATGTGTCGCACCCCTGAATCAGGTTGTCATCCAGAGCAGGGTTGGCAAACTTTATCTGTAGAAGGCCAGATATTAAATATTTTAGGCTTTGTGGGCCATGTGATCTCTGCTGCAACTACTCAGCTGTTATTGTAGCACAAAATCTGCATTAGACAATAGCAATTGAAAGGGTGTGGCTGTAGTCCATTGACTCTTTATTTATAAAAACAGGCAGGGGGTGAATGGTCTGTGATCCTGGAGCCATAGTTTGCAGTCCCTGATTTAAAGGACCTGAGTGGAATCGACAGTGATAACTGAAATAGAGACCTTGTCCTTTGGAAGTAAGAAGTCTCAGTCACCTTTGGCCAGCTTTGGGGTGTTCTGCAAAACAGCCTCCAAAGAGAATTCCTGGAGAAGGCAGGCTGTTTTGGGTACTTCTGTGGCAAACCGTTATTCAAACATCCCAAGCCCATGTTTGAGCTTCTTCAAGATGTTATGTTTATTCTGTTTGTCAAATATGAACAAATGTGGACAATAAAAGAAAGATAAACTCAGACAGTAAAAACAGGCTGCCTCCAGGATGGGATTGTGGCTTTTGTTTTTTAAAGATTTCTTATCATATTTGATGGAAAAGAAAAAAGATGTTGGAACAAGGAGACTAACTGCATGTAAAAAGTAACCGTATTGAATAGGAAAGACGTGTATTCTTTCAAACTCTATCAGGAGGTGAACTCCTGCTGAGATAATGTAGTTCCTCTGGGGGGCGCGGTGACGCTCTGTGATGCCTTCGAATGCTGTTCTTCTGCTTCCTCTGCCTCAGAATGTATGGAAATGCATTATCTGGGGTCTTTTCCCTAAATGATAAGCAAAGGTTTGTTTCTCTTAGAGTACAAATATAAAGAAAATTATCTGGGGAGTCAGTAAATCTTGATAGAAATCAATGTACAAAATTTTATATATTGATTTCTTCAGGAGCAGAGGAACCGTGTTTCATTTAGACAAATGTTCTGAAGAAGGAATCTACTTAGGGGCTCGGAAAACGTTATTGTTGTTTCTGCTGGAGATGATCAGAGTATAGATTTGCTTTGCTTTCCGATAGAGTCATGAGAGATTAATAATCTCAGAACTTGCCTCCTGCCCATTCAGATGAAATATATGTTTTATAACATTGTTTCAGATGACATGAAGACGGACTGTGAACTAAAGTCATTTTTAAAGTGCTGTCTGTGATCAACAATAGCCGGAGAAAAAGAATCCGGGCAATTCCCTGTTATTCACGGCATCATTCCCTTAGGTTCTTAGCAACGTGATCAGGAATAAGAGAGGAATTCCTTTGTTTACCCTATTTAGTTATTTATTCATTCATTCAATAATATTTATTGATTACCTACCATGTGCCAGGCGGTGGTGAGGGAACAAGACAGAAGGGGTGCTGCTCACACGGATTTTACTTTTTGGTGGGGGAGAAGGAAGGACAGACAATAAACAAATAAGCAGGGTAGTTTTCCGTGGCTGTGGGTGTTGGCAGTGCCTTGGTGGTCCGGAGGGGTCTTTTGGAGGTGGTGACGATAAGGAGGAGTCCTCTGTGGGAGACCTGGGGGAATAAGCGATCCAGGCAGCGGGAACCATGAGAGCAAAGGCTCCAAGGCAGAAACTGGTGTACGTGTGTAAGAACAGAAGGATCCGAGTGTGGCTGGAGCCCAACGGGGGTGGGCAAGGCGGGAAGTGAGGTCAGAGAGATAGATGGGGAGTTTGGGGGGATCATAAGCAGGGGAACAGCGGGCTAAGTGGCTGTTGTGTAAAGGATGAAATCTTCAGCCCTTGCCTGGGAAAGTTACTTAAGACCAAACGCAGCGCTTAATTTTTGTCACCAGGTCCAGCAACGTTGGAACCAAAAATCCAGTAGGGTAAGAGACAGGAGCAGAGAGCTGAGGCCACCTCTCTTCATCAAGGGGTGCGGTCCTAACGAGAGCCCATTAATTGGGAAGGAGGCAGGCTCAGGGGCCAGATGCCCCAAAAACACGGAGCAAAGAGGAGAGCGGCCAGGCAGACCTGTGTTCCACCGGGATCTGGTCCTTTCTAGCTGTGGAGGTTTTGAGCAAGTTAACTTAAATTCCCTGAACCTTAGATTCCTTGTTTATAAAATGAGAGTCGTGTTGCTCCCCAGCAGGGTTATTGTGTGGCTTAGTGATAATGTGTGCCAAGAACAGCCTGGCTGGGTAGCAGATTCAATAAAATGGGAGCTGCTATTGTTATTTTGTTGTTAGCAATCGGTCATCCTAGTGTTGATGTCTATTTTTGTTTAGGTATTACTGAGTTTACAGAGTATCAGGAATACTTGTATCTAGATGTAAGTTTCCAAAACTCAAATGAAGGCCAAATGTCTTGGCTTTTTCTGTTATCTACGCTAGTACTCCTTCCATCTGCACAAATAAAGGGGGATTGGCTATATATAGTGATGGCCCTAAATCCTCTTGAAAATTTAGAGACACATATAAGAATGTGCAGTACCCACAAGAGGCCCTCCTCGGGCCTGGGTGCATGGAGTTGAAGAGAATTCACCCACAGGCTCACCGTGGTTTCAACAAGGAGTCTTGTCTGTCCCTTGCCAGTGGTGTGTGCCCTCATGGCACTTCTGCATAGAAGTCACTTTGCCAGTGTGGAGAGCTGTCATCTTCCCTCTGTATCAAAGTCTTTAAATGTTCCCACGTTCCTGAACCTTGTCAGATAGGAGCCTTCTGGGGATCAAGTATTTTTTATTCTTATTTGACCAGCTCTGCTTTCAGGAAAGAAGCTAGCCCATGGTTTCACAATTCAGGCATAATTTACGTAATTTTATCCTTTGATTATGCCCTAAACTTTATACCCTGAAACCATAACATGGCATGAGTTCTTTCTCACCTGAGAACTAAACGTTAAGTTGTGCGTGTGTTCTCTTCTTGCTCAGATATTCAGAAAAGCAAGATTGTTTTTCTTTTTAAACTGTGATACAGCACAGATAAAAGCAGGTACTCGTTAATTCTTGCTCTCTTCACAGATGCACTTTTTAAAAAATGCTCATTTCCTGGTTGCTCTCAGATATCCTTTTTTCCCTCATTAGTAAGCTGACTAGTAACTATTGTGTCTTCTCTCCAGTGGCATGAGAAAGTCTTTTGTTTGGAAGAATGTGCCTTGAATTTCAATAACCTTAAACCACTTAAGATCCCTAGCTTCACACTCCTGTTGGAACTCCAACTCCTGTGTCTTCCAGTTAACAGGCTGCAAGTTGCGTGGTGCTGGGGGGCAGGAGCAGGGAGGTGGGAAGGGAACTAGCTTTGCGAAGTAAGGTACACTTGTCAGAGAGAGGTGTTTCTGTCTCTGTTTAGTCCTCGGAAGGACAGACAGAACCTTTCCCTGAGCTGAGTTTTCTGAAACTCAGCAGACACCAGATGGTAAATTTGCATAAAATCAGAATTCAGTTCAATTCAGAGGCCTTTCACCTGCAGGGTATGGATTCCAAAGGGGTCTATGAATGAGTTTCGGAGATTATGGAACCTTCTCCCCCACCCTCCTAAGATTGTGTATAAAATTGTGGGTCTGTGCACATTTTTCTCTGGAGTGTTTTCTTCAGATTCCAAAAGTTCCATGATCCCAAACAGGTTAGGGGCCTTCTTCTTGGCAGACCTCCCCCTTCTCACCTTACATGGTTACTGCACTACTTAGTATGTACCTCAAGTCCACACCACACGCTGTCACACTGTGAGTCTTACATGGATTAAGGAGTATAATCCTCACAGCACTCTGAGGAGGTGAGTAGCATTCTTATTCCCATTTTACAGATAGGAAACTGAACAACAAAGAGGCTAAGGGCCTTGACCAACGGCAAACAGCTAAAAAAGTGTCAGGGACAATGGGGCCAGGCCAGTGGCATAGTGGTTAAGTTCGTGCGCTTCGCTTTAGCGGCCCAGGGTTCACGAGTTCGCATCCTGGGCCTGGACCTACACGCCATGCTGTGGCGGCATCCCACATACAAAATAGAGGAAGATTGGTACAGATGTTAGCTCAGAGACAATCTTCTTCAGCAAAAAGAGGAACATTGGCAACAGATGTTAGCTCAGGGCCAGTCTTCCTCACACACACACAAAAAATGTCAGGGACAGAAAACAAAAAAACTTGAAGTGGGGGGAAAAATAAGCTGTCAGGTTCAGGAGTGTGTGAGAATTTTCATGACATAAGTTTTATAGTTTTTACTTTATTGTCATGTGCATAATGCTGGTCTGTGCTGGTGCTCAAAAGGCTCAAAAGACCACCAGTGATGAAAGACAAGCATCAAAAAGTAGCACAAAGCAGAGAGTTCTGCGGAAATGGAGCGAGAAGTATGCTGGCAAGTCTTGGCTTTACGTGCTCAGTGTGTGAAAAGTGGAAGGTTGTGCGTGGCATAAGAAGTAGGTGGCTGTGCTGGCGAATAGGAGGTGCGTCCTCTTCCCGAAAGCTGGAATAAACGTTGTCATTCTGGTGTGCTATTTGTTTTGAGGAATTTCCTATTCATTTGGGTGCCCAGTAACACATGCCAAGTAGTTCTGTTATTTCAGGCTTATTTTAATGAAAACATCACCAATTACTCCCACGTGCATTTTCCCGCGAAGCAGCCACCGAGAGCAATGTGGATCAGGCAGCCTTGGGTGTGCGGCTGGTGTGGCATTAATCCTGGGGTTGAATTCTTCCACTGGCATCTTGTGCAGCGAGAAGGGAGGAAGCTTGTGCCTTACTCTAAATTTAGCCTTCTCCGCTCTCGGAAGAGTGCGTCTCGTGTGGAAGCCCAGCTTTAGGTTGATGTTGTTTTTTCCCGGCAAATTTGTAAGGTGTCATATTGGTAGAGCAGCTGCCACTGTGACTTGGCTGCATTTTTTGAATGACATTTCAAAGATCGCTCTGAAGTCCCTATTTATGTCTGGTTTTCACTTCAACACTTAAATCAAGCAGCGTCTATTAACCCCAAAAGAATTAACCTTGTTAAAAGTTGGCAGTGTCGTTTCTCCCAGTTCTGCCTTCAGGGAAACACACAGCGGCTACGCGTCCACGTTATTTCCTTAAGTGAATCACTAGTAATGGGTCTGATTTCAAATGTTTAAGGCTCTGATGATAATTATACACAAAAGAAACAGATTGTATTCTCAGGTCTCTATATTTAAGGTTATTGGGCGAAGTTTTTGTCATACACTAGCATAGGCTTTTTATTAAGAAAAAAAGTTAAAAACATTTGGTATAAATCAGAAGTTAGTCAAAGGAATGCTATCTCGTTATTCTTGTTGGTAGTAAGTGAAAGCACTTAACAAATCCTTTTCTAATAAAATCTGAGCACCAGGCGATTCCTAGACCATCTAATCTGAGATGAGAGACCCAAAACTCAGAGAGGTTAAGTGACTTGCCTAATGTTCACTCAAACTGGAACTAGTACCCATGTCTCTGGATCCTTTGCTGATGATCTGAATTGCCTCCAAAGACTAACTTTGGGAGTGGGGCCGAGGCAGTGCAGAGGGACATGAGTGGGAGGTGACTTCCCCTCATCCTGGGGTAAATGGTGCCTAGCACATCTGAGGAGAGGGCCACAAACACTTCCCCAGGTGAGCTCCCTTCTATGGGAGACATTTCATCTCAAATGCCTCCCAGCATGACCCCGCTGAGACATGAAATGACTTAGTGATGATAACCGTAGTGATGCAGTTTGTGGCACTTGGTTGCATGGCAGGTACACTTTACACACACCCTCCCATTTAATGTAATTCTCCTGATCCCCTGAGCCGGGTGTCCCTTTTTCACTGACCAGGAAGTGGGTTCCCAGGGCAGACTGTCTAACATAGTGTGCCCGGCACATAGACGGACCCGGGAAAGAGAAGGTAAGTAACATACCCAAAGGAACATGGCTATCAGCAGGATTTGAACACAGTTGTCTACTTAGCCTAAAGGGTCTCTCTTGGGAATTTTCAGCTGCCTTCTCCCCCTACAGAAGTTCACAGGCCAAGGAACAGGAGAGAGGTCCCCCTGTTCATCTAAAACCCCAAGTTCTTTACCAGTCTCTTTGCCCGTGTTGTGGACACCTGTGCATAGCAACCTTCTGGGTCATTTGGGAGACAAACCATGAGGTAGTTCTGCAGGACCCTGAAGTGTGGGGTACCCATCATGGATGCATTCTAAGAAGACTAGAATTAGAGACTCCTGCAGACCTATGATCAAACCCTGATTTCACCATGTGCTAACTGTGTGACTTGCATCAAGTTCCTCAACCTCTCTGAACTTGTTTCCTTTTCTATCAGTGAGAACAGTAATATTTACCTTGTCGGTTGCTGTTAGGGCAACAGAGAGCCAGAGCTCAGTAAAGGGAAGTTGTTGGGAGTGTTGCTGTCATAGTCATATGTAATACAGTGTTGTTACCAGTGCCCTGGGCATGCCTCTCACAATGGTTTCCTTCAAATATTGAGGAAGATATTTACATATTTATGTTACAAAGGTCACTTGTGCTTATTGTATAATATTCAAGAAAATATATTAAATAAAATCCTCCATAATCCCCTCCCCAGATAACCGTTGACAGTTTGGATATTATGTTGTTCCAGATTTTTCACTATGCATATATGAAAATACACACTCAGACTTTGTTGCTTTTCGTATGAGACCATGTATCTGTGACTTGGATTGTTTGCTTGTTTGGTTTTCCCACTTGATA